>NC_139014.1:34644244-35244244 GCF_964374135.1 Grampus griseus | reverse complement strand
GTGTGGATCTCTTTGGCTTCACCTAGTTTGGGACTCTGTGCTTCCTGGAACTGGATGTCTGTTTACTTCCTCAGGTTAGAGGACTTTTCAGCTAATATTTCTTCAAATAATTTCTGTACCTTTTTCCCTATCTTTGTTTCTGAGACCTCTGTAATTCAAATATTAGTGCTTTTAATGTTGACAGAGGTCTGAAGACATTCTCAATATTTTAAATTATTTTTCTCTCTTCTGTTCTGCTTGTATTATCTCCACTACTCTGTCTTTCAGTTCACTGATACATTTCTCTATATATTTTTACCTATTGTTGAAGCCCCTTTGTGCATTTTTAAAATTTTCAGTTACTGTATACTTCAGCTCTGTTTGGTCCTTCTTTGTATTTTCTAGCTGTTTGCTAATCTTCTCAGTGTGTTCATCCATTCTTCTTCCAAGTTCACTGATCATCTTTATAATCACTACCTTGAATTGTTGATTTATTAGATTGCTTATCTCCATTTCACTTAGTTCTTCTGGGTTTTATCTTGTTACAACATTTGGAATAGATTCATCTATCTCCTCATTTTGCCTAAATTCCAATTTACATATTGGGTGTATTGGTTATGTTTCCCATCTTGAGAGGTGGCCGTATGTAGGAGACGTTCTATGGGGACCAGCAACACACTCTTCTCTGGTGACCAGAGCTATATCCTCAAGTGATGCCTCCTATGTGGGTTGCATCGGCCCTTCTGCTGTGGTGTGGTTGACTACTGTGGTTGTGCTTGTACCCCTGGCACAGTTGGCTGCTGTCCCTGACTCATTCAGTGACTGCTAGTCCATTTGCGAGTAGGGCCAGGACTTGGGGTGGTTGGCCAAGGGGCCCAGGGCATCTTGGGGATGGTGCTCACACACTGGTAGGTGGGGCTGGGTTCCAGGGTTGCTGGCTATGGAGCATAGGGGACCCCAGGGCTGGTGTCAGCTAGGTATAGGGTGGAACCAGGTCCTGGTGCATCTGCCTGCAGGGCTTTGGGTACCCAGGGCTGGTGCTGCCCTGCTGGTGGGCAGGTAAGCCCCTGACACTAATAGCCTAGAGAAAGAACTCCAAAATTGTTCTTGCCAGCACCAGTATTCTCATGGTAGAATGATATCACAAAAATGGCTGCTGTCAGAGTCTATGTTCCCAGGGGGAGTCCCAGTTGCCTCCTGTCTTTCTAAGAGGCTCTCCAAGATCAGCAAGTGAGTCTGACCCAGGCTTCCTTAAAATTATTGCCTCTTTGCTGGGATTCTAAGCTTGTAAGATATCTTTACAAGCAAGGTCTTCATTTTCTATAGCTCTACAGCTCTCCTGTACACAAACTCCATTGGCCTAAGCCAGACCTTCTGGGTGCTTGTCTTCCTCATGCAGGACACCAAATGTGGGAGTCTAATGTGGGGCTTGGACTCCTCACTCCTTGGGGAGAACCTCTGCAATTGTGATAATCTTCTCATTTGTTAGTTGCCTATCTGCAGGTATGTCTCTTAACTCTACAAATTCTCTGACCCTCGTACCCATCTTGTTGTGGTTTTTCCTTTACATATTTAGTTGTAGAAACTCTTTTTCTGCTAGTCTTCAGATTGTTCTTATAGATAGTTGTTCTGCAATTAATTGTAATTTTGTTGCATCCATGGGGGGAATGTTAGCTCAGGGTCTTCTTATGTCATCATCTTGGTTTGGTTACAGCCCTCTCCAGTGCCTCATGTGGGCTTAGCTCAGCCAGCTACTCCTGTCCTAATTTTTTTTTTTTTTTTTTTTGCAGTATACAGGCATACTGTTGTGGCCTCTCCCGTTGTGGAGCACAGTCTCTGGATGCGCAGGCTCAGCGGCCATTGCTCACGGGCCCAGCCACTCTGTGGCATGTGGGACCTTCCCCGACCATGGCATGAACCCGTGTCCCCTGCATTGGCAGGCAGACTCTCAACCACTGTGCCACCAGGAAAGGCCCCGTCCTAGTTTTTAAGGAGTTTTACCTTACAAAGCTGTAAGCAGATAAACAGCTTCAATGAAAGTCCTATGACCTGTAAATACTTCATCACTAAGTCAGTCAGGAATGAGAAAATACAGTGCAATGTGCATCTTTAAACTTTTTCTCAGTATAATTATTATTAGCAGAAAAGTATTACATTTTTTCTGTTTCTAGACATCTTCTTAATTTGGGGTAATTATTAAGGGGATTAAAATACAGTAAAACCTACTACAATATTATAGGAGTTCAGAAATCAATTTCATTATGTGCACATGCACATTATTAAATGGGTAATGGAATGACTGGCGTGTACCCCCTGTAGAATACAGCAGCTCACAACAAATTTGTTATATCTCAGGGCACATTATAATGATGTTACACAGAATGGGATAGCAAATACAATTTTGCTAGGTTAAAATAGATTATTATTTTTTACTTTCAGCCCAATGATGGTCTGTTTAATTTATATCTAAGAAACTGTTATTAGCAACAGTGGGAAAATTTTGATGAGACAATGTTTTTCACAGAAGAAAGAACTAATAGTTTAGTCTGTAGGTTTGACAAGTAGTAGGTAAATATGAGCGATATTAGGCCTTCAAATATCTTCAACATTTTTGATGTCTGTAACACAGAACAAATTATGATTTACAAAAACTATTCTTTATACAAGTTTAACTTAGAATGCCATCCTACCCTTGTAGGCATCATCCTGAACATGAAAGAAATCTTCAGTTTTAGATCTTACTAAGATATTTATCAGATATCTTCTTGTTATAAAGGATTGGCATCCATGCCAAATGACTGATGAACAAAGAAGAATGTGTTAACTCAATTAAAAGAAAAAAGTTGTAGACCCAGGTTAGACATGGCTGTGTCTAAATTACAAAATATGAAATCTGGTCTTATAGTATATAGACCTAAAGGAAATGAGCGTCTTTCCTCTTAGTTCTGGAAAAACATTTCAAATTCTGTTTGTCATGATTTGGGTCCTATCACCATATATGAACCAATCACTGTGTCTAAGAAATGCAGTAGTTTTGTATTTGCCTATGTTTGTGACTGAGTGTATATGTCAAAATCTAAAACATAGTTCTGTCTGTAAATAAAATGTTTTAAATATCTCAGCCAAAGTAGAACAATCCTATGTTGAACTTAAAAATATCCACCATTTTCCCAAAAGTGATGCAACCTAAAGTCTCCTATAGTTATTGCACCCAAATCAGGAAGTATAGGTTTTATCTTTTTGCTGTCAGAAAGAGGCTAAATGATAAATTCATTGTACCTGGTATATAAACCTGACTAAAATAAAAATCACAGTAACTTTAATATGAATCCTTATTAGAAAAATGGAAGTGGTAGCACAGCAAAAAACATCCACTGATCTATAACATATATAGCATTTCTTCCTGAGAAGAAAGAGTGAACAGTTTTTCTTAACCAATTATGAGTTTTTAATAAGCCTCATTCTTGAGAGAATCATTTTTCTCCCTAATGCACCTTTATAAGGCTTTGGGGGCCAGAATGAATCCAGGATCCCATTTCTTCTTACTGTAAATTTAGGGCCTTGTAGAATCTTAGGCACTGAGTATAACAAGCACCTGAAAACATGGGAACGTTAATAACATATAAAAAATATTGCCCCAAATCCAATGCTAAAATACCCTGAAAATGGATTTCATAATTATGATTTACATTGTTTTGCACTGGGCCACAGTGCTCAACCCAGCTTCCCAGACTTTCAAATTAACTGGTCCATCTTGGTGTCAGCTGTTGAAACAACAGGATTGGTTATATATTATACAATAGAGGGGGCCTCACAGGCTTCTTGAACCCAGGCTGCATCAAATAGAATTTCTCTTTATAGTTTGGAAAATAATTAATTTAAATAGAAAGATGTACCTAGCAGGAGGGTTTCTGGAAAACCTGGGTCCCATTTCTTAACTTCTTGTGTTTTCTAAATATTTTCTCCCATTTATGTCAGCTTGGAAACATGGTTCATTGTCATTGTTTTGTTTTGTTTTTTGTTTGTTTGTTTTTCAATCTGTAGTCTGCAAGATTTTATGACTTGCTCTATGTGGAATGCAGAGTAAAGGAATATAAGGCTTCTTGTAACAACACACCATGTGTTTCCTTTTGCTTTCCAACAGGTCATCTTAGATTGTAAGTTTCTCTTTTTTTAATATTATTCTTTTTTATTTTGTTTAAAAAAATTGACTGGGGTATAGTTGATTTACAATGTTGTGTTAGTTTCAGGTGTACAGCAAAGTGAATCTGTTATACATATACATGTATCTACTCTTTTTTAGATTATATTCCCATATAGGTCATTACAGAGTATTTAGTAGAATTCCCTGTGTTATACAGTAAGTCCTTATTAGTTATCTGTTGTATATTTTGTAGTGTGTATGTGTGAATCTCAATCTTTCAATTTATCCCTCCTCCCTTTCCCCGTGGTAACTCTAAGTTTATTTTCTACATCTGTAACTCTATTTCTGTTTTGTAGATAAGTTCATTTGTATCATTTTTTTTTTTAGATTCCACATATAAGCAGTACCATATGATATTTGTCTTTCTCTGTGTGACTTAATTTACTCAGTGTGGTCATCTCTAAGTTCATCCATGTTGCTGCAAATGGCATTATTTCATCCTTTTTATAATTGAGTGATATTCCATTGTGTATGTGTGTGTGTGTATATATATATATACCACATCTTCTTTATTCATTCCTCTGTTGATGGACATTTAGTTTGCTTCCATGTCCTGGCTATTGTAAACAGTGCTGCAATGAACATTGGGGTGCCTGTATCTTTTTGGATTATGGTTTTCTCCAGATATGTGCCAAGGATTGGGATTGCTGGATCATATGGTAGCTCTACTTTTTTGTTTTTTTAAGGAACCTCCATACTGTTCTCCATAGTGGCTGTACCAGTTTACATTCTAACCAACAGTGTAGGAGGGCTTCCTTTTCTCCACACCCTCTCATTTTTGATGGTGGTTTAAGAAGGACATTACAGAAAGATTCCAACTTTCTGAAATATTTTACCAAGCTCCTTAACTCTCTCTGGTTGGGGAGGGCATAATCTTTTGTCACAGAGACAGGGGACAAGATTTAACCATCTGCTTCTTGAGTAGAATGACAACTTCTTAATCTGGGGTAGGGCCTTCTCACAACACTACCCTTTTTAAATTTAGCCACTCGTTACTGGAACTGTTACTAGAAATATATGACTTCTAGGTACTAATTGTTTAATAAAGTAGGAGTCATTAAATTGCAATTTATATAAATCCAACTCATTGTAGCCTAAATGAAATAGAACTTTATTGGATTATGTAATTAAAAAGTTCTTAGGCAGATTTTCTTCAGGTATAGCAGAATCATGGCTCTACACCATTTCAACACTGGGTTCTGCTCTTCTCAGCATTGCCATCATTTTCTGAGAATATATTCATTGTATAAATAATTGGAAAGATTGCCACCAGTAAGTCACAGTTTTTATTCTTTCCAGGGCTTAAAATCCCAACAAAATTGGAGTGGTTTTCCCATTTATGTTCATAAAATTCTTGGGGAAGATGCTAATTTATGACCATCCCTGAACCATTATTCTCTCCAGAGAAATGTACAATTGTGATTATGCATGCTGCCACTGAGGGGCACAGATGAGGATTTGGTTTAGCCTCACCCACAACTAAGATATTTTATAGAATTATTATGAATTGGGGAAGCACTGTTTCTTTTTTTTTTTTTAATTAATTTATCTTATTTTTGGCTGCATTGGGTCTCTGTTGCTGCACATGGGCTTTTCTCTAGTTGTAGCAAGTGGGGGCTACTCTTCATTTTGGTGCATGGGCTTCTCATTTTGGTGGCTTCTCTTTGTTATAGAGCATGGGCTGTAGGCGCCCAGGCTTCAGTAGTTGTGGCTCACGGGCTCTAGAACACAGACTCAGTAGTTGTGGCACACGGGCTTAGTTGCTCAATGGCATGTGGGATCTTCCCAGACCAGGGCTCAAACCCGTGTCCCCTGCATTGGCAGGTGGATTCTTAACAACTGCACCATCAGGGAAGCCCATCACTGTTTCTTTAGAAGTTTTATCATAAAAAAAGGAAATAAATGAAAAGAAAAGAATAAAAAAATTGGGAGAGAAGAGGGGACAGTGGGAAGAAAGGTGGAGGGAAGGAAGGAAGGAAGGAAGGATGGAAGGAAGGAAGGAAAGAAGGAAGTAAGGAAGTAAGGAAGGAAAGGAGGAAACAGTAATTTTTATATCCAATAAACAGTGAAACTAGAACTCAGTGCATCAGCTCAGAGATTTTCACGTCATTTTATGGAAAGACAGTCATCATAAGAGTCAGATTGTGTCCATGATAGAAAGTAGACAAGGAGGCATGAAACTATGAAAAGGTGAGAATGTAGATCATTTTAAAGGTGGCCTGCATATTAGTATATTGATGGTACATTGTCAAGGGAAGAGGGATGCTACACTAATTGAGGTTAGCAGATGAATGCTATCACCTAGATCTTTTATGTAGGATAAATGAATTTAAAAGTCCATTTCTTTCCCAATCTTATTTTTACTAGATATGAAATACAATTTATAGATCATTAGCATCCAGACCCAATAGCTTAAAGGGAAAACAAACAGTAATAATATGCATATAAAACAAATATTTAATGTATTAAATTTCTACCTTAAGGCATTTCTCATTTCTCAAGCTGTATCTCTGTTGAGAAGTATACATGACTGAGCAATAAAATTAAAATAAATTGACAAGCACTTTTCTTAATGAAAAACCCTCCTTTCCTCATTTGTTCCCTTTTCCCGCAAGTTCATTTTACACCTACAAAAACGCACTGGTATTCATTTATGTTTAAAGAAGGAAACAAGACAAAAATAATAAAGAAATTAAAATAAGATAACCATTTTTCAATATTTTAAAAAGTATAAAAATATATAGATGATTTATTTGTTAATGTTGTCACCCTAGTGGTAATCATTTCTAAGTCTTCTCTCTACCTTCTATAAATGTTGCTGAAATCCTGACCTATAATGATATTCTCTAACCTCCTATTTCTGTCTCTCCACAAAAAATATATATTGGATTGATTATCACATTTCCTAGGAGAGAGGCACTCAATATGTTCATCCTTTAACAATTATTACACTTGCTTTCTAAACTTCTGATTCAAAAATTCTTTGGACAGGGTAAGCCTATACACACTTAACTTTAAATCATTGTATAATTACTTTTTGTTTGAATATAAAACTTTGTCCTTTATAAAAAATAAGGACAAAATAAAAATGCTCAGCACACAACTATAACCTATAATTATTTTTCTCTGAGAGTTATATATCTTTATTTTGTATCTTATTGCTATGGCTGAAAGTTTTGTCTTAAGAAGAATGCCAATGTCATATTTTAATTTTTTATTCTAAGATTGATATATTTTAATATATAAAATTTCAGATGGTAATATCCATTTCCCCTCAAATTTTACCTATGTATACTCTTGTCATATAACTTGATATTGAACTTAACTATATGATTTGATTACTTAATTTTTCTATATTAAATTATTATGTCATACATTAGATGGCATCTCTTTAACCCAATAAAAAAGCATCTTTTTTTGAGTTCTATTAAGAATTTTTTGCCATAAACTAGTCTAAAAGGAAATCTTCAGAAAGACTGCAACAAAGTACTGTAGAAAGATAATGGGTTGTAAAGCCAGAAATCCTGAAGTCAGATTCCTCCAAGTGACTCTTACTGTATGCATGTGAGTGAGTTAATTAAATATACTAAACCTCATTTTTAATCTATAAATGGGGTTTACACTCCTAATTTCTTACCATTTGTCTTGAAAACAACTGTGGTAATATATGTAAGTCACCTGTCACATGATAAATTCTGAATAAATATATTTTTTTCATTCTTTTAAAAAGACTTTGAAATACAACATTAAGAAAAATTAAATTTAGCTTGTGAGCTTTAGAAATTGTTAATTATTGAATCTTTTGTGTGTCCATGTTTTCAATATATCCCTTTTCACATATACAAAAAAAACAAAACAAAACAAAACAAAAGGGACATATATTAGTCACGGGTCTCCAAAGAAATAGAACCAGTATGATGGATGGATAGATAGATAGATAGATAAATACATAGATAGGTAGATAGATAGATAAAGTAGATAAGCAGATAGATTTGTTATAAGGCATTATCTTACATGATTACAGAGGTAAGAAAGTCTCAAGATGTGCAGTCAGCCAGCTGGAAACCCAGGAGATCCAATGATGTAATTTCAGGCCCAATCTGAAGGCTGAGAACTAGAAAGACACCATTATAAATTATAGTTAAAGAGCTGGCAGGATTTACCTCAGAAGGGCCAACGTTTCAGCTCCAGTCTGAAGACAGGAAAAAGACCAAAGTTTTAGCTCAAGGCAGCCAGCAGCCAGTCAGGAGGAATTCCCACTAAGTAAGGGAAGGGTCATCTTTTCTTTTTTTTGGTCTTCAACTGATTGAATGAGGGCCATCCACATTAAGGAGGGAAATCTGCTTTACTGGATCTGTTGATTCAAATGTTAAACTCATCCCCAAATATCTCTCAGAAACACCCAGAAATGTTTGACTAAAATATCTGGGCACCCAATTGTTTATTCAAGTTCCCACATAAAATTAATCATCACAGAAATAGAAATGGAAAGGTTACTTTTTGACAACACACATTTTAGTGTGGTTTTACTTCTGACAATTTCTAACGGCAGAAATGACCCCTGAAGCATATGGTATTTCCTTGGGAATTAACTGTTGCATTAGGGTTAATCGTCCTCAACAAAGAACTTCATGAGACAGCCATTAATCTGACTTGATCATTATTGCTTAATTACTAACTGAATTCTATTCCTTGTGTACAAATTGATTCTCATTTCAATGTTTTTCCACTTAAAATGTTTATTCATGATACTTCTGGCATATAATAAACTAATGATGAAAACAAAAGATAAATTAAGATAATCACAAGCACACAAACTGATTTAATATTTTGAAATCTATATTAATCTATTATAAAAAATAAATATTTATTTGTGCTTTATTTGTTCATTTATGACTAAATCACATGTATCAACATTAATACTATTCTTTTTTTTATTGAAGTATGATTGACTTACAACATGCTAGTTTCAGGTGCACACATAGTGATTTGATATGTCTGTTTATTACAAACTGATCACCACCATAATAAGTCTAGTTATCATTTGTTACCATACAAAGTTATTACAATATTGTTGACTATATTCCCCATGGTATACAATTCATTCCCATGACTCATTTATTTTGTAACTGGAAATTTGTACCTCTCAATCTCCCTCACCTATTTTTTACATCTCCTTGCCCCCTTACACTCTGGCAACCGCTTGTTTATTCTGTATCTATGAAACTGTTTTGGTTTTGTCATGTTTGTACCTCTACATTTTCTTTTTTTTTTAGATTCCACATATAAGTGAAATCATATGGTATTTGTCTTCCTCTGTCTGACTTATATTAGTTAGCATAATATCCACTAGGTCTATCCATACTGTTGCAAAGGGCAAGATTTCATTCTTTTTTATGGCTGAGTAATATTCCACTCTCTGTGTGTGTGTGTGTGTGTGTGTGTGTGTGTGTGTGTGTGTGTGTGTGTGTGTGTGTGTGTGTGTGTGTGTGTGTGTACCACTTCATCTTTATCCATTCATCTCCAGACAAACACTTAGATTGCATTTCTATCTTGGCTATTGTAAATAATGCTGTAATAAACATAGGGGTGTATATATTTTTTGAATTAGTGTTTTTACTTTTTTTGGAAAAAATAGGCAGAAGTAGAATTACTGGAGCATATGGCTATTCTGTTTTTATTTTTGAGGATCCTCCATACTGTTTTTCATTGTAGCTGTGCCAATTTACATTCCCACCAACAGTATACAAGGGTTCTCTTTCTTCCACATCCTTGCCACACTTGTTATTGTTGTCTTTTTGAAAATAGCCATTCAGACAAGTCTGAGGTGATATTTCATTGTGGTTACAATTTGTATTTCCCTGATTATTAGTGATGCTGAACATTTTTTCATGTTTCATTTTTCCAGGTCATCTATATATTTTCTTTGGAAAATTGTCTATTTGGGTCCTCTGCCCATTTTTATCAGGTTGTTTTTTGATGCTGAGATTTATGAGTTCTCTGTATATTTTGAATATTAAACCCTATCAGATATATCATTGCAAATATCTTCTCCCATTCAGTTGGTGACCTTTTCATTTTGTGGATAGCTTTCTTTGTTGTGCAGAAGCTTATTACTTTGATGTAGTCCCATTTGTTTATTTTTGCTTTTGTTTCCCTTGCCTGAGGAAACATATCCAAAAAAATATTACTAAGACCAATGTCAAAAAGCATACTACCTATGTCTTCTTCGAGAAGGGTTTCAGGACTTACATTTAAGTCTTTAATCTACTTTAAGTTTATTTTCATATATGGTGTGAGGAAGTAATCCAGTCTAATTTTTTTAATGTAGCTGTCCAGTTTCCTAACTCTATTTATTGAAGAAGCTGTATTTTCTTCATTGTATATTCTTTTTTCCTTTATTGTAGATTAATTGATCGTGTAAGTGAGGTTTTATTTCTGGGCTCTCTATTCTGTTCCATTGATCTATGTACCTGTTTCTGTGCCAGTATTATACTGTCTTAATTAGTGTAGCTTTGTAGTACAGCTTGAAATCATGTAGTGTGATACCTGCAGTTTTGTTCTTCTTGCTCAAGATTGCTTTGGTTATTTGGGGTCTTTTGTGTTTCCATACAAACTTTTGAATTCTTTGTTCAAATTCTGTGAAAAATGCCATTACTATTTTGTTAGGAATTGCACTGAATCTGTATGTCATTTTAACAATATTAATTCTTGCAATCCATTAGCATGGTATCTTTCCATTTGATTGTGTCATCTTCAATTACTTTCATCAATGTCTTATAGTTCTCTGAGTACAGATCTTTTACCTCCTTGGTCATATTTATCTTCAGGTATTTTATTCTTTTTCATGCAGTTGTAAATGTGATTGTTCCCTATTAGTGTATTGAAACACAGCAGGTTTCTGCATATTAATTTTGTATCCTGCAAATTTACTAAATTCATTCATGAGTTCTAATTGTTTTTGGGGGACATCTTTAGGATATTTTTTTATAGTATCATGTAATCTCTCTACCACATAGACCCTTTCTTCCCTGACTTATTTTGCCCTAGAGCACTTAGCAATATTCAACATACTCTTATTTGCCACGTTTGTTTATTACTGAGAGTTTCTGTCTGTAGATTACAAGTTTTAGTTTCTTTCCCTGACCCCTGCCCCTCCATGCATCCCCTGTACCTATAAGAGTTTCTGTCATATAATAAGTATTTGTTAAATGTTCATAGATTATTGAATAAATATTTAACATAATCAGAAAAAAAATTGGTGACAATTTTACCTCTTTCTTTTCAATTGGATGCCTTGTATTGCTTTTTCTCATATGATTTATTTGGCTAGGATTTCCAATCCTACGTTGAATAACAATGGCAAGAGTGGGCATCCTTTTCCTGAACTTAGAGGAAAAGCTTTCAGCTTTACATCTTTGAGTATGATATTAACTGTAGGTTGCCATATATGGCTTCATTATGTTGAGATATGTTCCCTTTATACCCACTTTGTTGAGAGTTTTATCATAAATGGATGTTGAATTTTGTCAAAAGTTTTTTCTGGGGCTTCCCTGGTGGCACAGTGGTTGAGAGTCCACCTAATGATGCAGGGGACATGGGTTTGTGCTCCGTCCGGGAAGATCCCACATGCCGCGGAGTGGCTGGGCCCGTGAGCCATGGCCGCTGAGCCTGCGTGTCTGGAACCTGTGCTCCGCAATGGGAGAGGCCACAGCAGTGAGAGGCCCGCATACCAGAAAAAGAAAAAAAGTTTTTTCTGCATATATTGAGATGATGATATAATTTTTATTCTTCAATATATTAATGTGGTATAGCACATGGATTTGTAGATATTGAACCATTCTTGCATCTCTGGGATAAATCTCACTTGATAATAGTGCATTATCCTTTCAATGTATCATTGAATTCTATTTGCTAATATTTTGTTGAGGATCTTTGCATTTATGTTCATCAGAGATATTGGCCTTTAATTTTCTTTTTCTATGGTGCTTTTGTCTGGTTTTGGTATCAGGGTGATGATGGCCTTGTAGAATGAATTTGGAAGTGTTATGTTCTCTTCAACTTGGGGGAATAATTTGAGAAGTATAAACATTAACTCTTCTTTAAATGTTTGATAGAAGTAACCTGTAAAGCCATCTGGTCCTGGACTTTTGATTATTTTAAGTTGTTGATCTCTTAAGTTTGAAAACATTCTTATAATCCTGCATTTTACTCCCATTCCCACATTTAATGTTTTTTACACCATATCTTACATATTTTTGTTTTGTGCATCCCTTAGTTACTTATTTTGGAAGTAAAAGATTTTACTACTTTTGTCTTTTAATCTTCCAAACTGCTTTATATGTGGTTGATCTACTACCTTTACTGTATATTTGCCTAATTTACCAATGAAATTTTTTTCTTTCATAATTTTTATATTTCTACTTGTGGTCTATTCTGCTTAGACAATTCCCTTTAACATTGTTTTAAAGCAGGTTTACTGGTGCTGAACACTTTTAGATTTTGCTTTTCTATAAAACTCTTTATCACTCTGTAAATTTGAATGATAGCTTTGCAGATTGGTTTTCTTCCTTTCATTACTTTAAATATATTGTCCCACTTCCTGTTGGCTTGCAAAATTTCTGCTAAAAAGTCAGCTGAAGTCTTATAGGAGTTTCTTATATGTAATCAGTTGCTTTTCCATTGTTGCTTTTTTTTTTTTTTTTTTTTTGCGGTACACGGTGCTCTCACTGTTGTGGCCTCTCCCACTGTGGAGCACAGGCTCCAGATGCGCAGGCTCAGCGGCCATGGCTCACAGGCCCAGCTGCTCTGCAGCATGTGGGATCCTCTTGGACCGGGGCATGAACCTGTGCACCCTGCATCAGCAGGCAGACTCTCAACCACTGCGCCATCAGGGAAGCCCCCCATTGTTGCTATTCTATCTTTATCTTTAATTTTGGTCATTTTAATTATAATTGCTTTGGTGTGAATCTCTTTGGGTTCATCTTGTTTGGCACTCTTTGTGTTCCTGTAACTGACTGTTTCCTTTCTCAGTTTTGGGTGGTTTTAACCTATTATTTCTTCAAAATTTTCTGTGCCCTTTTCTTTGTCTCTTCTTCTGGGAACTGTACAATACAAATGTTAGTAGCCTTGATGTTTTCCCAGACATGTCTTAAACTATCCTCTTTTTTTTTTCTTTTAAATGATTATTCTCTCTTTTCTGTTTTGCTTGGGTGATTTCCACTTCTCTGTTTCAATTCTCTGATCCATTCCTCTGTATCATTTAATCTACTGTTAATTCCTTCTAGTGTATTTATTATTTTAATTATTTTATTCTTCAGCTCTCTTTGGTTCTTCTTTGTATTTCCTAACTCTTTGTAAACTTCTCATTGTGTTCATCCAATCTTTTCCTGAATTCATTAAGCATCTTCATGATCATTACCTTGAAATTTTTATTGGTTAGATTACTTATCTCCACTGTTTATTTTTATTTTTTCTGGGGTTTTATCTTATAGTTCGTTTGAAACATATCTCTGTCTCCTTATTTTGCTTATTTGTTTTGTTTTGTTTTTTTACCCATGTAGTAGGTCAGTTATATTTCCCAACTTGGAGAAGTGGCCTTATGTAGGAGATGTCTTATGAGCCTCAACAGCACACTTCCATTTTGTCACCAGAGCTACATGCTCTAGGGATGTCCCCTATGTGAGCTCTGTGGGCCCTTCTGTTGGGGCAGGAATGACTGTGAATGCACTGGAAGGTTGTCTGTCCTCAGCTTTGTTAGCTGCCCAGAACTGCCTCCTGCAGAGGCTGTAGTTTTGCTGGCCAAGAGGACTAGATCTTGGCATGGTTGGTTATGCAGTCCAATGAGTCTCAGACCTGGTTCCAGCCTGCTGTTTTGTGGGGTTAAGTTCTCACAGTATGGTTACCCAACTTGTGGTGTCCCAGACTGGTGCTAACAGCCTTGCTAGCAGGTAAGCTCTTGGCACTAATAGGGTAGAAGGAGGATCAAAAATGGTACTTGCCAGCAGCAGTATCCTTGTGGTAGAATGAGCTCCCCAAAATGGCTGCTGTTAGTGTCTGTGTCCTAGGGGTAGTCCCAGTTGCATCCTGCCTCTCCTTGAGGCTCTCCAAGAGCATCAGGGGGGCCTGACAAAGGCTCCTCTCAAATTACTGTCTCTGTGCTGTGTCTTGGATCATATGAGACTATGTATGTGCCCTTTAAGAGCAGAGTCTCTTGTCTTATACAGCCTTCTGGCTCTCCCATATGTAAACCCAACTGGCCTTCAAAGCTAAACATTCTGGGGCACACCTTCCCAATTTGGTAGCCCTGGGATGGGGAACATGATGTGGGATTCAGACCCCTCAGTCTTTAGAGAGAACCTCTGAAATTGTGATTATGTTCCTGTTTGTGGGTCACTCATCCTGGGGTGTGGGTGTTGACTGTACATGTCTTTAGCCCTCCTATCCACTTATTGTGGCTCCTTCTATATATCTTTAGTTGTGGAAAATCTTTTATGTTAGTCTTCACGTTGTTCTCAAAGATAGTTGTTTTGCAAGAAGTTGTGATTTTTGTGTGTCCATGGAAAGAGGTGAGCTCAGGGTCTTCTTACTCTGCTATCTTATTCATACCTTCCTTGATACCATTCATCTTTAAAGAATAATTAATTTTAGCACATTATTCACCATCTGTACAAAGATTGTTTTCTTTTGATTAAAGTCAAATAATGTTTATTACAGAAAATTTTGTAAATGCCTAAATGAGAAAAACACATCATATTTTACCACTCAAACTAAATTAATGATGCATTTTGGATATTGTCTTCACATGTTTTTTTTCTGTATTTACCTTGCATGGCAAGTCAATACTTTAGCATGAAGTTGTTTCTGTATTACCTCACATTCATTTTATATACTATTTTAAATGGCACACTTCAATCATAGAAATTTGTCTATATTTTTTATTTTAGAATTTCATGTGAAATTTATTTGCACAAAGTTCTAAATTTAAAAACATTTCAAACTCTTCCCCAAAGAAATAAAGTGATCAAGGTGAATTATGCTGGGACCAGGAGAGGAGAATCACCACAAGTAAAAGTAACATATTTGAGTAGCTCTAATATACCTTCCCTGGGATGAGGGCTACCTACTTGTGTTAATTTAATTCCCATTCCAATTTATTAAATTAGTTAATATTGCCTTACTTTAAATAGTAGAAACTGAGACATTATTAAATTAAATAATTTACTCAAAATCCCATAGCTAGTAGTAGCAAAGCAAAGATTTGATTCCAAGCCATTTGCACTTTTGTTTAAGCATTAGGGAAGTGGTGAAGAGGGAATATTTTAGCAAGCTTCCTATTTTATTGGCTAAAATTATAAAGTGTAAAATGAAAAATCTCCTGCCTTGTTTCACATACCACATTTTGTTCTCTAAAAGCAAATTATTCCAATTCTTTTAATTGCTACTTACATTTAGATGTTACTTCTAGCTAATATATTTATATAGGCATTCTTATTATATTTATTTTATTAATATCTTATTGATGCCTATTATGAGATAGAAAGAAATACTACATGAAGCACTCCTGCTTCCTCTATCCCCCAAATATATTCTCATATTAAACCAGTGTACATTACTTTTGACTATGTAAATATTTTTCATGGCTGTGCTGAGCTGTGTTAATACTAAGATTAAATTACAGGTAAGAAAAGAGATTAGCTCAAGATGGCAGAGTAGAATGACATGAGCCCTTCTTACAAAACCATCAAAATTACAACAAACTGTTGAATAACCATTGACAAAATAATGCTGGAACCTATCAAAAAAAGATACCCTACATTCAAAAACAAAAAAGAACTCACAGTGAGATGGTAGGAAGGGGCACAGTAACAAAGAAATCAAGTCCTATACCCTCCGGGTGGGCAACACATGAACTGGAAAACAATTATAACACAGAAATCATCCAACAGGAGTGAAAGTTCTGAGCCCCAAGTCATGTTTCCCACCTGGGAGTCTGGCAATGAAAGGAGGAATCCCCAGAGAATCTGACTTCAAAGGCCAGAGGGATTTGATTGCAAGACTTCCACAGAAGTGGGGGAAACAGAAACTCTGCTCTTCGAGGGTACACACAAATTTGTGTGTGCACCAGGACCCAGGGGAAAAAAGCAGTGACCCCATAAGAGATTGGACCAGACCTACCTGATAGTATTGGAGGGTGTGTTGCAGAGGTGGGGGGCTGCTGTGGTTTGCTGTGGGGACAAAGACACTGGCATCAGCAGTTCTGGGAGATACTCATTGGTGTGAGCTTTCCTGGAGGACAACATTACCCCCACCAAATAGCCTGTAGGCTTCAGTGCTGTGTCACCTCAGGTCAAACAATTGACAGGGAGGAAACACAGCACCACTCATCAAGAGACAGGTGAATTAAAGTTTTAGTGAGCATGGCTCTGATCACAAGAGGGACAAGATCCAGCTCCATTCACCACCATTCTCTCCCACTGGGAAGTTTGCACAAGACTCTTAGACAGGCTCATCCACCAGAGGGAAGACAGCAAGAAGAACTACAATTCTGCAGGCTGTGGAACAGAAACCACAATCACAGAAATATAGAGAAAATGAAATGGCAGAGGAATATGTCCCAGAGGAAAGAATGAGATAAAACTCCAGGAAAACAACTAAGTGAAGTGGAGATAGGAATCTATCTGGAAAAATTATTCAGAATAATATTATTCAGAATAATATTAATGAAGATGATCCAAGACTTTGGAAAGAGAATAGAGGCAAGGATGAAAGACATGCAAGAAATGTTTAACAAAGACCTTGAAAAACTAAAGAGAAACAAACAGATGAACAATGCAATGACTGAAATGTAAAACATTAGAAGGAATCAATAGCAGAAGAACTGAGACAGCAAAACAGATAAGTGACCTGGAAGACAGAATGGTGGAAATCACTGCTGTGGAAGAAAAAAAGAATGAAAAGAAATGAAGACAGACTAAGACCTCTGGAACAACATTAAACACACCAACATTCATATTATAGGGTTGCAGAGGAGAAAAGAGAAAGAAAGAACCCAAGAAAATATTTGAAGAAATATATGCTGAAAGCTTCCATAACATGGGAAAGGAAAGCGTTACTCAAGTTCAGGAAGTGCAGAGAGCCCCAGGAAGGATAAACTTAAGAAGGAACACAGAGAGACATATAGTACTCAAACTGACAAAAATTAAAGACAAAGAAAAAATAGAAAAGCAACAAGGGAAAAGCAACAAATAACATACAAGGGAACTCCCATAAGATTATCAGCTAATCTCTCTGCAGGAACTCTACAGGCCAGTAGGGAGTGGCATGGTATATTTAAAGTGATAAAAGGGAAGAACCTACAACCAAGAAAACTCTACCCAGCAAGGCTCCCATTCAGATTTGATGAATAAATCAAAGGCTTTACAGATAAGAAAAGCTAAGAGAATTCAGCACCTCCAGACCAGCTTGCAACAAATGCTAAAATAACTTCTCTAGGCCAGAAAGGGAACAGCAACTTAAAACAACCTTATGTATATATAGACTTCTGTATCAAAACCTCATTGGAACAGAAAACCCCAAAACTACAATAGATACATCCACAAAAAAGAAAAAGCAACCCAAACACAACACGAAAGATGGTCATCAAACCACAAGAGAAGAAAACAAAAGAGGAAGGGAAGAAAAAAGATCTATAAAAACAAGGTCAAAACAATTAACAAAATGCCAATAGGTGCTTACATATCAATAATTACCTTAAACGTAAATACATCAAATGCTCCAACCAAAAGATAAAGACTGATGGAATGGAAAAAAAACAAAACCTGTATATACGTTGTATACAAGAGACCCACTTCAGAACAAGGGAAACATACAGACTGAAAGGGAGAGGATGGAAAAAGATATTACATGCAAAGGAAAATCAAAAGAAAGCTGGACTAGCAATACTGATATCAGATAAAATAGTCTTAATTTAATTTTTGTAACATCTTTATTGGAGTATAATTGCTTTAAATGGTGTGTTAGTTTCTGCTGTATAACAGTAAATCAGCTATATATATATATCTATCTCACCATATCCCCTCCCTCTTGTGTCTACCTCCCACGCTCCTTTTCCCACATCTCTAGGTAGTCACAAAGCACTGAGCTGAGCTCCCTGTGCTATGCAGCTGTTTCCCAGTAGCTATTTTACATTTGGTAGTGTATATATGTCAATGACACTCTCTCACATCGTCTCAACTTACACTTCCCCCTCCTCTTCTCCTCAAGTCCATTCTCTAAGTCTACGTCTTTATTCCTGTCCTGCCCCTATGTTCTTCAGAAGCTTTTTTTTTTTTCCTTTAGATACCACATATATGTGTTAGCATTTGGTATTTGTTTTTCTCTTTCTGATTTAATTCACTCTGTATGACAGACTCTAGGTCCATCCACCTCACTGCAAATAACTCAGTTTCATTTATTTTTATGGCTAATATTCCATTGTACACATGTGCCACATCTTTATCCATTCATCTGTCCATGGACACTTAGGTTGATACCATATCCTGGCTACTGTAAATAGTGCTGCAATGAACATTGTGGTATATGATTTTTTTTTTTTTTGAATTATGGTTCTCTGAAGGTATATGCCCAATAGTGGGATTGCTGGGTCATATGGTAGGTCTATTTTTAGTTTTTAAGGAACCTCCATACTGTTTTCCCTAGTGGCTGTATCAATTTACATTCCCATCAACTGTGCAAGAGGGTTCACTTTTCTCCACATCCCCTCCAGCATTTATTGTTTGTAGATTTTTTGATGATGGCCAGTCTGACCGGTGTCAGGTGATAGCTCATTGTTTTTATTTGCATTTTTCTAATGATTAGTGATGTCGAGCATCCTTTCATGTATTTGTTGGTAATCTGTGTATCTTCTTTGGTGAAATGTCTATTTAGGGCTCCTGCCCATTTTTGGATTGGGTTGTTTGTTTCTTTTATATTGAGCTGCATGAGATGCTTGTATATTTTTCAGATTAATTCTTTGTCAGTTGCTTTCTTTGCAAGTATTTTCTTCCAATCTGAGGGTTGTCTTTACGTCTAGTTTAAGGTTTTCTTTGTTTTGTAAAACTTTTAAGTTTCATTAGGTCCCATTGGTGTAATTTTGTTTTTATTTCCATTTGTCTAGGAGGTGGGTCAAAAAGGATCTTGCTGTGATTTATGTAATAGAGTGATCTGCCTAGGTATTCCTCTAAGAGTTTTATAGTGTCAGGCCTTACATTTAGGTTTTTAATCCATTTTGAGTTTATTTTTGTGTATGGTGTTAGGGAGTGTACTAATTTCACTCTTTCACACGTAGCTCTCCAGTTTTCCCTACAACACTTATTGAAGAGGCTGCCATTACTCCATTGTATATTCTTGTCTTCTTTATTAAAGATAAGGTGACCATATGTGAGTGAGTTTATCTCTGGGCTTTCCATCCTGTTCCATTGATCTATATTTTTGTGGCAGTACCATACTCTCTTGATTACTGTAGCTTTGTAGTTTAGTCTGAAGACTGGGAGCCTGATTCCTCCACTTCCATTTTTCTTTCTCAAGATTGCTTTGGCTATTTGGGGTCATTTGTGTTTCCATACACATTGCAAAATTTTTTGTTCTACTACTGTGAAAAATGCCATTGGTACTTTGATAGGGATTGCATTGAATATGTAGATTGCTTTGGGTAGTATAGTCATTTTCACAATGTTGATTCATCCAATCCAAGAACATTGTATATCTCTCCATCTATTTGTATCATCTTTAATTTGTTTCATCTGTGTCTTATAGTTTTCTGCATACAGATCTTTTGTTCCCTTAGGTTGGTTTATTCTTAGGTATGTTATTCTTTTTGTTGCATTGGTAAATGGGAGTGTTTCCTTAACTTCTCTTTCAGATTTTTCATCATTAGTGTATAGGATTGCAAGAGATATCTGTGCATTAATTTTGTATCCTGCTTCTTTACCAAGTACATTGATTAGCTCCAGGAGTTTTCTGGTAACATTTTTAGGATTCTCTATGTATAGTATCATGTCATCTGCAAAGAGTGACAGTTTTACTTCTTCTTTTCTGATTTGGAATCCTTTTATTTATTTTTCTTCTCTGATTGTTGTGGCTAAAACTTCCAAAACTATGTTGAATAATAGTGGTGAGACTGGGCAATCATGCCTTGTTCCTGATCTTAGTGGAAATGGTTTCAAGTTTTCATCATTGAAAATGATGTTGCCTGTGGATTTGTCATACATGGCCTTTATTATGTTGAGGTAGATTCCCTCTATGCCTACTTTCAGGAGATTTTTATCAGAAATGGGTGTTGAAAACTGTTGAAAGCTTTTTCTGC
Source organism: Grampus griseus (assembly GCF_964374135.1). Classification (NCBI taxonomy): domain Eukaryota; kingdom Metazoa; phylum Chordata; class Mammalia; order Artiodactyla; family Delphinidae; genus Grampus; species Grampus griseus. The sequence continues at coordinate 35,223,716 of NC_139014.1, read as the reverse complement.
CTCTATTGAGATTATCATATAGATCTTATCCTTCAATTTTTTAATATGATTTATCACATTGTTTGATTTGTGTATATTGGAAAATCCTTGCATTACTGGGATAAACCCCACTTGATCATGTATGATACTTTTAATGTGCTGTTGGATTCTCTTTGCTAGTTTTTGGTGAGGATTTTTGTATCTATGTTCATCAGTGATATTGGCCTATAGTGTTTTTTTTTTTTTCTTGTGACATCTTTATCTGGTTTTGGTATCAGGGTGATGGTGGCCTTTTAGAATGAGTATGGGAGTGTTCCTCTTTCTGCTAGGTTTTAGAAGAGTTTGAGAAGGATAGGTGTTAGCTCAACACAAAATGTTTGAAAGATTTCCCCTGTGAAGTCATCTGGTCCTGGGCTTTGGTTTGTTGGAAGATTTTTAATCACAGTTTCAATTTCAGTGCTTGTGATTGATCTGTTTATATTTTCTATTTCTTCATGGTTCAGTCTCAGAAGGTTGTGCTTTTCTAAGAATTTGTCCATTTCTTCCAGTTTGTCCATTTTATTGGCATATATTTTCTTGTAGTAATCGCTCATGATCCTTTGTATTTCTTCAGTGTCAGTTGTTACTTCTTTTTTCATTCTAATTCTGTTGATTTAGTCTTCTCCCTTTTTTTCTTGATGAGTCTGGCTAATGGTTTATTACTTTTGTTTATCTTCTCAGAGAACAAGCTTTTAGTTGTATTGATCCTTGCTATCATTTCCTTCATTTATTTCTGAGCTGATCTTTACAATTTCTTTCCTTCTGCTAACTTTGGGTTTCTTTTGTTCTTCATTCTCTAATTGCTTTAGGTGTAAGTTTAGGTTCTTTATTTGAGATATTTCTTGTTTCTTGAGATAGGACTCAATTGCTATAAACTTCCCTCTTAGAACTGCTTTGGTTGCATCCCATAAGTTTTGGGTCATCGTGTTTTCATTGTCATTTGCTTCTAAGTACTTTTTGATTTCCTCTTTGATTTCTTCAGTGATTTCTTGGTTATCTAGTAGTGTATTGCCTAGCCTCCAGGTGTTTGTAATTTTTACAGTTTGTTTTTTCCTGTAATTGATATCTAGTCTCATAACGTGGTCAGAAAAGATACTTGATAAAATTTCAATTTTCTTAATTTTACCAAGGCTCGATTTTTGACCCAAGATATGATCTATCCTGGAGAATGATCCATGAGCACATGAGAAGAAAGTGTATTCTGTTTTTTTTGGAATGGAATGTCTTATAGGTATCAACTAAGTCCATTTTGTTTAGCATGTCATTTAAAGCTTGTGTTTCCTTATTTATTTTCATTTTGGTTGATCTGTCCATTGGTGAAAGTCAGGTGTTAAATTCCCCTACTATGATTGTGTTACTGTCTGTTTCCCCTTTTATGTCTTTTATCATTTGCCTTATGTATTGAGGTGCTCCTATGCTGGGTGTGTAAATATTTACAATTGTTATATCTTCTTTTGGACTGATCCCTTGATCATTATGTAGTGTCCTTCTTTGTCTCTTGTAATAGTCTTTATTTTAAAGTTTATTTTGTCTGATATGAGAATTGGTACTCCAGCTTTCTTTTGATTTCCATTTGCATGGAGTATCTTTTTCCTTCCCCTCACTTTCAGTCTGAATGTGTTCCTAGGTCTGAAGTGGTCTTTTCTAGACACCATATACACAAGTTTTTTTTTTTTTTTTTTTTTTTTTTGTATCCATTCAGCCAGTGTATAGCTTTTGGTTAGAGCACTGAATCCATTTACATTTAAGGTAATTATCGATATGTATGTTCCTGTTACCATTTTCTTAATTGTTTTGTGTTTGTTATTGTAGGTCTTTTCCTTCTCTTGTGTTTCCTGCCTAGGCAAGTTCCTTTAGCATTTGTTGTAAAGTTGTTTTTGTGGTGCTGAATTATCTTAGATTTTGCTTGTTTGTAAACTTTTTAATTTCTCTGTCAAATCTGAATGAGATCCTTACTGGGTAGAGTAATCTTGGTTGTAGGCTTTTCTGTTTCATCACTTTAAATATGGCCTGTCACTCCCTTCTGGACTCCAGAGTTTCTGCTGAAAGATCAGCTGTTAACCTTTTGGGGATTCCCTTTTATGTTATTTGTTGCTTTTGCCTTGCTGCTTTTAATATTTTTTCTTTGTGTTTAATTTTCATTAATTTGATTAATATGTGTCTTGGCATGGTTCTCCTTGAATTTATCCTGTATGGGACTCTCTGAGCTTCCTGGATTTGATTGACTATTTCCTTTCCCTTATTAAGGAAGTTTTCAACTATAATGTCTTCAAATATTTTCTCAGTCCCTTTCTCTTTCTCTTCTTCTCCTTGGGACCCCTATAGTTTGAATGTCAGTGCGTTTAATGTTATCCCAGAAGTCCCTAAGACTGTCCTCCATTCTTTTCATTCTTTTTGTCTTTATTCTGCTCTGTGGTAGTTATTTTCACTATTTTACCTTTCAGAACACATATCCGTTCTTCTGCCTCAGTTATTCTGCTATTGATTCCTTCTAGAGAATTTTTAGTTTCATTTATTGTGTTATTCATCATTGTTTGTTTGCTGCTTAGTTCTTCTATGTGCTTGTTAAATGTTTCCTGTATTTTCTCTAATCTATTTCCAAGATTTTCTATCAGCTTTAGTATCATTATTCTGAATTCATTTTCAGGTATACTGTCATTTCTTCTTCATTTGTTTGGTCTGGTGGGATTTTACCTTGCTCCTTCATCTGCTGTGTATTTCTCTGTCCTCTCATTTTGCTTAACTTACTGCATTTAGGTCTCCTTTTCACAGGCTGTAGGTTCATAGTTCCCACTGTTTTTGGCATCTACCCCCAGTGGGTAAGTTTGGTTCAGTGGGTTGTGTAAGCTTACTGGTGGAGGGGACTGGTGTGTGTGTTCTGGTGGATGAGGCTGGATCTTGTCTTTCTTGTGGGCAGGACCATGTCTTATGGTGTGATTTGAGGTGTCTGTGAACTTATGGTTTTAGGCAGCCACTCTGCTAATGGCTGGGTTTGTGTTCCTTTCTTGCTAGTTGTTTGGTATGAAGTGTCGTGCACTGGAGCTTGTTGGTCATGGGTAGAGCTGGGTCTTAGCATTGAGATGGAGATCTCTGGGATAGTTCTCACCGATTGATATTACATGGGACTGGGACGTCTCTGGTAGTCCAATGTTCTGAACTTGGCTCTCCCACCTCAGAGGCACAAGCTTTCCAGCCAGCCAGAGCACCAAGACCTTGTCAACCACATGGCTCAGAAGATAAGGGAGAAAGAAAAGAAAGAAAAAAAAGTAAAAGAAAGTTATTAAAAAAGAAATTTAAATATGTAATTAAATTAAAACGTAATAAAAAAGAAGACAGCAGTCAAACCAATAAGCAAATCCACCAATGATAACAAGCACTAAAAACTAAACTAAGATCAACATAAAATTAAGAAACTAGTTTGTTGCACACAGCAAACCCCAAGTCTACAGTAGCTCCCAAAGTCCACTGACTCAATTTTGAGATGACTTATTGTTTATCCAGTTATTCCACAGGTGCAGGGTACCTCAAGTTGATTGTGGAGATTTAATCTGCTGCTCCTGAGGTTGCATGGAGAAATTTCCCTTTCTCTTCTTTGTTCACACAGCTCCTGGGTTACAGGTTTGAATTTGGGTCTGTCTCTGCATCTAGATTGCCCTCTGGCCTCTGTTCTTCTCCCAGACATGAGGAGGTTACAGGAGCAGTGATTAGGGGGCTCTGGCTCACTCAGGCTGGGGGGAAGGGAGAGGGACAGAATGCAGGGCAAGCCTGCAATGGCAGAGCCCAGCTTGAAGTTGCCACAGCCTGAGGAGTGCCAGGTTCTCCCAGGGGAAGTTGTCTCTGGATCACGGGACCCTGGTAGTGACAGGCTACACAGTCTCCTTGTTGGGAAAATGAGGATAGTGACCTGTGCTTACACAGAGGAATCTTGGTGGCTGCAGCAGCATTAGCATTTCATGCCCGTCTTGGTGTCTTTGATGATAGCCATGGCTCAAGCCTGTTTCTGGAGCTCATTTACACGGTGCTCTGAATCCCCTCTCCTCATGCACCCTGAAACAATGGTCTCTTGACTCTTAGGCAGTTCCAGACGTTTTCCCGGACTCCCTCCCTGCTAACTGTGGCACACTAACCCTCTTCAGGGTATGTTCACACAGCCAACCCCAGTCCTCTCCCTGGGGTCTGACCTCCAAAGCCCCAGTCTCAGCTCCCAGCCCCTACCTGCCCTGGTGGGTGAGCAGAGAAATCTCTTAGACTGCTGATTGGTGATCAGCACCAATCCTCTGTACACTTTGCCCTCTGCACCCCTGTTGCTTTTCTCTCTTCCATGACTCTGAAGGTTTCCTCCAGCCCATCCCCTGTCTCCATCAGTGAAAGGGCCTCCTAGTCTGTGGAACCTTTTTCTCCTTCATGGCTCCCTCCCACAGGTGTAGGTCCCATCCCTATACTTTTGTCTCTTTTTTTCTTTTTTCTTTGGCCCTACCCAGGTATGTGGGGAGTTTCCTGTCTTTTGGGAAGTCTGAGGTCTTCTGCCAGCATTCAGTAGGTATTCTGTAGGAGTTGTTCCACATGTAGATGTATTTTTGTTCTATTTGTGGGGAGGACGTTGATCTCCATGTCTTACTCCTCTGCCATCTTGAAGGTCCTCCCAAATTATACTTCAAAATAAACTGTTATAAGAGAAAAAGAAAGACACTACATAATTATCAAGAGATCAATCCAAGAAGATAATAACAACCATAAATATATATGCACCCAACATAAGAGCACCTGAATATATAAGGCAAGTTCTAACACCCATAAAGGAAGAAATCAACAACAACACAATAATATTTTGGGACTTTAACACCCCACTCTTATCAATGGACAGATCATCCAGACAGAAAATCAAAAAGGAAACACAGGCCTTAAAAGACACTTTTAGGCCAGACGGACTTAATTTATATTTATAGAACACTTCATCCAAAAACAGCAGAATACACATTCTTCTCATGTGCACATGGAACATTCTCTAGAATTGACCCAATACTGGGCAATAAAGCAAGCCTCAGTAAATTTAAGAAAATTGAAATCATACCAAGCATCTTTTCTGACAATTAGAAATAAACTACAAGAAAAAAAAACTGTTGAAAACATAAACATGTGAAGGCTAAACAATATGCTACTAAACACTCAGTGGAACACTGAAGAAGTTAAAGAAAATTTCAAAAAATACCTAGAGACAAATGAAAACAAAAGCACAACAATCCAAAACCTATGGGATGCATCAAACTCATTTCTAAGAGGGAAGTTTATAGCAATTAAAACTTACCTCAAGAAACAAGAAACATATCAAATAAACAGCCTAACCTTACACTTAAATCAACTAGAGAATGAAGAACAAACAAAACCTAAGGTTAGTAGAAGAAAAGAAATCATTATTATCAGAGTAGAAATAAATGAATAGAGACGAAGAAAGCAATAGCAAAGATAAATGAAACTGAAAGCTGGTTCTTTGAAAAGGCAAACAAAATTTATAAACCTTTAGCCAGACTCATCAAGAAAAAAAGGGAGAGGACTCAATAAAAGTAGAAATGGAAAAGGAAACGTTAAAACTGACACCACAGAAATACAAAAAACTATAAGAGACTACTACAAGCAACTGTATGTCAATAAAACAGACAACCTGGAAGAAATGGACAAATTTTTAGAAAGGTATATTACACCAAGACTGAACAAGGAAGAATGGAAAATATGAACAGACCAGTTAAAAGTATTGAGATTGAAAGTGTGATTAAAAAATATCTTCCAATATACAAATGTTCAGGACCAGATGGCTTCACCGACAAATTCTATCAAACAGTTAGAGAAGAGCTAATACCTATCCTTCTGAAAATGTTCAAAAAATTGCAGAGGAAGGGAAACTCCCAAACAAATTCTATGAGGCCATCATCAGCCTGATACCAAAACCAGACAATGATACCACACACACACACACACACACACACACACACACACACAAATTACAGGCCAATATCACTGATGAACATAAACGCAAGTATCCTCAAAAAATTTGAGCAATTCAAATCCAATGATACATTAAAAGGCTCATACAACATGATCAAGTGGGATTTATCCCAGGATTGCAAGGATTCTTCAATATATGCAAATCAAATAGTATGATACACCATATAAAAAAATTGATGAATAAGGACAATATGATCAACTCAACAGAGACAGAAAAAGCTTTTGATAAAATTCAACACCTATTTATGACAAAAACTCTCCAGAAAGTGGGCCTAGAGGGAACATACCTCAACATAATAAAGGCCATATATGACAATCCTACAGCTAACTTTATACACAATTGTGAAAATCTAAAAACATTTTCTTTAAGATCGCGAACAAGACAAGGATATCCACTCTCAGCACTTTTATTCAACACAATTTTGGAAGTACTAGCTATGGGAATCAAAGAAGTAAAAGAAAGAAAAGGAATGCAAATTGGAAAAGAAGTTAAACCATCACCGTTTCCAGATGACATGATACTATACATAAAAATTCTTAAAGATGCCACCAGAAAACTACTAGAGCTCATTAATGAATTTGGTAAAGTTGCAGGTTACAAAATTAATACACAGAAATCTCTTGCATTTCTATAAACTAACAACAAAAGACCAGAAAGAGAAATTCAAGAAACCATCCTATTTACTATCATATCAAAAAGAATAAAGTACCTAGGAATAAACCTACCTAAGGAGAAAATGACCTGTACTCTTAAAACTATAAGATGTTGATGAAAGTAATAAAAGATGACACAAACAGATGCAGATATACCATGTTCTTGGATTAGAAGAGTCAATATTGTCAAAATGACTATACTACCCAATGCAGTCTACAGATTCAATATAATCCCTATCAAATTACCAATGGCCTTTTCCACAGAACTAGAAAAAAAATCTTAAATTTTTTATAGAGACAAAAGGACATTGAGTTGCCAAAGTAATCTTAAGAAGGAAAAACGGAGCTAGAGGAATCAGGCTCCCTGACTTCAGACCACACTACAAACTTACAAACTATAGTCATCAAAATAGTATGGTACTGGCACAAAAACAGAAATATAGATAAGTAGAACAGGACAGAAAACCTGGAAATAAACCTACAAAGCTGTGGTCACTTAATCTACAATAAAGGAGGCAAGAATATACAATGGAGGAAAGACAGTCTCTTCAATAAATGGTGCTGGGAAAACTGGACAGTTACATGTAAAAAAAAAAAGGAATTAGAATATTCTTTGACACCATACACAAAAATAAACTCAAAAGGGATTAAAGAACAAAATGTGAGACTGAGAACTATAAAACTCTTAGAAGAAAACATAGCCAGAACACTCCCTGACATAAATTACAGCAATATCTTTTTTGATCCATCTCCCAGAGCAATGGAAATAAGAACAGAAATAAACAAATGGAATCTAATTAAACTCAAAAGTTTTTGCACAGCAAAGAAAACCATAAATGAAACAAAAGGCAAACCACAGAATGGGATAAAATATTTGCAAATGATGTGACTGACAGAGGATTAGTCTCCAAAATTTACAAACAGCTCATGTGGCTTAATATCATCAAAACAAACAAACCAATCAACAAATGGGCAGAAGACCTAAACAGACGTTTCTCCAAAGAAGACATACAGATGACAAAGAGGCAGATGAAAGGATGTTCAACATTGCTAATTATTAAAGAAATGCAAATCAAAACTACAATGAGATATCACCTCACACCAGTCAGAATGGCTAACATAAAAAATCTACAAACAATAAATGCTGGAGAAGGTGTGGAGAAAAGAGAACCCTCCTACACTGTTGTTAGGAATGTAGACTGGTGTAGCCACTATGGAAAACAGTATGGAGGTTCCATAAAAAAACTAAAAATAGAGCTACCATATGATCCAGCAATCCCACTCCTGGGCATATACCTGGAGAAAAACATGGTCCAAAGGTATATATGCACACCAATGTTCATTGAAACACTCTTTGCAATAGACAAGACATGGAAGCAAACTAAATGTCCATCAACAGAAGAATAGATAAAGAAGATGTGGTCCATATATACAATGGAATATAACTCAGCCATTAAAAAGAATGAAACAATGCCATTTACAGCAACATGGATGGACCTAGAGATTGTCATACTGAGTGAAGTAAGTCAGATAGAGAAAGATATATATTGTATGATATCACTTATATGTAGAATTAAAAAAAAAAGATACAAATGAACTTATTTCCAAAACAGAAACAGATTCACAGATTTAGAGAACAAACTTATGGTTACCGGGGGTAAGGGTGGGCAGGAGGGATAGACTGGGATTTTGGCATTGACATGTACACACTGCTATATTGAAAATGAGTAACAACAGCAACATAATGTATAGCACAGGGAACTCTGCTCAATATTACGTAACAACTTAATTGGGAAAAGAATTTGAAAAAGAATAGATACATGTATATGTATAACTGAATTGCTTTGCTGTACTCCTGAAACTAACACAAGTTGTTAATCAACTATATTCCAATGTAAAATAAAAGTTCAAAGGAAATAAAAGATATAAAATATGAGAATAGAGAATAAATAAATAAATAGATAAATAAATATATGTACGTTTTAAAGAAGGTATTTTTTCCTGTCACAGAGTAGGTGCTCAATGAACATTGTGGAAATTAAATGGAAATAAAAGTCCACACAAATTTTAATCTAAAATAAAATATATAATTAAAATAATATGTCTCAATGTAATATGAGACTTTTTAAAATATAAACTTTGAAATCTTCTTTAATGCTATTAGATTTATTGTTTCCTGGATGCTTTAGATTCCTGTTTAATTAATGGTAAAAATTTTTCTGGTCTTACATTCATAAACATTTTAATTCTATTGATAATTTAACTGGGTATACAATCATAAGCTAGCAAAAAATTTTCATCAGAACTCTCAATGTATTGTTCATTTCTTATGACATTCTGTACTGCTCTTGAGAGGACCAATACAGTTTTGACATAGGTTTTGTTTATTTTATTTTATAGTTGTTCTCACATGAAAGACTTTATGTATTCTCTTTTTTTCTTTTGTTCTACATTTTCAGTGTGGTTCTTTGCTGTGGTTCTTTTCTTAATTTACTATTCTTTGCAGTGATACCTTTCAACATGGAAACACAAGTTCTTCAGTTCTGGGAATTATGCTTGTACTATCACTCCTAAATTCCTTCTCTTTGTTTAATATTGTCTTTCTGAAATTAATTTTTAATGAATTTTGACTCATTAAACCATTACTTTTCTTTTCTCTCCTATGTCCATCTGTGATATTGATTTATAAGAAGAAATATATACTTGGTCTTCATCCTGTGTCTGGTAAAGAACTCCTAAATCCCTTGGAATTTCATAAGTGATAAGAGCAAGTGTCTTTTTTTATGTTAATGAGGTGAATTTTAGATTGCCTCAATCATGTGATTAGAGGTCTAGAACTTTTAACCTCACCATCTGATTTCCAGGGAGTAGAGAGGAGCTGGAAGTGAAATCAGTGTCAATGGCCAATGATTCAATCAGTCATACCTATGGAATGAAGCCTCTATAAAAATCCAAAAAGGACTGGGTTCTGAGACCTTCTGGGTTGGTGAAAATGTGAAAGTGCTAGGAGATTGGAGCACCTGGAGAGGATATGGAAACTCTGTGTCCCTTCCCACACACCATGCCCTACATGTCTCTTCCATCTGGCTGTTCATCTGTATTATTTATCATATTCTTTTGAAATAAACTTGTAAATGTAAGTAAACTGTTTTACTAAGTTATGTGACCTGTTCTAGCAAATTAATCAAACTTGAGGAGGGGGATCACAGGAACTTCCAACTTGCAGCTAAGTTGGAAAGAAGTTATGGGTAATCTGGAGACCTGCAATTTATGATTGACAACAAAGAGGGGGCAGTATTGTTGAACTGAGTCTTTAACCTGGGAGATCTGATACTATCTCTGGATAGATAGTGTCAGAATTGAGTTGAATTCTAGGACACAAAGTTGGTGTCCTGAACACTGCTTTATAGATGTGGGAAAACACTGCCCCTACTCCCCTCTCCCTGCCCCACATGTTGGAATTGGGTTCAGAAACCTAAAAGACTACCCCATCAATTTGTCTCAAATTTTTTTAACTTTTAAAATATTTACTTATTTTTAAATGTAAAATCTTCTATTAAGGATTTTACTGTCCATTTTTAATTTCATTATTTTTAAATTAAATTCATTGAAGTATAAATTACATTCATTTCAATTTACACTTTTTATATGTAGAGTTCTATAAATTTTGACAGATGATACAATTATGTAACAAATATCACCATCAAAATATAGATTATTGCCATCATTGCAAAAATATCTCTTGTGCCCTTTTGTTGTCAGTCTCTTCTTGCCACCAACTGATCTGATTTTGGTTTTTGTATTTTCACCTTTTCCAGAATGGGATCACATTTTAGGTAATCTTTTGAGTATTACATCTTTCAATAACATAATGCTTTTGAGATTCATTCCTTCTGTTAAATTTAACAGAAGTTCACCAATTCTTACTTCTGAGTAGAATTCTATTTCTGGATGTATTATAATTTTATAATCCACTTATTGTTTATAAATATCTGGGGGTTTTTTTGTCATGAAAAAGTGGACATTCCCATTCACATAGAGGGTTTTTTTGTATGTAAATATGTTTTGGTTACTCTTGAGCAAATGCATTAGTGATAGTATTGTTGGGTTGTGATAAGTATATGTTTAACTTTTAAACAATTGTCAAAATTTTGTCCAAGGAATCTATATAATTTTGCATTCCCACCAGCAATGTATGAGATTTACAAGGGCTCTTCTTTGTATTCATGCCAGTACTTGATATTTTTATTTTTTGTTGGAAATCTTTGCAGGCATTTGAGTTTTGACTTCCCCTACTAAACCTAAGACAGTTGCCACTCTGCCATCCACTTTTAATCTTTTTTAAAATTCTTATTGGAGTATAGTTGCTTTACAATGTTGTGTTAGTTTATGCTGTACAGCAAAGTGAATCAGTTATATGTATACATATATCAACTCTTTTTTTGTATTTTCTTCTCATTTAGGTCACCACAGAGCATTGAGTAGAGTTCCCTGTGCTATATAGTAGGTTCTCAATAGTTATCATTTTATACATAGTAGTGTATATATGTCAATCCCAATCTCCCAATTCATCCCACCTTCCCCTCCCCCTTGGGTATCCATACGTTTGTTTTCTACATTTGTGTCTCTATTAATCTTTCAGAAATATGTTCAGACTTCTGCTTTCAGAAAGATGGAGTATATGTACTCTTCCCTCTCCTTTCCACTAAGAACAGCTAAAACCCATCAACATTATGTACAAGACAAATATAAGACCCTAAAAGTTGGAGAGAACAAGGCAGCCTAGCTAGGGACCTTGGGCCAAAGGGACAACACAGTGTGATTTCCCTGGGTTTTATTTTTGTCTCCTGTACCCAAGACTTGGAGCTAAAGAAGTCCTGTAACTTGAAACACCCACAGGTACAGACAAAAAGAGATCTAACAAAAGTTTTTTTCTCTCTAGCCAAAGGACCAGGAAAGAGGCAGCCCTTATAAAATTGAAAACTTTTAGAAAATAACTTCTCTACTACAGACAATCACTACAAAACAAAACCAAAACTATAGACCCACCCCCAATCCATGCCAGTAAAGGCCAAGTGGGGGACCTTAGGTTTCCACTAGTACTAGGATGTAATGAGGCTTCTCCATATCCCCACTGGGATGGTTTTATGGGAAACAACATTTTCATCCTTACTGGCCAGTACCAAGCCATCACTCCTTCGTGTCAGTGGAAACAACTGACGAGGCCAAAACTTCTATCCAACAGTAATGAAATGTTTCTCACCTTCCCAGTTGAAGTGGTGTCTGAGGAGTCCCATTGGGTAATCAGGACTTTCACTATTACCCAGTAGTACTAAGACAACCCTCACCATGGTGTTCATGGGACCATGAAAGGAACCATAACTTCCACTTTTGCCCAATAGTAACAAGAAATATACCACCTTCAGGTGTCAATGGAGGTCCAGTATGGAACCTAGATTTCTACCTTCACCTGGTGGTAATATTTTAATGACTATCCTCTATATCACTGATATGACCTTCTATCATGTGATTTCTATTCTATTTTTAGTGTATTATTTTGCTCTGCTGTAGTTTATCATGAACAAATTGCTTTCTTAGTGTTTTAATATTACTTATTTTGTTACCTTAACATTTTATTCTTAAATATAGCTCCATATATTTTGTTTTCCCTAATTCCTGTACAAAGGTATTGTTGAAAATTTTTCTTCTATTTCCTAGGAAAAAAACACACTTTTCCCCCAGAACTAATTCCTTTCTCCCTTTATTTCCTTTTTATTTCATCATTTCCATTTTCTTTTCTTTCTATTATTATTTGCTCTAGAATTTTTGTATTGTTTTCCTGTCATATCTTTCTACACTCTGTTAATTAATTACACTGCTTCATCTGGATCTTGCATTTTATAAAGTGTCTTGTGAGTGTGTTATTTTTTGGCTCCCTTTAAATATTAGATGATCTTTGTGTTTGGGTTTTTCCTTCAGAGTTTCAGATTAAAAACTGATGGTTGTAGTTTCTGTTATGTATTCCATGTTATGATTTTCTCTCAGCTTTGGCAGTGGGGTTGGGGTGAGGTCAGTAAAGGGTTTTATAGACAGTGGATATTTTCACTGCTCTCTTATATTTTAAAGTTCATACTGTCTTGTTGGAGTTATGTAAAATACTGTGGGTACTGGAGGTGGAAGAACTTTGATTTGTATGGTTATCCCGGCTTAATGTGATTCTAATATATGAGTAACATCCATTCCTTTCTCATTCTAAGTCAGTGCAACAAGAAATAACAGAGGACTTATGCCATCTCTTTCTGACTCTTATTCACAGTGAGCAGATGAACCTCACTTGGGCTACTGTTTTTGCCCTTTATCAACATATACTTCTAGGCATTTAAATTTGCTTTTCATTAATCATTAATTATTTAACCGTTGGCGATAATTAGTATTGTTGCTTTTCTCCCATCAGAAGGAAACTAAATGACAAATTCTATTAATGACGTCAGTTTCTAACAAGCAAGTCACTTGAAAAAAGAAATACATTCTAATTCTTTTTCTTCATTTTTTAGCTTCACTCCTTTCTCATCTGGCCTACTACTGCTTCACCATCTCTTCCTTTCAGACCATAATCATCAAGGACACATTCTAAATTAGTAAAATTAATTTAAATTCCTCACTTACCCTTCTCCCCACAATGCTGATGTCTGGTGGTGATTGGTGGGAGGTGCTGATGGGGGTGGTGGGGCTGGGTTGATGATGAAGACATTTCTGTGGATTAGTAGTGCTTACTTTCAAATTTCATTGGTTTATTGCTTTACTACTAGACAATATATTTTAAGATTTTTGATACAGGATCTGTCCCGCTCACAAGGTTGAATGTTGCTAGTTTAGTTTTGCTACTGTTATTTCTTTTTCGTTTATTTCCTTTAGATATATATGATGGGTGCTGTGAATTTTGATTTAATCTTCACATTTTTCAACTACCAAAATTTAGTTAACAACTTATTTATGATTTTGGCTACATTATGGCAGTGATAGAACTTGTATTGATTAGGATATTTCTCATTTAGGTCTAATGCTATTTATGGCAACAATAGCAATGAAAGTTACAATCTCAAGCCCTGTTTTAATTGGATAATTTATTGTTTCTTAACTAATATCTTATTCTTTTCTTAGAAATGCTCATTTGTTTCAGAAGAATGACTGGTGACTGAAGACAGATGTTTGAGTGTAAATGTACTATTTCAAATGTAAAACCAACTCAAGGTTCAAATCCTATCAATGGCAAGTCAATTGAAAAGTACATATATACATAAAGGATAGATAGTTTTTAAGCTCTCAGTGTTGGCCAGGAACTAGTTAAAATAGTTAACCTCTTGGTGATATTCCCTAGTTTGCCTGATGCTGCCATCAATGTAGGTGGACACACACACACACACACACACACACACACACACACTCACACACACACATCCCTACACAAAAACATCAGCTTTTGGAGCAGTTGTCATGACTTTCAAAGAAGTTACAGTGTTGTACATCAATGTCACTACAAATATCACCCTATAGAAAGAAGATAAAATAAATTAGTTGCTGTTCTTTACATTCTAGGTTTGTCATTGAAGGAAACAACCATTGAGAATTGGGGTCAAAGTCCCATGAATGTCTCTAATACCTTGGAATAATTTTATCTCACTAGGAATGCTTCTATCTGAGGAAAATGTTACCATATCTAGATGCCCCTGGTGAAAGAATGAAGGATGCAACTTGTCCCTAAGTTCAGAAAATATGAAAGCATGTGTCAAAACAAAAAATATCTAAAAACATACTTTACATTTCAAATAATCACCCATGTCTAGTCACAATACATGTCCTTCAACCAGATATTCTCTCCTTTACTTGTTTGCATTTGGAACATTAACCTTCTGACTACAGTTTCCTTATTCCACTTTCTCCTTTCCTAGTTAGGATTAATTTTAATCAGATGGTAATTAAAATAGGTACTGCATAACCAACTCACATTTCTGCAGGTAATTAAAGCTTCTAAATGAATACTTTTTTTTCCACTCCCAGTTCTTGTTAGAAGCAATGGCATATAATTTGTATTTCCCCTTGCAGCACAATTCTTGTTGCAGTAATGGCTCAAGTTCTAATAAATCTCTTGCAAATACCTTGTCTGGGCTTGCCATTTGTTCTTTTCCATAAAAGTATATAATTCATAGTTGTATGCTATTGAGTCTAAAAACCACAATTTATTACTGTTTTAATATGAAATAGTGGGGAGTTGTGTCAGAAGGTGGGTTACTTGTGAAAACCCCAGAACAAAGAAGACCAGCATTTTTATTATTTACATTCTTATTTCTTTGTCTTGTATGATATCTGAATATGATACAAAGGATTTTCAAAACAAAAATTCCATTTGGAGGAAAATAATAACCTTGAGAAATGTGGTTATATTTCCTGCTCATTTACTACATCTCCATGTTATAAAAACAGACCACCCACTTACCTATAGTGAAGTAAATTCTTTATGGAACACTTGCTCATTGTCATTACTTTTAAGATGGACTCTTGAGGAACCTCTACATGCACTCATTAAGTAACATGCAAATTACAGCTCCAATAAATGGAGCTGCTGTACATGATATTAAAAAAGCAAAGGTTTCCTCTCAAACAGGGTGCCATTTCTCACAGCTATTGGTATATCATACAGCGTCCATCCTGGAGCTGCTTGAGTGTCACTGGCAGCCCCAAGCTCAGAGCACTGGATCACTTGCCAACCATGTGACCAGTCAACAGCAGCCCACCAAAATCTCTCTCCTTGGGAAGAGATTGCCTCTTAGCCATTGCCAGTCTCTGGTGAGCAGCTCACTATGCATCTGGTGATTATGAAATCTCATTTTATTACATTACTAATTTACAGGGAATGAAATTATAAACTAAGTGATTACTGAGTGTAATTCATGGTCCATGTAATTATATAGCTGTCAAAGTAAAGCTGGCAGTGGAATTACATGTGGACAGGGGCTGCACTTTTGCCTGGTCTACTGAGTTTGTTAATTGTCCACAGCTGCAAATATTTTTTTGTACTGCAAGATCATCAACCTTCAATTTGGAGGGCCTAGCTAGAGCTGGTTATAATTACCTGCCTGACTGGAAATGTTACCTATTGGTTTAGAAGACCTTCAGGTAATGGAAAATTACTCCTCCAGGCTTTTGGTCAATGGAGAAGAACACGTCCACCTTCCTGGGGAAAGAAAGGACCTAATGAAATAGTAGCAAGTAATGAAATATACAGAGCCACGAAAATACTTTATTTTATAATCTATCTATATTCATACTTAGATGTATATAATAAAAGTAACAGTGATAGAAAGGTAACTTAGTGTTGCTATAATGAAAAATAAACAGAAACAAAATCTACTTTGTTCTTTCTCAATAAATTAGATCTTTAATTATGACTTTGTTAAGCAAATCTTAGCATTTATGGCTTGTGAAGGAGACCATGTCTGCAAATAATTAGAAGCAGGTGAAACATTCCAGAACACCTTAACCTGTTGCCAAAACAGACAGGTGAAAAACAAAGCAGAGTGGACCCTTAAAGCCAAAGGTTTTGTTTACACAGCTACAATCTGATTTGATGGGCTTGTTTCCCATCCCTCAATAGAATCACTCATTGTTTTGCTGTTTTCATTTTGTAGATATTGCCTAGAAAACATAAGCTCTTTTTCATACAGCAGAGTAGTTTGTGCTGCAGATAACCTGAAAGTTTTGATGCATAAACAGCAGCATGTAAACTACATTGTCTATATAAATGTGTCAGAAGCCCTGTGTAACTTTATTTTTAGCTTCCTCTGTTTTTGCATAATTAGACCATAGAACTATTGTCCCCTTGCCCTTTTCTGCTATTTCTAGGATCAGATCTATCCAGATTTCTGCATGAGAGGTCCTCCTGAATAATAACAAAGGTTGTTATATACTATTTTCCTTAGAACCAGGGGATAGTCAGAGAGTGGAAGGTTTTGTTCCTGAGATTTGACATATATAAATGTTAACACCACTGATAGGGAGTAACTGATTTATTTTTAAGTTTTGAGTTAAAATTAAAACTACAAGTAGTAGTTTTATAGTTAAGTAGAATTTTATCTGTCTACTAGTAGGACACAAATTAATTTTATTTAAAATTTTGAGTTTACTATGTACCAAATACATTGTGCAATTTTCTAATAGGTTATAACATGACATAGTAATTTGATAGCAGAATAGTTTATCATCAGGAAATAATGTTGTTGGAAGGAGTCCCTGAGAAGGTCTGAGTATAGGAAAACTTTTTTTGTCTCAAATTTGATAAAATTGTGTATTATAACTAGCAACAAGTGAATATTTTTTAGAAAGCAATTTGTCAATTTTATCAAGTCCATGTGGTTCCTTAGATTCAACTTAAGAAAGAAAGTAGAGATTTATAGTCAGAAAGATGTTCATATAAAACATTCTTTATTAGTAGTAAAAGATTAGAGACAACATAAATTCCATTTCATGGAAGATTGTTTTAGTAAACTATGATATATAATTATGATATAAGTTGAAGCGGAATGAGCAAGGTGAAGCATTGTATTGTAATGATGCCTATAAACTGAGTAAACATAGAAAATTGAAAATAAGTGGAAAAGAGAAAAATAAAAAGTAAACAAGTTAGGTTGGTAGAATGATGCATAGATTTACTTTAGAAGTACCAATTATTAAAGAGTTATTTGTGTAACACATATTACAGAATATTTTAAGACAAAGAAAAAGCTACCTTCTCCTCCAGTTTCCTATTGAATTCTGAGGCTCTTAAAAACCCTGTCTGGCTGATCACAGAACCCTAATTTTCCAAGCTCTGAATCAGCTGGAAAGCTTTCTAATGGCCATGATATCCCCAAGACTCATTTGATTAACTACAATCTGCTGCCAGCTCTGAAGCATTCAGGCAAAAGTTTAGAAAATGCCTGCACTTCTGGTAGCACTTCATTTGTTGGTGTCAGTACAAATAATGGGGCAGAGTTTGTGAGGAAATGCATTTGTAGTCAGGTTGCTGGAATTGTTTGGTGAAAAGGAGACAGTCAAAACTATCATTTCCTCTAAGTTAATAAAAATTCAGTGAGCAACCCTATATAAAGAGTTACTCTTGTCTTAGTGATCTATGGTCACTGGAAATTCAGCTTCAGTTTCTCAGGGTTCTAATGCAAACTGATTTTCAGGTAGTGTGAGTCACTGTACAGTAGAAAGCTAAAGAAAATAAAAATCAAGTGGAAGTTAACTTTCAAGAGAAAAATATCAAATTATGATGTCAAATAATTTACTTTGTTCTTAACTGCTAAATTAATCTATGGAGTCCTCTTTTATTTAACAATAATGTATCATATCCCAAGATAACATTTATATCAATTCTACAGTGTTCAACCATGCAAATCTCTGTAAAGAGGGCTAGTCTTAATACAGAAGACTGTAATTGATTTTGCATTGGTTAATTTAATCCAAACACACGCAACTCTTTTTGTTTACTTATCTGAATAAAATCACCATATATTTTCTTAATTCTGCATGCTCTTCTAGATTCAAGAAGTTCATTAGACATGGAAAAGTTTCATCCTCTTCCATCTTAGAAACACTTTTGTCTCTCCTACCCCCTTCTCTCCTATTTATAAATACATGTAAATATTTCTCCATCCTTGACCAGATTTCAGATGCAAGCATATTTCAATAACTTCTACAGCATTCTATTCCATCACCATAAGCTTTCCAAAAATAGAGGGTCAGATTGGTGTAGGGGAAAAACGGTTCCCTTAAACATCTCATGCTCCAAATGGAAAAATACAAACCAGATCAAATCAGCTTAATCTTCCCACTTAAGTAAAAAAAGAACAGAGAGCAAATGTAGCTGAAGTTCATCACCAGACTCTTCCTATTAAACAAAAAAATCCTCATCTTCATGCCGTACCCCTCCCTACCATTGTTCTCTCTCCCTCAAGGATTCTCATAAGGAAAGATTTCTCTTAATTTCCTTGAAGTTCTGGGTACAAATGTGTATTCACAATGCAGCAAAAAAAAGACTAAAAAATTGATACCCTAGACTTGGGCTCTATCTTAGGCTTTGGAGGAAATAGCCACTCTTCTCTTCTTTTATCTCCATAATGTGATTATTTACGGTACACTTCTGTCATTATACTTCTTAGACCCCCTCTGTCGAGTTTGTGTAGGAGAGGGGTAGGTAATGTTGTAAAATATCCTCCAATACCTTAGGTAGAAAAGGGCAATTCACCTCTCAGTTCTCACTTTGCCTCTCTCTAATGTGGTGGCTGTAAAACTTTTGATTGCCTTCTTTCCCATTTCCTGAGAGAGACTGAAAAAATCCTTTTTAACAACAGATGTTGATCTGAATATGCAGAACATTTAATTGAGCAGTTTTTGCCACCCTACTCTTATTAAAATTTTTAATGTCTCAGCTGCTAAGAAAAAGGTATTTAAACCTAGACATGATTTTCATAGCAATCAAACTGGATGCATTCAATCCAATAACCAAGTAAACTGTGCAATACATAATTTGGGGAAAGTAGGTCACCCAAAGGAGGAAAACCATTCTCCAGGAACCCTGCTTCACAAGATGTCAGTTTTGCACATGCCTTTCTAATACGTGTTGATATTTTAAACATTCCTTCACTTCAGGCTAATTGGCAGTGGTCCCTGCATCTGTCAGATGTCATGGGAAGGAATAAGAGCATTTATCACCCTATTTCAAAGAAATACATAATGGTTGTAATGTTTATTTTCTTCCATATTTTATTTTTAAAAATGTTTTCTTCCCTTAGCGTTTATCTCATTAGCAAAATGTTGAATTATTTCCATCTGGCAGGCTGGGGAAATTGCCTTGTATTATAGAGACCAAGCCAAAAACTAACATGATAAGTTATTTATTAGTTCTGGCCCTCTATTCCTTTACCCTAGTGGGGGTTGTGTAGATACTTAGTCGTTGCTTATTTGCAATCCTTTTATTTAAATGGAAAGCAAATGCTGATATTTCTACATAGAAAAGAAGTACTTATATGCAACCAAATAAACTAGGAATACCTGTGTCAAGATCCAGACCTTAAAGCCAGTTATGGAGATATCCATTGTACAAAGGAATACAAATGTAACAGGGAAGAGCCAAATCTGATTCCATGTTAGATGTCTTTCTTTTACTTTAATTTTTGTTTCCCATTGCTTTTGTTCATTAAAAGGATACTGTCTATATGTGATCACCTGTCTCAGGGAACCCTGCTCCCCTGCCTGAATGTTAAACCAAGGTGCCTTTGTTCAGGGAAACATCTGGACCCTATCCACCTGTGGATGGCTGAAAGAAAGAAGAAATTAACACATCCCCTCCCTGTGGTTGGCTGTTCCAGGGGATATTTGCAAAATTTATGGACTTTTTACTTTACTTCCTCATCTCCTACCCCTCTCTGTGCATCCAAACCCCAATAAGACTTTTTGTTTGGAGACACTAACTAGTTTGCCATGGTCTGGGTCTGCTGGCTCTCTGAATAAAGTTGTATTCATTGCCTCAACATCTCATCTCTGATTTATTTGTCTGTTGTGTGGCGGGCAGATCAAGCTTGGACTCAATAACACAATGAGTGAAAGTTTTATAACTGAGCATCATTACTGATAGGCAAATCTGTGGAATTATTGCTCCTGAAAAAGAGAGCTCCAATAAACTGGTGGTAAGCTGGAAGTATATCACTGATTACCAGCACTAAACATAATCTTTCAGGTTTAGATTGGGAGAAAAGATATAATGACACAAGCAAAGAAAAGAGTGTGAAAATGCATGAAGTACAATCAATAAGGGACAATATAACTAAGTAGTCTTCTCCTCATACTTGTGATCTTTAGGGGAGTTCTGATATGACAAGACAGGATGAGGATGTCAAGATCTCCAAAGCACAAATGAAATAATGATGAATAACTCCTTCAGTGCTTTGTAATGATCGCTACAAAGGAAGTAAATGGAACACATGCACATACAGTAATAAAATACACTTGTGCCCTAAGTATGCATTTCAGGCAGCATACACTGTAGTACATATAAAAAGTGTCATGGCATTCTTGTCATTGCTCTCTAATAAAAATAGCAAAATAGTTTGAAATGAGCAAGGAAGATGATTAGATGTCTTTTGTAGCACATCTACAAAATGGGTTATCTTCACCTATCAGTCTTTGAGCCATTCCATAGCTCTATATATTGCAGAACACTGATAGTACTACAAATGATGTTCATATATAGGAATGCAAATACATTTTGTCTGGTTGGGTGCAATTGATTATTCCCTGTAGATAATTACCAGCTTTCCCTTTTGTACATTAATTACAGCATTTGTGATTGATTGGGGGGGTGTGTGTTTGAATTTTTCTTTGAACAAATTATAATATTTTATTTGTTCCCTCATTAATGGGATAAACCTTGGCATGTGTTAATTTTATATTTGTATAAGATTCTTAAGTTTAGCCTTTCAAAAATTTAATGAAAGAATTTGCTTTCTATAAGAAAGCATCTTTCTTCTACAAAGGATGTTGGCATAGTCAGAGAACTAATGTTAGAGAGCAGTGCTTCTACATGTGGAAAACAAACATGACCTGTTCCTGAAAGAATAAGTAAAACATCCAGGAAAAATTTTATCCGAATCAAATTGATAAAGTCAATACTCAAGGCTCACATTGAATAACTGATTAGGCAGACATTGAACTAAAGGTTATGCTATAGGGAAATGATATGTCCAGTTTGGATGAAGTATAAATATGAATGGTGTGGAAAACACCAAGAGGATAGAAGTACACAGAAAAATGTTTCAGAGTTGAACAGAGAATATTTCTTTATCCAAGCTATAGTTTCCCACCAATTATTTATTGAGGAAAAAAAAGTGTTTTTTTTTTTAACATTTTTGTATACCTATTTTTATGTGTATGTTAGGCTGTGTAATCCAATATCAGCTCCATTATTATCAATACCTCATCCTGTTGTCAAAAGTTCTAACTTAAATAATTCCTCTATGGGTTACTATAGATACTTGAATAAGATGTGCTTTTTCTAATTATGTATTATTGTGTCCTGCACAAATAAAACTTTGTAAGTAGTACTTCTTATAAAAATCTATTTCAGCAAGACAAATCTATCCAAGTATGCTTTATATTGCATCAGCATTTAAGGTATCTTTTATAAAAGGTAGTAAAATGATTGAATACTGCAAAATTATAATATTACTCTGATACTTCTGTGCTTTTAACTGTTCATTCTATAGACAAAATTTGTCATGGACAATTATTATATTTTATTATATATTTTCAAAATGTCAATGCGTATTCCAATTTACTTTGTTCCATTGCATCCTGTGGCTAATGAATTATCTTCATAATTATGAATATGAGCTACCAATGCCAATGCCAATTGGACTCCAATTTCAATTACTCAAAGGCATATTACTTTTTATTACTTTTATTACTCAAAGGCATATATAACAGGAAGTGGGAACCCCTAGGAGTCACCTTAAAGGCTGACTACCACACCTTATTCATACATAAGTGTTATTTAAAGCACCGCTATTCTTGAACAACTATCATTGTATTCTCATAATTTTTAGTTTCTTTTATTACTGTAGAATTGGGCAAGATATATTTTATTAATCAATTCAGTGATGTTATCAACTCTTCAGATTTATTCTCATGATATGTGGTTAGACATATGATCAAGTTCTTGATTAAAGACTGAGGTTACACAATTTGCAATTAAAACATAAATGAAAATAAACTTTTTATATTAGAAGGAAAAAATAAAAAATGAAATTGTATTCTTGAGTTTTTCTCTACAAGAGAAACATTGTCTTCTCTAGGTGAAGTTGAAAAATGTCTGGTTTATTAAATACTGATTTAATTTAATGAACAAAGCATGGTTTATTATCATAGGTAAGTGCTTTTGAAGAAGTTCTGCTGATATGATTAAACTACTAGCATGTCTGTATACAAGAAAGGGTTCAATACTAACTGAAAGTCCCCTGAATTATCCATGGGAATGTAGGGATGGTGGGCACAAATGAGGTGGGACACTATAGACTCTTTGCATCTTTCAGTCATTCAATTTAAAAAAATGAAAGGTCTGTCTAGCCTCTGAAAGAACTTATTTGCATTTAAATATTATTTTAAAAATTATCCATGCTCCCATTATTAAGAGTATGTGCTTTGAACCAGTATGCCATGATTCAAATAGGAATTCTATTTCAAACTTGCTTTGTGACTTTGGTCTAGTTTCTTTATTGACTTGTCATTCAACTTCATAAGGTATAAAAATGGTATAGTAACCATGCCTGCTTCACATTTTATTGTACAAATTAAACGTGATATTAATAGATGTGAATGCATCTATTAATAGATGTGAATGCATTTAGAATGCATTCAGCATATAAGTTCCTGGAAATATAACATATTATTGTTTATCAATAGAACTTTAGTTGTATCAAGAGTTCATGATATCAATTAAATTATCTTACTATGTGTGTCGGCACATACTTACTGCTCAGATTATTATTTCCATTGCTAACTATCTATAAAAAACTTAATATAAGGGCTTCCCTGGTGGCGCAGTGGCTGAGAGTCCGCCTGCCGATGCGGGGGACACAGGTTCGTGCCCCGGTCCGGGAAGATCCCACATGCCGCGGAGCGGCTGAGCCCGTGAGCCACGGCCGCTGGGCCTGCGCGTCCGGAGCCTGTGCTCTGCAACGGGAGAGGCCACAACAGTGAGAGGCCCGCGTACCACAAAAAAAAAAAAAAAAAAAAAAACTTAATATGTAGTATACACAGAGTCAATAATAAATGTACTAGGTGTTCTATAGACTATATTGTTAATATGTATGACAATGACAACTAATGTTCATTTCTCATTTCCTATGGGTTATGATACTCTTTATATTCTTTATTATAAAGTTATCTGTGTAAAAACATGTAAGATAAATAATATTATTGTCTCATTCTTCATAACTGGAGAAAAACTTCTAGAGGTGAGATAACATAGCTGAGAACACACATTTTCTACACAGAGGCACAGACACAGAAATAATATACAATATAGAAGAATTGTCATCTGTTATCTGTATGGTGAATAGTCTGAATATCAGATAGAACAGACCAGTTCCTTCAGAATATTTGCATGCATGTGCTATGACAAAGACACCTGAAGTTATGACAACGTTGCTGAACAACCTGTTCATTGTTAAAATTACTCAAAACAGGAAACATCATGTTTCAGAAAGGCTGAGAATCCTCAGAAACTGACATAAGGACATTTGTAAAAGAAGTCATGATGTGGAAGCAGATGACATTGGTGACAATGTGAAGATTAGAAAAAAAGACTGCTGAAAGGAAGATTAGTATGTAAGTATTATCAGTACGGAGACATTTCCTTCAGTCACAGGGATTAAATTCACAGTGTGTATGATTTACAATTTTTTAGTAACTATTATTTGTCATTTAATTTGAGTATGTCTTATGTTTAGAGAGATAATTTATATATCTGTACATTGCATAATTTGATTCAGAGTCAGTCATTTCATCTAATTCTTCCTGTTGACATATTTCATTAAAAGAAATCTTTACATTTCCTTAAAAACAGACATTTGTTTGTTCTGGAAGTACTTTTAAGTCATTATACTGTGCCCAGAATAAGGAGGCCAAATTGTAGGGCCAAACCACCTAGACATGAAATAAACAGAAGTACTTCTTAGGAAGAAAATTCTTTATCACCATTGTAGACCTATTCACTGGACATTTTTCTTAATCTCTCTTCTCTTCTAATTGACTTTAAATCACTGTCTTATGTAAATAAAACATACTGTCTTCCAGATGAGTCAAACATTAAAGAATTATGTCCATCAGAGTAATCAGATTCACTTGTCTGCAAATGCATGAGCTTATCTTTTACTGGTGATGTGTACTCTCTTTTACCATGTTCCTTCCTTGGGAACTTGGCTTATCTTAAAAGTTCTTGGATCCAATCCAGCAGAAGCAAAGTTGTAATCTCTGCTTTATTTTCTACAGTCATAAGAAATTTACCTCTAAGTTACCCAGACACCAGTTTTCCATCCCATTCTTTGATGACTACCAAATCTAAGCTCCTGCTATTAAGGTCTTTGTCCTGCAGCATAGTATCATCTTTTAAATTGAATTAATGTTTACCACTCCTTATCTTCATCTTCTTCACCTCAATATTAGACCAGTCATGAATTGGACTTTTATCAGCTTTCTTCCTTGGACTTGAATAGTTTTCTCATCTACTACTTAGTCCAGAATCCACACTGCCATCCCTAACCTCCACATACACCTGTCAACAAGGAGCCATGTCTTATTCTGCACTTCAGTCTATTAGCCATGATTGGGGAAGCCTGCTTACCTCCTAAGAGAATAATATTTTCCCCTGGATTGGACCCAGCCCTTGTGACTCCCAAATAATATTTTGCCATCTGTCTTATTCCCTAATGTTAAATGACTCCTGATGTGCCCTGTGTGACTAAATGTGTCAATTAAGACCATTTCCAGAATTACTATTGACATATTTTCACTCTTTCCCCCACTGGGACAAAATTAATGGCCTTCTGGAGCTAACTGTGGTAGCCAATTCTATGAACCCTGTCCAGCCTTAGCCTGTGTGAGATGGTGCTACCACAATGATCACCTTCTAATTTATTTTTTAATATATTTGCAAATATATAACTTACTGGAAGATAGCCTGCTCTGTATTCTTCATTTTTAAATTTTCTTTCCCAAAATTCAGAACATGATAAGGTGAATTATAAACGATTGTTACAAGTCATTTTTGTTCCTACTGTCATGAAGGTTACCTTACAAATCTTTTTTAAATTTTTTACTTTACTTTATTTTATTTAATTTATTTATTTTTGGTTGCATTGGGTCTTCATTGCTGCACGCGGACTTTCTCTAGTTGCGTCAAACGGGGGCTACTCTTTGTAGCACGGGTGCACGGGCTTCTCATTGCAGTGGCTTCTCTTGTTGTGGAACATGGGCTCTAGGCTCACAGGCTTCAGTTGTTGCAGCACACAGGCTCAGTAGTTGTGGCTTGTGGGCTCTAGAGCACAGTCTCAGTAGTTGTGGTACATGGGCTTAGTTGCTCCACGGCATGTGGGATCTTCCTGGACTAGGGAATGAACCTGTGTCCCCTGCATTGACAGGCAGATTCTTAACCACTGTGATACCAGGGAATTCCCTAAATCTTTTTCATGGAGAGGCAGAAGAAAAAAAATGGGCAAATTGGGTTTTTGTTTTTATTACCTAATTAGCATCTCCCTTGGCAAACATCTAAACAAAGATGGTAAAGAATAACTGCATTTCAACATGAAATTTTGGTAAAACTATCCAATTCTCATCTTGGCATTGATTTTATTTTGGAAAAGCAATTGGAAGATGATGCTTAAGAATATCTATAATGAAATCTTCTTATAGATTTACAGTACACATTGTTCTTATAATAGTGGAGCTGCAGTTTATTATATTTCAAATGCCCTATACACCAACCTTAATTTTTACAATTACCTCTCCTCCAACAAACTATGAAATTGGATGCATTTAGACCTTGTGCAAAACTAAGATACTTTCAAGTTTTCAGGATTCTTTCTTTCATAGACTCTGGAGGGGTTTTAGAGATCTCTGATTCCTCAGAAGTTGCTGGGTCCTCACTCATGCATCTCACTTATTTGCCCTTGTCACTTTGTACACACGCCTATTATTCAGATTGCAGCAGGGAAATGATAACATAATGATTCTCAATAATTGAAGTGAATTTAATAAAGCAACCATTTTTAGTAACATGGATAAGATTTAGGGGAATTAAAATGATATATAGTACAATGTCCTAGCACTAGCATTAGTGGTTTACCCTTTCCATCCTGAGACTTAAGGGAACCATGCACTGTTACTAAATCTATAAGACAGTAGCAACAGGGAGTAGGCCATAGTAGTAAACTCTGCAGCAACTCAGCAAAATGGAGAGTGGGAGAAGAAATACAGTGATTCCACTTGTTTTCTCCTCTCCCATCTCTAGCTATTGACTCTCACCAATGCAATTCACAAAGTTCAGCCTCCCAGGAAAAGAGAAGAAAGGAGTAGGACATGAATCTTTAGGGACAAAGAGACTATATCCACAGTGATATGTTTGAACATATAGTGTTTCTCTAAATATGTTTTTTTAAACTATTTTTTTAAGAGAAGTTTTAGCTTAACAGTAAAATTGAGAGGAAGGTCCAGAGATTTTCTGTATACTCCTTTCCCCCACACATATATAGCCTCCTCATCATCAACATCCCCCACCAGGGTAGTACCATTGTTATACTAATGAGACTATATTGACACATTATAATCACACAAAGTCCATAGTTTACCTCAGGGTGCTGTACGTCCTATGGGTTTGGAAAAATATGTAATGACATGTATATAAATTTATAGTTTCAAACAGGATATTTTCATTGTCTAAATGTATTTTATCTTATGTTTCTTGTGATTTGTCTGTCTGCTTCCCCAACCATACTAAAAAATTCTCAAAAATAAGGATTGAAACTTATTTTGTTTATGTATCCTGGGGGCTTTGCATTGTGTCAAGCACACAGTAGGTAATAAGTAAATGTTTACTGATAAATAAATGAAGATAGATTTACTTTTTATTTATTTATTTTTAATTAATTTATTTATTTTTGGCTGTGTTGGGTCTTCGTTCCTGTGCGAGGGCTTTTTCTAGTTGCAGCAAGTGGGGGCCACTCTTCATTGTGGTGCACGGGCCTCTCACTGTAGCGACCTCTCTTGTTGTGGAGCACAGGCTCCAGGCACGCAGGCTCAGTAGTTGTGGCTCACAGGCCTAGTTCCTCCGCGGCATGTGGGAATCTTCCCAGACCAGGGCTCAAACCCGTGTTCCCTGCATTGGCAGTCAGATTCTCAACCACTGCGCCACAAGGGAAGCCCTACTTTTTATTTTTAAAAGTAATATGAGAGGTATGACTGAAAATCAGTGCAAGGACACTTTCATAATATTGTTATCCTTTCTTCCCTTTAAGGGGCTCAGGTAAATATTATCATCCAGGTAGTAAAAATCACATTTTCTAAATTTATGGGAGACAATTTTGAGTAAAATTACATTATTTCAAACAGTGCTTTAGTGAAACAATTGAATGTGTCAACGTGCAAGATACTTGGTTGTTAAGTTACATTCATATAATGTTGAAAATAGGATTTTTTAAGGCTATTTGCTCAAAGATATTGTCTTTGATGATGAGTTTCCCACTCCCATTGCCTGAATACCAAAAAAAAACCCTTTGTATATGTTACTTTGGGGAACATTACTAACACAATGTCTGGTTTGTAACATAAAGTATTATATTTATAATTTAATGATTATCATTGTTTGTGACTTTCTGTCTGCAATTATATATTCAATACACTCACATTTTCTATGAATTGTAGGAGGCTGTGACTTTCATTTTATTTAAGTTTATTTGGTTCAGTTGTCCTATAAAGATTCTTTCATTTTTTTCTTAAAAATATGTAAAATTTCAGCTGAAATTTGACATTAAAATTTAAAACAAGAAAAAAAGAAAACAGGAAAGAAAGCTATTGCTCATTAGCAGTTTGACTCTTTTGTTTGGAAAATGAACAAACAAAATCACCACTACCAACAACAACAGAAAAACAAAACAAAACACAACATGGTGTTCCCTGCCTTTAGACACTGGACTTAGAAATTTTGAGTTAAAACTCATTGTTGAAAATTTTATAATTGTATGATCTTTGTAAACCACTCATCCTCTCTGAACCCCAGACTTTTCATCTTTAAATTGAGACATTGCTAGCTACAGGGAATGACAGACTATAAGAACTAAAAGAAACAGCAAAATTCTTCTTGCTTAGTAGACCTATAAAGTTGTTTGATTATTTACAAAACAATTTAATAGGAGTTTCTTGGACTGTGAGTTTTACCTTAAGGACTTGTGGGGAAAAAGACAGTTCCTGGCTATGTATGAACTCTGAGACTTGTTCCCTCTTTTTGATTCAGATAATTCTTTCTCCAGTCTTGGTTACGTGTATGCATGTTCTGATTAGTACTCAGTTAAAGATTTGAGGAGGCAAATATCCAAAGTTCTCCTGTGTTGCTTTCTCTTCTCTGGTATTCTTCTCGGAAAACTATAACTTTCTTAGTTTCCCAGAGTCTCAGCAAACTTTTCTCAAGAGATTAAGACCAGTAGGCTACTCCTGGGTTCCTCCATTTTAAACTACAACTTGTAAACTCTATCTAGGCTGTCATTTGGGGCAATGAGTTAGCCTTACTTTGTTTTCCTTATTTCAGAAATCACTGCCCAGTGCTGTCTGATGGCCATACCTGAAAACCATTGTTACATGTATTTCATTGTTATTTTAGTTGTTTCAAGCAATTGTGTAAATCTGGTTCCTTTTACTCCATCTTGGATCAAAGATAATGTCACCAGATACAAGATAGAGGACACTATGTCACTTGGATTCCAGAGTGCTTTGTAGAACATGGTCATCCCTAGCCATTTTCTACTAACTTTTTCTGGATATATTCTGTGAGCAAGAAATGAAACTGCTTTGTTTTGCCAATGAAATAATGAGTTTAATTTTTTGGCAACATAAATTACTCTGCTCTGCTTAATGTACATACTTTGGGGAAATGGTATTAGTTGAAAGTACTTTGCTTCTTACACACTTTTTAGATTTTGGGCAAGAAGTGGGAAGGAACATGATGAGTCTTTTCTTCTTTCTCTAAATCCAAATGTTGTCAATTATTTTTTCTGATGTTTTATAAACAACACATTACCTCCTCTATAACAAAAGACTTCACTGAATCTACTACTGACATTTTTCTGTATTTTGTTCTCATTCTTTCACTCTAAAAGTAACACACTCAACTCTCAGGAATATCCTCAGATGAAATACTACTATAATCCTACCTTACTAAAGAATAAAACTAAACCTTAAGAGGATCAGGCATATTCACAAGTAACTTAAGTGCTTTCCAACACAAAGGCCAACTCAACAGTTTAGAAGACAACAAAATCCAGAATCTTGATAACAGCACCAGCAATGTGCAGATATATATATATTTTTTGAAAATATATATATATGAAAATATATATTTTTATATATATATATATGAAAACTGACCAATATCAGAAGGAAAATGTTAATAGGAGGAGAGCCATATGTGAAATGGATGACAGAATTTATGGGCAAAACTTTAAATTTAATTATTTCAACTGTTTTCAAAGATTTAAAGGAAAAATAGACATAATGTGTGAAACTGGTCAGAGAGAAGGATTAGGTTAAAAGAATCAAATATAAAATATAAGTATAATATAAATATAAAGTGCTTAGAACAGTGCCTAACCTTAGTTGGTACTACTTGAATGTTTGTGAAATAAAAATATCCAAATGTTTTTTCTGCTACTCATCAAAATGATCAGACACAATACAGTTGATAAACACACTTTCTATATTTTGCTTTGGTCTCTCTATCTTCTCTTGTTATGCAGTCTCCATGATCTCTTTTATTTTTTGTTTTGTTTTGTTATTTAAGTAATCAAGACCCAGCTTAAGGATTCTCCACTTCCTAAAGAAACCATCAACTAAACTATAAACCACTATTATTAGTCATAATACATTGTCCAGTATTCATTCACTCACTTATTCACTCAACAAGTATTTTTTGATTACCCACTAAATACTAAGCACAATGTTAGAAACTGGAAAAAATAAAATTCATGATTCCCTATGAAACACTTTTACAGCACTCTTTTGATCCTCATTTCAGTAAATAACATCACATTTGAACAGTTGTTCAAGTTAAAAGTTAGGAATCAGCTCTTTCCTTTATTCCCTCCACACGTAAATCCATCAGCAAATCCTGTGACTTTTACCATAAAAATATATCACAAATCTAACCTCATTTTTCCACTTGCACCTTTCCCACTCTCATCAAGCCAACATCTATCACCTGGTCTAATAAGCGAGCTTCTAACTATTTTTCCTGCTTCCTTTGTTGTACTACAGAGCAGCTAGAAGAGCTGAGTTTACATTAATGAGACTATTTCTTTCTGTAAGGATCAAAGTTCTACAAAAGCTTTCTATTATTCTTGGAATAAAAATGAAACATCTTACCTTGGCTTTTAAGGTCATACAAATTCTACCTTCTGCCTCCTCCTCTAAAGCAATCTCCTTTCAGTGTTTCTTGCTCACTTAATTGCAGGCTCAGTGGCTTTCATGAAGTTACTCTAACACCATGAGGATTAAAAATAAAAGGACCTTGACCATGGAGTTTCAGTATTAAAGATGGTCAGAATAATACAGTAAATCCCTAGGCACATGGCTATCAGCACAACTCTCCACTTGTTTGAAATATATTTATTTGCTTTTCACATCAACGCCAGTCTAACTGGTAACCATCAAATAATCAAGCCTATGAAGGTGACTTTTTAAAAACATGAAAATATATGAGCACTGGGAGTTGAGGTGGAGATGTGGAGGGAAGAAACCTTGATGCTTTTTTGCATTCCGAGTGCTATGCTCTTTACCCAGCGGGAAAGCAGTATTTTAGTTCTACTCCTTTATTTCTCAGTTCAATAATGTGACCTGCATTAATGGTGGTCTCAGAAGAGAAAGATGAGAGACAAAAATGGTAGAAGAAGCCAATTTAGGAATAAGATAATTTGCATTTGTATAACACCTTTTTTCCCTTAGTAACCAAGTACTTGCCTAACACAAATCATTCTCTTGGAAAAGGTCACTGTGTCTTTGACATCACTGGTGTCTTCTGAATTCCTCTCTCCCCAGTAGAATGACCTACACCTTCATGCATTCAGTTCCCTGCAAATTCTTCCTCTCCTTCCCCCTTATGAATTTAGTCTAGGACAGATAAGATAATTACAGAAATTCTGAGCATGAAGGAATACTTAAGGGTCTGCTGGTCCAAAAATTTGTCTGTGGCTAGACCCCCTTTTAATTTCTAAGTAGAAATAATAGGCAGAAACCCTATAAAAGAGTTTTAATATTTGTGTAACTCATTAAATATGTATATTCCTGAATTAACTCAGAAACTCTGACAATAGAGAATGTGAAGTTTCTGAGGCTGGGGATAGATATTCTTCAATACTTTCCATTCTATTTATTAGTTGTTACCATTTTATTAAAGTTACAAAGCATTTTAGACATTCAGAAATTCAAGAAATAAATAAAAGGAACTGTTAGTTTACACAATATTCAGATTAAGCACAAGTCTTTTTTCTTGTCATATATGTGTCAAATTTTACACAAAATATTACAACTACATTTAAAATCTCATGACCAATTTATGATGTCTTTTCCCTCCCTAAAGAAAACTAATACCCTGAAGTCCTTGTAAATACTACTTTGTAAGCATTTTATTCGAGTGTAACATAAAATTTCAGAAATCATGAGTACAGACCTTGATGAATTTTGCAAAATGATCAAATTCTTTCTTTCATGGATCATGCTTTTGTTGTTATATCTAAGTAATTTAACTGATCACCTAGGTTTCCTCCTATGTTACATTCCAGGAATTGTATAGTTTGGTATTTTACATTTATATTTATATTTATGACCCATTTTGAATTAATTCTTATGAAATGTATAAAGTCTGTGTCTAGATTCATTTTCTTTTGTTTTGTTTTGTATGTGGATATCTAGTTGGTCCAGCATCATTTGTTGAAAGATTATTCTTTCTTAAATGAATCATTTGCTCCTTTGTCAAAAATCAATTAACTATATTTGTGTGGTTCTATTTCTGGGTTCTCTATTCTGTTCTTTCATCTATTTGTCCATCCTTTCACCAATGTTACACTGTCTTGATTACTGTAGCTTTAGGTCAGGTAATATCAGTCCTTCTACTTTATTCATTCTTTCGATATTGTGTTGGCCATTCTTGGTCTTTTGGCTTCCTACATAAATTTTAGAATCACACAATAATTTGCTAGTATTTCAATTGGGAATATATTGAATCTATAGATCAAGTTGGGGGTAACTGATATCTTAACAATATTGAGTCTTCATAGCCATGATCATGTAATAGCTCTCCATTTATTTAAATCTTCTTCTATTTCTTTCATCAGATAGTATATAAGTTGTAACCAACTGTTTTGGTTTTTCTCAGAAGTTATCATTGGTATATATAAAGCCTTTCCATTACAGCTGGAAGTGGATTATTCTCCCAAATGATACTTAAAATCTCTAATACTTGAGATCCATTGTAATGTTTTAATAAATTTGTATTTAATATAAAGAACTTCATTTTGGGGATGGGAATGATTTTTAAGTCAAGTGTAGAACATAAAATCAAGTGCTCTGGAGTTTCAAGACATGAGCTCAAACCCTTGATCTAATATTTGCTATAAATCTTGGACCAGTTTTTCAATGTCTGTGAGTATCAGTTTTTTAATTTATGCCCTGAAGATATAAACATTATCAATTCAATATCGTTTGATGGGGATTAAATGGCATAGTACATTTAAATTGCTTAACAAATAATACATGGTACTCAAAATATTATTTCACATATTATATTTTGTCATTGATTAGGGATTTAAGTAAGTCAAACATTTTGATAAATTAAGAATTGCATCATAGATTGTGGATTTTGATAAAGCAAGCATAAATAAGCAAATGAGAATATATATTATAAGCAACACACTTTGCCCTAGAGATCTGCTATCATGCCAGAGAGGTGGACATCTTTCTGCCCAGTCACTAAGGTGAGCACTAAAGAGATGGCGAGGGACTCCACAAATATCACAGTCAGACATTTACTCATTTCACGAAGTCCACTACTCCTAAAAGTCCACATATCCCTGATCAAACTATCTTTCATCATTCTTCAAAACATCTTCCAAGAACTTGGGTAATATGTCAACTTTTAATATCATCACCAAGTTATGAAACACAATGACTCATGACTCTTCACATATACTCAGTTTCCAATGTTGTTAAATATATTTCTAATTAGAAATATCATTTGATACTGACCCACTTTGGCATTTCCACTAACATAACTTGAACTACCATTGTATCTTGCTTACTAGTTTTTTAACAGCTCTAGCGCGATTCTTCTCTGATTACAAGATATTATTTTCACTGTTGCTAAATAGAGATTTACATTTATATATAGCATTTAATTTACATAAATTTACACAAAGTTTACTCATCACCTAAAACCATTTAAATGTCTCTCACTATGTATACCGTCATAGTTATCACATATCCTGCATCAAAATTATCTGAAGTTAATCTCAAAGTAACATTCTTCAGTCCCAGCCCAATAAAGTTACCAATTCATCCTGGTTTTAGCACTGAAGTTCTCACATTCCAGGAAACCAATTATTCCCAGAAAAACTGGCATGATTTGTCACCCTAGATATACTGAATTATACTCTGTAGTTGTAGATCCAGAAAACTACATTCTGAGCAGGTTCCTTCAGTGATTATTATTCACAAAAAATGTTGGTGAGTCAGTGGCCTAAAATAATATGATCCAATTTTTGTTACATTACATAATGTAATTTTGGACATAATTTCATTACAGTTTATTTGTTTAGCATTGCCTCATATACAAAAAAAGTGTTTCTTTGACATCAAAAAATATATATTACTTATTTTTAATCCAAAATAACTAAAAGATAGTTTAGTCTCATTTTTTTTGAATGAATATATAAATATAGTACCTACTTTAATTCTCCTTTGATTTTCTTTGATTAGGGTAATTTTCTTCATTTCTTTTCAAGCTTTACAAAATGAATAGATGTTGAGGATGATGGGAATTCTATATTAAATAACTTAATTTTTCTTGTCTTGATTTGTACTAGTCATGTTGATAACCTATTATTTACAATGAGTGTCCATATAACAAAATGAATCTTTATCTTTACTCATGTTCTGGTCTGAGTCTTATTTGAGTTTCTATTGAATTAATCATCACCTAGAAATTGTGAATATCATGCTAGTGGCCACGTAGAAGGATGTACACACACCACTTAAAATGCAGAACAGGCCTCAGACAAAAACTTTTTTTTAAATTTTTTTTATTTTTTTAAACATCTTTATTGGAGTATAATTGCTTTACAATGGTATGTTAGTGTCAGCTTCACAACAAAATGAATCAGTTATATATATACATATGTTCCCATATCTCTTCCCGCTTGCGTCTCCCTCCCTCCCACCCTCCCTATCCCACCCCTCCAGGCGGTCACAAAGCACCGAGCTGATCTCCCTGTGCTATGCGGCTGCTTCCCACTAGCTATCTACCTTACGTTTGGTAGTGTATATATGTCCATGCCTCTTTATCGCTTTGTCACCGTTTACCCTTCCCCCTCCCCATAACCTCAAGTCCATTCTCTAGTAAGTCTGTGTCTTTATTCCTGTTTCACCCCTAGGTTTTTCATGACATTTTTTTTTCTTAAATTCCATATATATATGTTAGCATACGGTATTTGTCTCTCTCTTTCTGACTTACTTCACTCTGTATGACAGACTCTAGGTCTATCCACCTCATTACAAATAGCTCAATTTCGTCTTTTTTTTATGGCTGAGTAATATTCCATTGTATATATGTGCCACATCTTCTTTATCCATTCATCCGATGATGGACACTTAGGTTGTTTCCATTTCTGGGCTATTGTAAATAGAGCTGCAATGAACATTTTGGTACATGACTCTTTTTGAATTATGGTTTTATCAGGGTATATGCCCAGT
Organism: Grampus griseus; assembly: GCF_964374135.1. Classification (NCBI taxonomy): domain Eukaryota; kingdom Metazoa; phylum Chordata; class Mammalia; order Artiodactyla; family Delphinidae; genus Grampus; species Grampus griseus. Next base: position 35,188,223 of record NC_139014.1, on the reverse strand, counting down.
AGTGGGATTGCTGGATCATATGGTAGTTCTATTTGTAGCTTTTTAAGGAACCTCCATACTGTTCTCCACAGTGGCTGTATCAATTTACATTCCCACCAACAGTGTAAGAGGGTTCCCTTTTCTCCACACCCTCTCCAGCATTTATTGTTTCTAGATTTTTTGATGATGGCCATTCTGACTGGTGTGAGATGATATCTCATTGTAGTTTTGATTTGTATTTCTCTAATGATTAGTGATGTTGAGCATTCTTTCAAGTGTTTGTTGGCACTCTGTATATCTTCTTTGGAGAAATGTCTATTTAGGTCTTCTGCCCATTTTTGGATTGGGTTGTTTGTTTTTTGTTATTAAGCTGCATGAGCTGCTTATAAATTTTGGAGATTAATCCTTTGTCAGTTGCTTCATTTGCAAATATTTTCTCCCATTCTGAGGGTTGTCTTTTGGTCTTCTTTATGGTTTCCTTTGCTGCGCAAAAGCTTTTAAGTTTCATTAGGTCCCATTTGTTTACTTTTGTTTTTATTTCCATTTCTCTAGGAGGTGGGTCAAAAAGGATCTTGCTGTGATTTATGTCATAGAGTGTTCTGCCTATGTTTTCCTCTAAGAGTTTGATAGTTTCTGGCCTTATATTTAGGTCTTTAATCCATTTTGAGCTTATTTTTGTGTATGGTGTTAGGGAGTGATCTAATCTCATACTTTTAGATGTAGCTGTCCAGTTTTCCCAGCACCACTTATTGAATAGGCTGTCCTTTCTCCATTGTACATTTCTGCCTCCTTTGTCAAAGATAAGGTGTCCATATGTGCGTGGGTTTATCTCTGGGCTTTCTATCCTGTTCCATTGATCTATCTTTCTGTTTTTGTGCCAGGACCATACTGTCTTGATTACTGTAGCTTTGTAGTATAGTCTGAAGTCAGGAAGCCTGATTCCTCCAGCTCCATTTTTCGTTCTCAAGATTGCTTTGGCTATTCGGGGTCTTTTGTGTTTCCATACAAATTGTGAAATATCTTGTTGTAGTTCTGTGAAAAATGCCAGTGGTAGTTTCATAGGGATTGCATTGAATCTGTAGATTGCTTTGGGTAGTAGAGTCATTTTCACAATGTTGATTCTTCCAATACAAGACCGTGGTATATCTCTCCATCTATTTGTATCATCTTTAATTTCTTTCATCAGTGTCTTATAATTTTCTGCATACAGGTCTTTTGTCTCCTTAGGTAGGTTTATTCCTAGGTATTTTATTCTTTTTGTTGCAGTGGTAAATGGGAGTGTTTTCTTGATTTCACTTTCAGATTTTTCATCCTTAGTGTATAGGAATGCCAGAGATTTCTGTGCATTAATTTTGTATCCTGCTACTTTACCAAATTCATTGATTAGCTCTAGTAGTTTTCTGGTAGCATCTTTAGGATTCTCTATGTATAGTATCATGTCATCTGCAAACAGTGACAGCTTTACTTCTTCTTTTCCGATTTGGATTCCTTTTATTTCCTTTTCTTCTCTGATTGCTGTGGCTAAAACTTCCAAAACTATGTTGAATAAGAGTGGTGAGAGTGGGCAACCTTGTCTTGTTCCTGATCTTAGTGGAAATGCTTTCAGTTTTTCACCATTGAGGATGATGTTGGCTGTGGGTTTGTCATATATGGCCTTTATTATGTTGAGGAAAGTTCCCTCTATGCCTACTTTCTGCAGGGTTTTTATCATAAATGGGTGTTGAATTTTGTCAAAAGCTTTCTCTGCATCTATTGAGATGATCATATGGTTTTTCTCCTTCAATTTGTTAATATGGTGTATCACGTTGATTGATTTGCGTATATTGAAGAATCCTTGCATTCCTGGAATAAACCCCACTTGATCATGGTGTATGATCCTTTTAATGTGCTGTTGGATTCTGTTTGCTAGTATTTTGTTGAGGATCTTTGCATCTATGTTCATCAGTGATATTGGCCTGTAGTTTTCTTTCTTTGTGACATCCTTGTCTGGTTTTGGTATCAGGGTGATGGTGGCCTCGTAGAATGAGTTTGGGAGTGTTCCTCCCTCTGCTATATTTTGGAAGAGTTTGAGAAAGATAGGTGATAGCTCTTCTCTAAATGTTTGATAGAATTCGCCTGTGAAGCCATCTGGTCCTGGGCTTTTGCTTGTTGGAAGATTTTTAATCACAGTTTCAATTTCAGTGCTTGTGATTGGTCTGTTCATATTTTCTATTTCTTCCTGATTCAGTCTTGGCAGGTTGTGCCTTTCTAAGAATTTGTCCATTTCTTCCAGGTTGTCCATTTTATTGGCATAGAGTTGCTTGTAGTAATCTCTCATGATCTTTTGTATTTCTGCAGTGTCAGTTGTTACTTCTCCTTTTTCATTTCTAATTCTATTGATTTGAGTCTTCTCCCTTTTTTTCTTGATGAGTCTGGCTAATGGTTTATCAATTTGGTTTATCCTTTCAAAGAACCAGCTTTTAGTTTTATTGATCTTTGCTATTGTTTCCTTCATTTCTTTTTCATTTATTTCTGATCTGATTTTTATGATTTCTTTCCTCCTGCTAACTTTGGGGTTTTTTTGTTCTTCTTTCTCTAATTGCTTTAGGTGCAAGGTTAGGTTGTTTATTCGAGATGTTTCCTGTTTCTTAAGGTAAGATTGTATTGCTATAAACTTCCCTCTTAGAACTGCTTTTGCTGCATCCCATAGATTTTGAGTCGTCGTGTCTCCATTGTCATTTGTTTCTAGGTATTTTTTGATTTCCTCTTTGATTTCTTCAGTGATCACTTCGTTATTAAGTAGTGTATTGTTTAGCCTCCATGTGTTTGTATTTTTTACAGATCTTCTCCTGTAATTGATATCGACTCTCATAGCGTTGTGGTTGGAAAAGATACTTGATACAATTTCAATTTTCTTAAACTTACCAAGGCTTGATTTGTGACCCAAGATATGATCTATCCTGGAGAATGTTCCATGAGCACTTGAGAAGAAAGTGTATTCTGTTGTTTTTGGATGGAGTGTCCTATAAATATCAATTAACTCCATCTTGTTTAATGTATCATTTAAAGCTTGTGTTTCCTTATTGATTTTCATTTTGGATGATCTGTCCATTGGTGAAAGTGGGGTGTTTAAGTCCCCTACTATGAATGTGTTACTGTCGATTTCCCCTTTTATGGTTGTCAGTATTTGCCTTATGTATTCAGGTGCACCTATGTTGGGTGCATAAATATTTACAATTGTTATATCTTCCTCTTGGATCGATCCCTTGATCATTATGTAATGTCCTTCTTTGTCTCTTCTAATAGTCTTTGTTTTAAAGTCTATTTTGTCTGATATGAGAATTGCTACTCCAGCTTTCTTTTGGTTTCCATTTGCATGAAATACCTTTTTCCAACCCCTTACTTTCAGTCTGTATGTGTCTCTAGGTCTGAAGTGGGTCTCTTGTAGACAGCAAATATATGGGTCTTGTTTTTGTATCCATTCAGCCAATCTGTGTCTTTTGGTGGGAGCATTTAGTCCATTTACATTTAAGGTAATTATCGATATGTGTGTTCCCATTCCCATTTTCTTAATTGTTTTGGGTTTGTTATTGTAGGTCTTTTCCTTCTTTTGTGTTTCTTGCCTACAGAAGTTCCTTTAGCAGTTGTTGTCGAGCTGGTTTGGTGGTGCTGAACTCTCTCAGCTTTTGTCTGTAAAGGTTTTAATTTCTCCATCAAATCTGAATGAGATCCTTGCTGGGTAGAGTAATCTTGGTTGCAGGTTTTTCTCCTTCAACACTTTAAATATGTCCTGCCACTCCCTTCTGGCTTGCAGAGTTTCTGCTGAAAGATCAGCTGTTAACCTTATGGGGATTCCCTTGTGTGTTATTAGTTGTTTTTCCCTTGCTGCTTTTAATATGCTTTCTTTGTATTTAATTTTTGACAGTTTGATTAATATGTGTCTTGGCGTATTTCTCCTTGTATTTATCCTGTATGGGACTCTCTGTGCTTCCTGGACTTGGTTAACTATTTCCTTTCCCATATTAGGGAAGTTTTCAACTCTAATCTCTTCAAATATTTTCTCAGTCCCTTTCTTTTTCTCTTCTTCTTCTGGAACCCCTATAATTCGAATGTTGGTGCATTTAATGTTGTCCCAGAGGTCTCTGAGACTGTCCTCAGTTCTTTTCATTCTTTTTTCTTTATTCTGCTCTGCAGTAGTTATTTCCACTCTTTTATCTTCCAGGTCACTTATCCGTTCTTCTGCCTCAGTTATTCTGCTATTGATCCCATCTAGAGTACTTTTAATTTCATTTATTGTGTTGTTCATCGTTGCTTGTTTCATCTTTAGTTCTTCTAGGTCCTTGTTAACTGATTCTTGCATTTTGTCCATTCTATTGTCCATTCTATCTCCAAGATTTCGGATCAACCTTACTATCATTATTCTGAATTCTTTTTCAGGTAGACTGCCTATTTCCTCTTCATTTGTTAGGTCTGGTGCAGTTTTATCTTGCTCCTTCATCTGCTGTGTGTTTTTCTGTCTTCTCATTTTGCTTATCTTACTGTGTTTGGGGTCTCCTTTTTTGCAGGCTGAAGGTTCGTAGTTCCTGTTGTTTTTTGTGTCTGTCCCCAGTGGCTAAATTTGGTTCACTGGGTTGTGTAGGCTTCCTGGTGGAGGGGACTAGTGCCTGTGTTCTGGTGGATGAGGCTGGATCTTGTCTTTCTGGTGGGCAGGTCCACGTCTGGTGGTGTGTTTTGGGGTGTCTGTAGACTTATTATGATTTTGGGCAGCCTCTCTGCTAATGGGTGGGGTTGTGTTCCTGTCTTGCTAGTTGTTTGGCATAGGATGTCCAGCGCTGTAGCTTGCTGGTCGTTGAGTGAAGCTGGGTGCTGGCGTTGAGATGGAGATCTCTCGGAGATTTTTGCTGTTTGATATTATGTGCAGCTGGGAGGCCTCTTGTGGACCAGTGTCCTGAAGTTGGCTCTCCCACCTCAGAGGCACAGCACTGACTCCTGGCTGCAGCACCAAGAGCCTTTCATCCACAGGGCTCCTTAATTTGGGATGATTCGTTGTCTATTCAGGTATTCCACAGATGCAGGGTATATCAAGTTGATTGTGGAGCTTTAATCCGCTGCTCCTAAGGCTGCTGGGAGAGATTTCCCTTTCTCTTCTTTGTTCTCACAGTTCCCAGGGGCTCAGCTTTGGATTTGGCCCCGCCTGTGCGTGTAGGTCGCCGGAGGGCGTCTGTTCTTTGCTCAGACAGGACGGGGTTAAAGGAGCCGCTGATTCGGAGGCTCTGGCTCACTCAGGCCGGGGGGTAGGGAGGGTCACGGAGTGTGGGGCGGGCCTGCGGCGGCAGAGGCCGGCGTGACGTTGCGGCCTGAGGCGCGCCGTGCGTTCTCCCGGGGGAGTTGTCCCTGGATCCCGGGACCCTGGCAGTGGCGGGCTGCACAGGCTCCCCGGAAGGGCGTGTGGCTAGTGACCTGTGTTCGCACACAGGCCTCCTGGTGGCGGCAGCAGCGGCCTTAGCGTCTCATGTCTGTCTCTGGGCTCCGCACTTTTAGCTGCGGCTCGCGCCCGTTCCTGGAGCTCTCTCAAGCAGCGTTCTTAATCCCCTCTCCTCGTGCACCAGGAAACAAAGAGGGACGTAAAAGTCTCTTGCCTCTTCGGCAGGTCCAGACTTTTCCCCGGACTCTCTCCCAGCTAGCCGCGGTGCACTAACGCCCTGCAGGCTGTGTTCACGCCGCCAACCTCAGTCCTCTCCCGGCGCTCCGACAAAAGCTGGAGCCTCAGCTCCCAGTCCCGCCCGCCCCGGCGGGCGAGCAGACAAGCCTCTAGGCTGGTGAGTTCCGGTCGGCCCGATCCTCTGCGCTGGAATCTGTCCGCTTTGCCCTTCGCACCCCTGTTGCTGTGCTCTCCTCCGCGGCTCCCAAGCTCACCCACTCCACCTCCCGAAGTCTCCACCCGCGAAGGGGCTTCCTAGTGTGTGGACACTTTTCCTCCTTCACAGCTCTCTCCCGCTGGTGCAGGACCCGTCCCTATCCTTTTGTCTCTGTTTAGTTTTTTCTTTTGCCCTAACCAGGTATGTGGGGGGTTCCTTGCCTTTTGGGAGGTCTGAGGTCTTCTGCCAGCGTTCAGTAGGTGCTCCGTAGGAGTTGTTCCACGCGTAGATGTATTTCTGGTGTATCTGTGGGGAGGAAGGTGATCTCCGCGTCTTACTCTTCCGCCATCTTCCCGGAAGTCTCAGACAAAAACTTTTAGAAGCAAAAGAAAATATATTTTCAATGAGGTGTCACAATTGGGGTTTCTTTTTTTTTTTTTTTGGAATAGTAAGACATTATTCTCAGTAAAAGATCAAAATGGTTTAGTAGTTGAACATGATTTCTTATTTATTTTGGTAGCAAATGTGAATTTGTAATATCACAAGTGATCAAACTACTTAATTTTTTTTACATTTGAGAGTGAAATACCAAATAAATCCAAGAGTTTCCTTCTTTTGGTTAAATATCATGAAAAATGTATATGTATGTGTATATATATATATATATATATATATATATATAACAATTGTCAAATCAGTGCTTCTTTTTAAACATGATTTAGGTCTAACATCCCAGCAAATAAGATTGGGATGGATCATATTTTTAGGACATGGCTAAAAATATGTATAAATACCTTGGTGAGTTTTTAATAGATATTTAGTTTAATATTTTTCTGATAAGACATTTGCTCATAAGCAATGTACTGTTCTTGCAAAAAAAAAAATAATGATTTGGGAACCAAAAGCAGTGATTAAGTCAAAACTAATTCAGCAATGTCTTTATGGTATTTTAGACAAATATTCATTTCATTATATTTCTCCTCTCTTTAGTAATCTGACACAAATTCCCTGGAGACATAAAGCAAGAGATTATTGGAATGATTCCACTTTCTTATTTTTAACCTGATTTCCATGTACTTGCTTTGGGATGGATACTTTCTTTTACATGAACACTTCCTGGAGATTAAGAGTTAGTTAATAGTTCCTGACTTCTGTTGACTTAAAAAAATGCACAACATGAGAGTCATGAGTTAAGTTTTATTTGGGGCAAAATGAGGACTATAGCCCAGGGGACAGCATTTCAGATAGCTCTGAAAAACTACTCCAAAGAGGTAGCAGGGAGAGGTCAGTATATATGTGATTTTGGTGAAGGAAGAGTACCTGCAATAAAGCACGTATTTTTTTGCAGAAGGTTTCTGCTAGTCTTGTGAAGGTACTGCTAGTCAGAAGAAGCAGACGTCACCATGAAACATTTTAGTTATTTTACTAGACATGAGGAGACACAAGAATTGGGCTTACAGGTGCCCTGGGGCTCAGACCCCCAATGTCAAGCGGGCTTGTTGGCTTCATCCAGGGCAGCAACTGTGGACCCAGGTGGGTGCCTCCCCACCTCTTCTTCCTGCACTAGTCTTTCTCCTGAGCTGTCCCTGCCGAAGAGAGGCTGGCACAGTGAGCACAGAAGGTGCCACCAACAGGGACAACTGGGTCATCTCCCTGGGGTCCCCTGTGTGATTTCATCGAAGGTGGGGCTGAGGGAAGGAAGGTGGGTAGGAATTCGAGGGCCTCCAGGCACTGCTCTGCCCTGAAATTCTGTACTCTGTGTACACAGGACATTGCAGCCACCATCTCTGGCCCTCTCGGCCCACTTCAGGGGCACAGAAGAGTTGCTCTCCTGGACCTGTAAGGCTGATGGTGGTGCCTGGAACCTAATCCCAGGAGCTCATAACCCTACTCTCACCTGTCTGAGGCTCTGCAGCTTCTTCTAGGGACAGTTGCATGTGCATGTGGGTTTATTTCTCCTGAGTCCACTCTCCCCCCATGAACCCCAGAGGGTCCCACAGCCTGCCTTCCACATCAGCACGTCTGCCTCGGCTGTGATGAGGTCCCCCACTCCCCAGTCTCGGGAGGCTGTGCGGGCTGCCGATTTTTGTCATGTCAGAGCTTTTGATGCTCTCAGGGGAAGGTTTTGTATATGTAAAATACTTCCCAAAGGTTACAGTTATTTTTTTTATAATTAATATTACACTGTTAAAAATCTAGAAAAAAAAAACAAAAAGAATTGGGCTCATAAAATTGGCTCCTGAAAATATCTATCTGAAGACCTGTTCAGCCAGCTTTTTCCCAGAGCAGAGTGCCTTATTTCTGCTCTCCACCCTGAACTCCTTTCAGGGGGTGTTGAAAATCAGCAGCTGTAGCAGCACATGATTTAACTACCTTGTAGAGGTGGATGGCAAGTGCCAATGGCAAGTGCCAATTTGTTGTTGACACTTCTCAATTCTTAATCCTGGGGAACAGCCATCCACAAAAACATCTCATCCTGGACTCTCCAATAAGATCAATTGATGAATTATATGAATCAAATTTCAGGGGAGGGAGACAAACATACCTTAGCAAGATTGAATTTACAGGGGTTACATAGCTCGAATTGTTGACCTGGAATAATCTACCATAAATAACGACAGTTCAATATAAAAATGTTGCAATTCCTGTTTCTGTTTCAGTGAGAATATAAAAAGTGAGTCAAAGAAAATTATACAGAAAAGATGACATTTGAAGTAGATCATGATAAATGAATAAGAATTACTTAAGTAAATAGAGGAATTAAGCATATTTTAAGTAGAGAGAAGCCATTTTTCAATAAATGTTAAAATTTGTGACTTATTTGAATATTAATGGATGTTTCTGACAAATAAATTGGAGATTTTTTGGCAGGAGGTAATAGGAGTTAAGATATAGTCAAAGAATTTACCAAACTAAGAAATCTGGAGTTTATTTGATTGAAGTAGCAGACAAACACAGATTTGTTAAATAAGTGAGTGGAATATATACTTAGATATATAAAGTAATAACATTTATTGCAGTTTAGTTAGTGGGTAGAAAAGGGAATGAGTCAGAAACAGGTAACCTTACTAGGAAGAAATTAAAGTATTCTAAAAAATAGGCATATATTATGATTATAGATCTCCATGTGCCTGAAGATTCTATTTAGGGGACTGACCACATGTGTATATGACAAGAATATTGGTCAATGTATAGTATAATATATAATTATACTAACCTTCCTAGTCAGAAGGTCAAAAAGCTACATAATTACAGTATTCTGGGTGAGAAAACCAAGATATCTATCACTTCTTCGTTGGTTTGAAAGAAAGTAAAATGAGTCAAGATCTAATGTCAGGAAAGGGTAGCAAGATAACTTTTGGGTAGAAAGAAATGAGACTACTAGTTCAACTCCTACAACAAATCAGGTAATCAAGTGGTCCTAGTTCTGAGTCAACAAATAATAGAATTTGAACTGACAGCCCTCTTGTGAAAGCCATAGGTAAGTAAACAAATAGATGTAAAATTTTATCCTGGATACCCTCAACATAATATCAAAGGAATACAGGGGATTTATCCTCCCTTCAACATAAAGCAAACAAATTGATGATAAAGAATCTAAGGACAAGACAGTAGCAAACATACTGACCTTTTGGGGAAAAGAAAGCACCATAAAAATTCTTGGATTATTTATTATAAGAAAGGTTAAGGTGGCATCCATGGAGAAGAGATTCTCCTGGTAACAGATAAAACAGGGACTTGAACCACAGGCTTGCAATTTTTTAAATAAATGTGACCTTAATTTTCCCACAGAAGACAAATTGATTACAATGATGATAATACAATAATGATAACAAGAGCTTAGGAATATAATGTGGTTAATGTGTACCAGAAACTCTTCTAAGTGTTTAATAAGCATTATCCAATTCAATTTTTTTGTTATCACTTTGTGAATAAACACTCATTATCTTCATTTTATTGTGAAATATGTTGATGCTAAAACAGGTTACCTACATTAAACAAGTTTTTGGTTAAGCAGTTAGATTTATTTTTTAATTAAATAAATCTAATTGATGCTATTATGCTATATGCTGATGATGTGGTTTTATCTTTAAACCTAGTCAAGTATGTTAAAGTAATGATTAGGCCAGCTGAGATCATGAGCTCTCCAGGGAAAATCAAAGCAATCCATAAATGTGTATTTAATTAGCAAACATATGGGGCTTTACTAGCTCTTTGTTTATAGCTTAATTCCACTATGACCAGAGAACTACATTATATGGGGTCAGGCCTTTGGAATTTGTTGAACCTTGGTTTGTGACCCAACATATGGACAATTTTTAGAAATGTTGTTTGTGTGCTTGAAAAGACTGCTTAAATTGTTGTTTCCAATTATTGTATGTATATACTAATTAGATCAACTTTTTCATCAAGTCAACTATAACATTTTTGTCTGCTTGTTTTATCAAGTGATGAGTACATGAAAAACATCCCAGAGTATCTTGTTATCTTGTATTTGTATATTTTTTCAGTTCTGCAAGTATATATGTATAATATATCTGTAAATACACATGCACACACATATAGTGAGGTTCTGCTATCATTTGCAATTAATAATTGTTAGATATTCTTGATGAGTTCAACATCTAACATTATGAACTGCTTTTTTTTTCTTACTGTAATTTTTTAAAGTCTACTTATTTTTTGACTGTGTAGGCTTCCTTTTGGCTGTTGTTTATGTGATATAACTTTTCTCCATTCTTTTTTTGTATCTATTTATTTAATATATTCCTCATGTAAACTGCATATTGTTTTAGCTAGTTGTTGCTTTTGTCTTTTAACTGGATTATTTAGTCAGATTATCTCTCATACAGTTACAATTTATTTTGTAATTAAATTTACCATTTTGTCATTAGCCTTCAATCTGTGTTCTTTATTTCTATTTCTCTCCTTCTGTTATGCCTTAGTATTTTAAAACATTCCTCTCCAGTACTAGCTTGTTAGCTCTACATAATTTTACTCTAGACACCAAAGATTACAAAACACATTCAGGGCTTTAGAATACTTTCACTACACTTTTTTCTCTCCACCTTTGATGTGATTACTGTTTATTTAGTCAGTATGAGCTTGAAAGGAAGCTTCAATTCAAAACAATTTTGTATTCAAAATAATGGTTATGAGTTGATTTTTTTTTCAATTTATACTCACTGATTCTGTTTTGCTCTACATATAATACAGTACAGTAAAGGATTATTCCCCTAGAACATAGTATTGACATACACAGGGCAAAGTGCCTGATAGTAAGAAGAGGAACCTTGTTGGTTTTCTTTAACAGTCAGAGTGTTAAAGTGTTTTTATTTGGAGTCTACTATGTGCTAGATACTATACTGGAATTTGAAGTTTCAATAGTAAGCAAGAGAAACATGTTCACTGCCTTCTATAATACTAAATTCTAACCAGGATAAAGACACAAATCAAGGAGATGCATATGCAACCTGATTCCAATTATTATGACCTTCATTTGCTTGTTTAAGGAAACAAGGGATACAGTGAACAGCAGAAGTATGGGCAATGTGGATGGGACTAAGGGTTACCACAGAAAGTGTCCCTGACTATAGAACACATGTCCTTTTCTTAAGGATGAACCAAAGCTAACTATGCAAAAAGTCAGGCAAAGTATGGTCCATTTGAGGGAAGAGAGGAGCTGTTGCTTGTATTTCAACCTATGTGCTTGATGATAATCATGTCAAATTTGGATATTGCATGTTAGAAGATGCCAAAATTCAACATTGAGAGCTTGGGCTACTGAATAAACACTTGGAAGAGAGTCATCTTTCCATTTGAAAACAAATGTTTTAGATATTAACTGAGAAAGAAATAAAATGCTCTTATACTTGGGCTATTATATATTGTAAAGTTTGTTAAAGCTCTTTGCAGGACTGTAGCTAATACTCATGGCAAAGAATCTTGATTTTATTCTAAGTGCAAAGCAAAACTATTGAAGACTTTGAGTAATTACATGATATGATCAGACTTATGATTTAACATTACTCTGATTGAAACATGGAAAATAGACAGAAGGAGAGCTGAGATGGAAGCAAAAGAACACTTAAAGTGTAGAATAATGTTCCTGGCAAGGAATGATGATGTCCCAGACTAAATATGAGGCCGTGTATATAGGGAAGTATGAACATATTTTATGTTATTATCAATAGTATTTTTTTGCTAAAATTTAATAGCTTTGTTTCTAAGGTTTGTATAAGTATGTAGATTAAGTGTGTAAAAGGTATTTCCCTTCTTAACACATATAAGAAAAAGAACTATATTAGTGAACTGTTAATATGGACATTTCATACTATTAATGGAAAGATGAGAGTTTCACACACACACGTAAAATGTAAGATGCACACAAACAAAAAACCTCAGCATCTTCACCAGAACTTTGTATTGTCAGGTTTTTTAATTTTCATTTTAGCCATTCTAATGGGTGTATTGTAGCATCACATTGTGGTTTTAAGTTGCATTTCTCTAACGGCTAATGAGGTTGAACAGATTTCATGCACTTATTTGCCATTAGTATATTCTTTGGTGAATTGTCTGTTCAGACCATTTACACATTTTAATTGAGTTGTTTATTTTCTTATTATTTAATTCTGAATATTATTTAAATATTCTGGTTACAAGTATTTTGTTGGATATATACTATGCAAATATTTTCTCCCAGTTTGTAGCATGTCTCTTCATTCTCTTAACACTCTATTTCACAGAGAAAATGTTTTTTAATATTGATGAATATTAAACTTAATGCAAATTAAAACAAAATGAGATGCCAGTACACAGTACACACTTACTAGAATGGGAAACAAAGTAAAACAAAACAAAAGTAACATGCTAAATGTTGGCAATGGTGTGGACCAACAAGAATCTTCATACATTTTTTGTGAAAATGAAAAATAGTACAATCACTCTGGAAAATAGTTCAGCAGTCTTTCTTGAAGTTAAGCTTTCACTTACCATATAGAGCAACAATACTACACCTAGGTATTTATCCTAGAGAAATAGAAACTTCTGTCCAAAAATAAAAACCTGGGCATGAATATTTATAATATATTTATTCATAATTGACTCAAACAAGCACCTATCCAAATGTCTCTATGTGAAAATAGATAAACAAACTCTAATAACAGCAATAAAAAGAGACAAACTATTAATGCACACAATAACACTGATCTCAAAGGCATTTTGATGATAAAAGAACTCAGTCTCAAAAGATAATGAACTATATGTTTCTATTTTATGACATTCTGGAAAAGACAAAACTAATGACTGAGACAGATTAATATTAGGCAAGAGTTTTGAGTGGAGGAAGGTTTGACTGCAAAAGAGAGCATGGCTGTGTTTTTAGGAGCTGAATAAGCTGTATCCTGATTGTTATAGAGGCTACATGAATCTACACAAGTGTAAAAATTCTATGTAATGTAATTGCAACTCTACATTAAAAAATCAATTTTATGTATGTAAATGTAAAAATAACAATGAAAAATGTGCTTTCAGGGCTTCCCTCGTGGCGCAGTTGTTGAGAGTCCGCCTGCCGATGCAGGGGACACGGGTTCGTGCCTTGGTCCGGGAAGATCTCACATGCCGCGGAGCGGCTGGGTCCGTGAGCCATGGCCACTGAGCCTGTGCGTCCGGAGCCTGTGCCCCGCAATGAGAAAGGCCACAACAGTGAGAGGCCCGCGTACCACCAAAAAAAAAAAAAATGCTTTCAAAAAAAAAAAAAAGAAACCTCAAAATCATTGTCTTTAAGGAATTTTAAAAAATGGTCCATAAGATGCAATTCAATTTGTTTGTACAGACCCTAGTACATACATCACTCAGGAGTCATAGACTTCTCTCTATGTTCTTGGTTTTTAAAAATATAATTCTACAGAATATTGAACAAAACACTTTGATAGTTGTATTTATTAATTGTTTATACACAATTTTTAAAAGGGGATATGAAAAGTAACAAGAAATTAGAGTCAAAAGAAATTTTAACAGTATATAAAAAACTTATAATACTATATAGTAACTATAATAAAATTCTTCTTGTAGCTTCATGGGAAACAATTTACAGTCTCAACCAAACCTCTCTATTGCTCAAATGTATATTAAATTTGACTGAAATTTTTATTATATGTCATATTACAATCCATGAGATTAAGAAGTAACAATTATTTACTACCTTGCCATACTGGTTAGGAATTTAAAGATGGTGCTAAAGCTAGTATCTCTGAGAGGGCATATGTGTGAAGGTTTATATGCAGAAGTTGAATGCTGATGTAGGAGTGGCCTTAGATAGGCTCTAGTGCAACAAGACGATTTCATTTTCCTGCTTGACATCGCATACAATGTAAAGATTGCAGATCTACAGACACATCTATATTGCAAATTATTATTTACATATTATTCCTTGCTACTAGATTGTGTGTTCCATGAAAGAGTATTGATTTTATTTGTTTCGTTATCCTCAACACTTCCAGGTATTTTATGTTTCCAATAAAAGTATATTTAACTGAAATAATGAGTGGAGGGGAGACAGATAAATAGATGGATCGACTAAATAATTAATCAGTTAAAAGAGTAGTGGTTTTCCCCATTTCTCACCTTCTGTTTAAAATACCAACAAGCCAAAATTAATTTAGCTATATTCAAGGACATAAACATTGAGATCTGTATCTGTCTATCTATATATCTACCTATTTATCTAGATAGACAGATATATCCCAGTGTGTATGGTCTATAAGAATTTAATAATTTAAGTCTTAATTTAAGAATAAATAATATTAGTAGGAGCCTTGGAAATGGAATTTGTATTTTTCCAAGGCTCCTACTAATATTTAGTTTTAAATATATTGATTAAGTCTATATAGGTCATCTTCTGGAACGTATCAACAATATCTACAATGAAAGTTCTCTTTCCAAAGCTACTTTAGAGCCCCTTCTCTATTTCTTAGAGTATTTTTTGTAATAAGTAATTTCTTCCCAGGTACAGGTTACTCACTTTATCTGAATCCAAGTGATTTCAAGGTTCACTCTGGATTTTGCGGATGAGCCTGGCTTCAAACATTGAGTCATTCACTTTTTGGCAGAGGAGCCTCGCTTAGTGCTAAGTAATTTAGAAAGCTAGAAGGGACTCCAGTGGGAAGTCAGGCAGGGCAGAATAAGTTACCAAGTTTTCCTTTGCCATCAAATGATAAAGCTGGTAAATGAAAATAATTTTGCAGATCTTTTCCAGTAGGAACAAATGTAATTCAAAGGCCCCAAACCAAAAGCTTCTCCCAGGCATTGGGCATAGCATTTTCATAATTCTTGTCCTTAACCTGGTTCATGGCTTAGAGGAGGCATCTAGTTAGGGTGTGTTGTTCAACTCAGATGGTATGTGCCTCAGTAGGATATTTTATTTCTTTTGCCTCCACACATTAATCACCTTAGTTAAGCTACTTCTCAACTGAGTTCTATGTCTCTTCCTGTCATTTTCTCTACAATTTGCTATATCTCTTTAATCTCTTCTTATCAGGAAGTATTTCTGGCTTAACTGGCAACAATTGTATTCTACAAGAGCCACATAAATTTGGAAAGTAACTAATTCCCAATACATATACATCAGTGTGATTTTATTTAAAAGCAAATGAATAGCATCAAATCATCATGCTTTCTAGAATCACAAAATTAAATTACAAATCATGATTTAAATTTTGACAACAAACTAAACCAAAAAATGCAGTGTGATTCAATCCATTATATCATTTACGATTTTGCAGCCACAGCAATGCTGTTTGGATTTTAATAGAAAGGATATAGGTAAATTGCATTTTATAATGGCTCCTGGCAATTTAAAGAAATGGTCTTATTTAATGGTTATGGAATTCAATCAGAACAAATATGAACTGTTTTTTAGAAGAACTAATACAGTCTATAACTACATCATGGGAGAGAACTGCCTAAGTATCTCTTCTGAATAAAAGTATTCTGAGGCATGTGGCACTTCATAAGTTGAGCACATAAAAAATGTAGAATGCTCAGAAAACAAACACCTTGCTTAAAAATTCTCAGATTCTTGGGCTATGAACACCATATTTAGTGGCAGTTCTAACCTGGAATTCGGCTCTACTTGGGCTTGATTCCAGAACTTTCACCTAAAACTAGCACACTTAGATGCAAAACTGCTAAGGACCTTTTAAAATGCCCAACACCTTGCCAAATTGTGCAAATCACTTCTCAAGGAAAAGTATAAAGATTCAGCCTTCAATTATCGTTTGTTCTGGAACATGCCATGTTCTTTTCCAAGGCACATACTTTATGCATTCTGAGTTTACTACAAGGGATTTACTACAAGGGATACCAAACATCCTCCTTTCAGAATATGTAAGCCAGGCCAATATGCTGAAGGTCCACTTTTAGGTCAGCTTTTGCCTTGAAACTTCTCATGCAGAATTCATACTTCCTGCTCTCAATAGTTCATTCATTTGAGGCTTAATGAACATATTGCCTGTGGTATATGTTGAATAGTGTCATGGATCAGCTTTGAAGTTTTCTATAGTTACTGTGAAATGTGGTATTGAGAAAAGATAATGGGATTTATATAGGCAGTCATGGCTTTGGATCTCTGCTTCTGGTAGGCAATTTACTTAACTACTCTGGACTTTTCAATACCCTTCTAAGTATGATTTTTGTGATACTTAAATGAATAATATAATGAAAACATTTAAAGCAGTGTGGGTAGTGGTTGAGAGGTCCAGGTCTAGAGTCAGACTGCAAACATTTAGATCTTGGTTGTGCCATATAAGAGCTACACAGTGTAAGGGAGGTTATGTAACCTTTGTAAGGCTCAGTTTCTGCATCTATAATATGGAGGTGATCATAATATGTAGACTATTGGATGGTTTAAACAAATATCACATTTAAATGTGTAAAGCATATAAAATCACCATACCTAGCACTTTATATGTGCTCAAAATTTCATAATTATTCTTATGAATTTGTGTGTGTGTGTATGTGTGTGTGTGTGTGTGTGTATGGTCTTGCCTAGTCCACTTGCTTGTCTACTTCTTATGGGTAGCAGCCATAAAATAATGTGAAATAGTGTAAAGAGGACGAGGGGAAGATGGCGGAAGAGTAAGACGTGGAGATCAGCTTCCTCCCCACAGATACACCAGAAATACATCTACACGTGGAACAACTCTTACAGAACACCTACTGAACACTGGCAGAAGACATCAGACCTCTCAAAAGGCAAGAAAGTCCCCATGTACCTGGGTAGGGCTAAAGAAAAAGAATAAACAGAGACAAAAGGATAGGGATGGGACCTGCACCAGTGGGAGGGAGCTGTGAAGGAGGAAAGGTTTCCACACACTAGGAAGCCCCTTCACGGGTGGAGACTGTGAGTGGTGGAGGGGGTAATCTTCAGAGCCACAGAGGAGAGCACAGAAACAGGGGTGCAGAGGGAAAAGCGGAGAGATTCCCGCACAGAGGATCGGTGCCAACCGGCACTCACCAGCCCAAGAGGCTTGTCTGCTCACCCACCGGGGTGGGCGAGCCTGGGAGCTGAGGCTTGGGCTTTGGTCAGAGCGCAGGGAGAGGACTGGGGTTGGCAGCATGAACACAACTTGCAGGGGCTTAGTGCACCACGGCTAGCCATGAAGCAGACTAGGGAAAAGTCTGGAGCTGCCATAGAGGCAAGAGACTTTTTCTTCCCTCTTTGTTTCCTGGTGTGCGAGGAGAGGGGATTAAGAGAGCTGCTTAAAGGAGCTCCAGAGATGGGCGTGAGCTGTGGCTAAAAGTGTGGGCATGAGAAGCTATGGCTGCTGCTGCTGCCACCAAGAAGCCTGTGTGCGACCACAGGTCACTATCCACACCCCCCTTCCGGGGAGCCTGTGCAGCCCGTCACTGCCAGGGTGCCGGGATCCAGGGACAACTTCCCCGGGAGAATGCAGCATGGTGCGCCTCAGGCTGGTGCAACTTCACGCCGGCCTCTGCCACCGCAGGCTCGCCCCACACTCTGTACCCCTCCCTCCCCCCAGCCTGAGTGAGCCAGAATCCTCGAAGCAGCTGCTCCTTTAACCCCATCCTTTCTGAGCGAAAAACAGACGCCCTCTGGCGACCTACACGCAGAGGCGGGGCCAAATCCAAAGCTAAGCCCTGGGAGCTGTGAGAACAAAGAAGACAAAGGGAAATCTCTCCCAGCAGCCTCATAAGCAGCGGATTAAAGCTCCACAATCAACTTTACATACCCTGCATTTGTGGAATACAAGAATAGACAACGAATCATCCCAAATTGAGGAGGTGGACTTTGAGAGCAAGATTTATGATGTTTTCCACTTTTCCTCTTTTTGTGAGTGTGTATGTGTATGCTTCTGTGTGAGATTTTGTCTGTATAGCTTTGCTTCCATCATTTGTCCTAGGGTTCTATCTGTCCATTTGTTGTTGTTTGTTTGTTTGTTTTTTCTTTAAAATTTTCTTCTTAATTTTTTTTATTTTAATAACTTCATTTTATTTTATCTTACTTTATTTTATTTTATCTTCCTTCTTTCTTTCTTTCCTTCCTACCCTCTTTCCTTCCTTCTTTCCTCCTTCCCTCCCTCCCTGCCTCCCTCCTTTCTTTCCTTCTTTCTTTCATTCTTTCTTTCTTTCTTTCTTTCTTTTTCTTTCTTTCTTTCTTTCTTTCTACTTTTTCTCCCTTTTATTCTGAGCCATGTAGATGGAAGGGTCTTGGGGCTGCAGCCAGGAGTCAGTGCTGTGACTCTGAGGTGGGAGAGCCAAATTCAGGACACTGGTCCACAAGAGACCTCCCAGCTCCACATAATATCAAATGGCAAAAATTTCCCAGAGATCTCCATCTCAACACCAGCACCCAGCTTCATACAATGACCAGCAAGTTACAGTGCTGGACACCCTATGCCAAACAACTAGCAAGACAGGAACACAACACCACCCATTAGCAGAGAGGCTACCTAAAATGATAATAAGTCCACAGACACCCCAAAACACACCACCAGACGTGAACCTGCCCACCAGAAAGACAAGATCTAGCCTCATCCACCAGAACACAGACACTAGTCCCCTCCACCAGGAAACTGACACAACCCAGTGAACCAAATTTAGCCACTGGAGACAGACACCAAAAACAATGGGAACTAAGAACCTGCAGCCTCCAAAAAGGAGACCCCAAACACAGTAAGATAAGCAAAATGAGAAGACAGAAAAACACACAGCAGATGAAGGAGCAAGATAAAAACCCACCAGACCTAACAAAGGAAGAGGAAATAGGCAGTCGACCTGAGAAAGAATTAAGAATATTGATAGTAAAGATGATCCTATATCTTGGAAATAGAATAGACAAAATGCAAGAAACATTTAACAAGGACCTAGAAGAACTAAAGAAGAAACAAGAAACAATGAACAACACAATAAATGAAATTAAAAGTACTCTAGATGGGATCAATAGCTGAATAACTGAGGCAGAAGAACGGATAAGTGACCTGGAAGATAAAATACTGGGAATAATTACTGCAGAGCAGAATAAAGAAAAAAGAATGAAAAGAACTGAGGACAGTCTCAGAGACTTCTGGGACTACATTAAACACACCAACATTCAAAGTATAGGGGTCCCAGAAGAAGAAGAGAAAAAGAAAGGGACTGAGAAAATATTTGAAGAGATTAGAGTTGAAAACTTCCCTAATATGGGAAAGGAAATAGTTAACCAAGTCCAGGAAGCACAGAGAGTCCCATACAGGATAAATACAAGGAGAAATACGCCAAGACACATATTAATCAAACTGTCAAAATTAAATACAAAGAAAGCATATTAAAAGCAGCAAGGGAAAAACAACTAATAACACACAAGGGAATCCCCATAAGGTTAACAGCTGATCTTTCAGCAGAAACTCTGCAAGCCAGAAGGGAGTGGCAGGACATATTTAAAGTGATGAAGGAGAAAAACCTACAACCAAGATTACTCTACCCAACAAGGATCTCATTCAGATTTGATGGAGAAATTAAAATCTTTACAGACAAGCAAAAGCTGAGAGAGTTCAGCAACAACAAACCAGCTTTACAACAAATTCTAAAGTAACTTCTCTAGGCAGGAAACAAAAGAGAAGGAAAAGACTTACAAAAACGAACCCAAAACAATTAAGAAAATGGGAATAGGAACATACATATCGATAATTACCTTAAAAGTAAATGGACTAAATGTTCCCAACAAAAGATAAAGATTGGTTGAATGGATACAAAAACCAGACCCATATATATGCTGTCTACAAGAGACCCACTTCAGACCTATAGACACATACAGACTGAAAGTAAGGGGATAGAAAAAGATATTCCATGCAAATGGAAACCAAAAGAAAGCTGGAGTAGCAATTCTCATATCAGCCAAAATACACTTTAAAATAAAGACTATTAGAAGAGACAAAGAAGGACAGTACATAATGATAAAGGGATCAATCCAAGAAAAAGATATAACAATTGTAAATATTTATGCACCCAACATAGGAGCACCTCAATACATAAGGCAAATACTAACAGCCATAAAAGGGGAAATTGACAGTAACACATTCATAGTAGGGGACTTTAACACCCCACTTTCACCCATGGACAAATCATACAAAATGAAAATAAATAAGGAAACACAACCTTTAAATGACACATTAAACAAGATGGACTTAATTGATATTTGTAGGACATTCCATCCAAAAACAACAGAATACACATTTTTCTCAAGTGCTCATGGAACATTCTCCAGGAAAGATCATATCTTGGGTCACAAATCAAGCCTTGGTAAATTTAAGAAAATTAAAATTGTATCAAGTATCTTTTCCAAACACAATGCTATGAGACTAGATATCAATTACAGGAAAAGATCTGTAAAAAATACAAACACACAGAGACTAAACAATACACTACTTACTAACGAAGTGCTCACTGAAGAAATCAAAGAGGAAATAAAAAAAAAAACCTAGAAACAAATGACAATGGAGACACTATGACCCAAAACCTATGGGGTGCAGCAAAAGCAGCTGTAAGAGGGAAGTTTATAGCAATACAATTCTACCTGAAGAAACAAAAAACACCTCAAATAAACAACCTACCTTGCACCTAAAGCAATTAGAGAAAGAGCAAAACAACTCCAAAGTTGGCAGAAGGAAAGAAATCATAAAAATCAGATCAGAAGTAAATGAAAAAGAAATGGAGGAAATGATAGCAAAGATCAATAAAACTAAAAGCGGGTTCTTTGAGAAGAAAAACAAAATTGATAAACCATTAGCCAGACTCATCAAGAAAAAAAGGGAGAAGACTCAAATCAATAGAATTAGAAATGAAAAAGGAGAAGTAACAACTGACACTGCAGAAATACAAAAGATCATGAGAGATTACTACAAGCAACTCTATGCCAATAAAATGGACAACCTGGAAGAAATGGACAAATTCTTAGAAAGGCACAACCTGCCAAGACTGAATCAGGAAGAAATAGAAAATATGAACAGACCAATCACAAGCACTGAAATTGAAACTGTGATTAAAAATCTTCCATCAAACAAAAACCCAGGACCAGATGGCTTCACAGGCGAATTCTATCAAATATTTGGAGAAGAGCTAAAACCTTTCCTTCTCAAATTCTTCCAAAATATAGCAGAGGGAGGAACACACCCAAACTCATTCTACAAGGCCACCATCACCTTGATACCAAAACCAGACAATGATGCCACACAGAAAGAAAACTACAGACCAATATCACTGATGAACATAGATGCAAAAATCCTCAACAAAATACTAGCAAACAGAATCCAACAGCACATTGAAAGGATCATACACCATGATCAAGTGGGATTTATTCCAGAAATGCAAGGATTCGTCAATATACGTAAATCAATCAACGTGATACACCATATTAACAAATTAAAAGAGGAAAAACATACGATCATCTCAATAGATGCAGAGAAAGCTTTCAACAAAATTCAACACCCATTTATGATAAAAACCCTGCAGAAATTAGGCATAGAGGGAACTTTCTTCTACAAAATAAAGGCCATATATGGCAAATCCACCACCAACATCATCCTCAATGGTGAAAAACTGAAACCATTTCCACTAAGATCAGGAACAGACAAGGTTACTGACCCTCACCACTCTTATTCAACATAATTTTGGAAGTTTTAGCCACAGCAATCAGAGAAGAAAAGTAAATAAAGGAATCAAAATAGCAAAAGAACAAGTAAAGCTGTCACTGTTTGCATATAACATGATATTATACATACAGAATCCTAAAACTGCTACCAGAAAACTGCTAGAGCTAATCAATGAATTTGGTAAAGTATCAGGACACAAAAATAGTGCAAAGAAATCTCTGGCATTCCTATAAAGTATTGATGAAAAATCTGAAAGTGAGATCAGGAAAACACTCTCTTTTACCATTGCAAAAAAATAATAAAATATCTAGTAATAAACCTACCTAAGGAGACAAAAGACCTGTATGCAGAAAATTATAAGACACTGATGAAAGAAATTAAAGATGATACAAATAGATGGAGAGATATACCATGTTCTTGAATTGGAAGAATCAACGTTGTGAAAATGACTCTACTACCCAAAGCAATCTACAGATTCAATGCAATCCCTATCAAACTACCACTGGCATTTTTCACAGAACTAGAACAAAAAATTTCACAATTTGTATGGAAACACAAAAGACCCCGAATAGCCAAAACAATCTTGAGAACAAAAAACGGAGCTGGAGGAATCAGGCTCTCTGACTTCAGACTATACTACAAAGCTACAGTAATCAAGACAGTATGGTACTCGCACAAAAACAGAAACACAAAACAATAGAATAGGATAGTAATCCCAGAAATAAACCCACACACATATGGTCACCTTATCTTTGATAAAGGTGGCAGGAATATACAGTGGAGGAAGGACAGCCTATTCAATAAGTGGTGCTGGGAAAACTGGACAGGTACATGTAAAAGTATGAGATTAGATCACTCCCTAACACCACACAAAAAAATTAGCTCAAAATGGATTAAAGACCTAAATGTAAGTCCAGAAACTATCAAACTCTTAGAGGAAAACATAGGCAGAACACTCTATGACATAAATCACAGCAAGATCCTTTTTGACCCACCTCCTAGAGAAATGGAAATAAAAACAAAAATAAACAAATGGGACCTAATGAAACTTAAAACGTTTTGCACAGCAAAGGAAACCATAAACAAGACCAAAAGACAACCCTCAGAATGGTAGAAAATATTTGCAAGTGAAGCAACTGACAAAGGATTAATCTCCAAAGTTTATAAGCAGCTCATATAGCTCAATAACAAAAAAACAAACAACCCAATCCAAAAATGGGCAGAAGACCTACAAAGACATTTCTCCAAAGAAGATATACAGACTGCCAACAAACATATGAAAGGATGCTCAACACCATTTATCATTAGGGAAATACAAATCAAAACTACAATGAGATATCATCTCACACCAGTCAGAATGGCCATCATCAAAAAATATACAAACAGTAAATGCTGGAGAGGGTGTCGAGAAAAGGGAACACTCTTGCACTGCTGGTAGGAATGTGAATTGGTACAGCCACTATGGAGAACAGTATGGAAGTTCTTTAAAAAACTACAAATAGAACTGCCATATGACCCAGCAATCCCACTACTGGGCATATACCCTGAGAAAACCATAATTCAAAAAGAGTCATGTACCAAAATGTTCATTGCAGCTCTATTTACAATAACCCAGAGATGGAAACAACCTAAGTGTCCACCATCGGATGAATGGATAAAGAAGATGTGGCACATATATAGAGTGAAATATTCCTCAGCCATAAAAAGAAACAAAATTGAGCTATGTGTAATGAGGTGGATGGACATAGAGTCTGTCATACAGAGTGAAGTAAGTCAGAAAGAGAAAGACAAATACTGTATGCTAACACATATATATGGAATTTAAGAAAAAAAATGTCATGAAGAACCTAGGGGTAAGACAGGAATAAAGACACAGACCTACTAGATAATGGACTTGAGGATATGGGGAGGGGGAAGGGTAAGCTGTGACAAAGAGAGAGTGGCATGGACATATATACACTACCAAACGTAAAATAGCTAGCTAGTTGGAAGCAGCCGCATAGCACAGGGAGATTAGCTCGGTGCTTTATGACCACCTAGAGGGGTGGGATAAGGAGGGTGGGAGGGAGGGAGACGCCAGAGGGAAGAGATATGGGAACATATGTATAACTGATTCACTTTGTTATAAAGCAGAAACTAACACACCATTGTAAAACAATTATACTCCAATAAAGATGTAAAAAAAAAAATAAAAGAAAAAAGAAATGGCAAGAACACAGGATTTAGTTGGGGTGGGGGGAGTATTTTCTCTGATTCTCTTTTCCTAGATAAGTGCTCTGCCTCTAGCGTTATCATTACTGTAGTTAGCTTAATATGAAGTCACAAATTTGGGTTTTTCACATTGCATTCATAGGGAGATACTCAACCAAATGGTTTTGTCAAAGGTTTTCTAAGACCTTCATTTAAACAGCTTCAAACCAGAATTTTTAGGAGATGAAGAGCTCTTGGAGTAGACTTTTTCATATAGAAAATCATTTAATTAGTGGCAGTCTGGCTCTCATTTGCATAAACAAGATTTTGTGTGATTTTATTTCCAAGAAATCATCTCTGTTGAATTTTCAGAGCACTTCCACCATAACTTCCATCCTCCTTGAGACATACCAATTGTATCTATCAAAGGAAGTCCAACAAAGGGTCAAGGTGAGCTGACTGCCCACCCTTTGGAGTGATAAAGGATGAAGTCCCTGGATTTTGTCAGTTCTAAAAGTGAATATTTTACAGATCACTGCTTTACTGACCTCAAGCCCATCCCTATTGTTTTTCTTTCAAAAAAATGTAATTGGCTTTAGATTTCCCACCGTAGACACAGCTTCAATGTTAGATTACTTTGGAAATGAATATCACAGCAGTTAACACTCAAAAACATTTATTTAACTAAGCAATTTAATAACTCTACTATTAACTGGGTTTCTTAATCTTGATGCTAATGTAGGTCTAACATGATATGCTTTGCTTCTTCTAGGATGTGAAAGTAGGCAACTGTTATAAAGGACTTTCTTCTCTTAGTGTCTTTTCCAGATATTTTAGCATTATACAGATAGTGTAATTAATTGACTGTAAAAAAAAAAATCAAAACCCCTGTTTCCCTTAGAAAATCATATCTCATGTACTTTGTTAAAATCTTTGCAAGCATTAATAGAGCCTCTGGAGTCAGAGTACTGGCTTTAAATCCTCATCTATAAATGTAGATGACAATAATAATACCAAGCTCACAAGGTGCTATCATGAATAGATAAGATGCAGATACAGAGCACTTAGAGAAGTGCTGGGCATATAGTAAAGCATTCAGTACATGTTAGATATTATTGTTATCATTAACATTATTACTCTGTAACATATTATATTATCATTATCTATACTATCTCATAATTATATCATATTACAACATGATGTATTCAAATATATGCATATTTATATACACATATATACACACACACATATATACACACAAATATTACAAAATATTTCACTATAATACTAATTTTCTCCATTTCACAAATGAAGTAGTTGAGGTTTAGTGTAGTTAAGGAAATTGCTAGTGTCATAGGGGATGCACGTTTTGGACCTGTGACTCAAACCCAAGCAACTGACATGATACTATACCACTTTTGCACTCGTAGACTGTGAGTTTTTCCAGATGGAGATTCTTTCTATAACAGGCAAATCTTATAATTTGAAGAGTCTAGCAAATGAAGGAGATATTTCTGGTTTAATAAAGCCAGAGAATATAAAGAAAAAAGTGAGAAGCAAATATTATAAGCTTAGAGTTAAAAAAAACAAAGCCCCAAGTGGCTGGTAGTTAAATTAACATAAATGTGTAAAACTGATTACGTGTAAGAATGATGAGGCTCATGGTTAACTAGAGAGTATGAACTTCAATCACTTTGATACTTATCATGTAGAAATATGAGCACACCATAACCAATTTCTCACCAAGAGCCTGATATCCACATATTTATCTGATTTTTAAAATTGGAATTATTTCAAAATAGTTTAAATCACTGTAAAGTCTAAATAAAGCAGTTTCACAGATTGAATTTGGCCAACAGGCCACCAGTGTACAATCTCTATAAAATAAACTGTGAAACACAGACTGTTGAGTGATGAATTTCTGTTAAAGAGTTGTATTCTTAAAGAACTCAATAATTTTGAAAAGCATCTGCCCAAATAAGTTTCTCATACATGAGGAGTTGCACTTACTGAAGAAATTCCACTTCGAGACTCAGCTTCACTTGGGTAGTGAATGCATTGCAGTCAAACTAGGAAATGGAAAAGGAATTCCAGCTGACCTCAGTTGTGAATGCTCACGTAGTCTTGCTTTTTCAAGTCCATATAAGACACTCTGGAGTAAGGTCCTCAATATTCACTTATTATATATTCCCTAATTTCATCCCCCAAAACATTCCCATCAATCTTTGGTACTCTATTTTGTCCTGATTTCTTTTTTTGGGGGGGGGGTGGGTTACGCCGGCCTCTCACTGCTGTGGCCTCTCCCATTGCGGAGCACAGGCTTGGGACACGCAGGCTCAGCGGCCGTGGCTCACGGGCCCAGCTGCTCTGCAGCATGTAGGATCTTCCCGGACTGGGGCATGAACCCGTGTCCCCTGTATCAGCAGACGGACTCTCAACCACTGCGCCACCAGGGAAGCCCCTGTTTCCTTGATTTACCTGGACTGGAATACTGCAATGAACATCTCTCTATTTAGTTGGAATCCTGAGAAAATCTGTCTACTGTCTCTAGTTGCTATTTAGAATCTTACTTCATCCTCAACAGAGATCCCTGAGGAAAAATTGCACTACCTTCCAGCTTACAGACATTGATCCTCCCTGGAGACTTCTAGAGTTGAACCTCAATCATCTGATTGAGGTTCATCTCAATGCTGCCAGTAACATACTGACTCAGCCTGACACACTTAGAATATATTTAACACTAACATTATTATTACTATCACACATTTTTTATTGTCATATATGTGTAGTCTTGAGATATCTACTTAAATTTAGACTTTTTATGCATAGGAGCTATTATACCATGTCATACAAAACAAAGCATTTGTTTTAGAACAATTTTTTTAGAATTTAGCTAAAAAATTACTTTTCTTGATAAGTGCTCTGCCTCTATTTTGTCATTTATAATAATTACCATAGTTTTCTCACTAAGAAATTAACATACAGAGAATTCTGATTGCATTTAGAATGTTGGGAAATTTCCCTTCTTCTAAAAGTAATCATTCCTAAAGTGTGATTAGTACCTTTAATCATTTACACCACTCCATTTTTCAGACCCCACATTAGGCCTTAGTTTATACTCATTTTCCTAAGGTTAAAATTTTTGCATGTTTTGCAACCAAAGCCACGATATTTATAGCAATATCAAGAGAAGGAAGTGAAATCACATCATTTTAAGCTTGAAATGAAAATTAAACAAACTGGACACATAAAGTAGTCTATAGAGCTAGATCTTACCACATTATATCCTCTACTTAATCTAATGTAATGGACTTAAAATGCTTCAAAGGACAGCCTAAGGAATGTAAAGGATTTGGCAATATATACAGAGACTCTTTTTTACTTCTTAAGGGAAAATGAGATGATCATAGGGCAAGATAGAAAACATTTTAATCATGGTAAAACATCATTTTTCTTACCAGGACGATCAGCAACATAGCTAGAATAAGGAATTGAATTAAATTTATTTTCACATGTCATCCTTTATGCCAAATACCTTCAAATGTGAGGGACAAAATAATGAGATAACATTCATTCAGTATTTGAAGTGAAATTTTCAAACCTTGTGTGTCTCAGTGTGAGACAGGCTGGGACCTGGGACCCTTTGCTGCAGTGTTGCAATGCTTGTACCTGGACCCACCTCTCCTTTAGCAATAAAATACAAAGCAACTATATGGGACAAAAAATAACTGCATGCATGCACAGTTGGGGAAAATTCTGGACAAAAGATAAAAAGAGACCTAAAAACCCAACTGCCAATTTTTAAGAGCCTGGAGCAAAAGCAGTGTACTGCGTATGCCCCACGCACATACCACTACCTAGGGAGTGGGCAAAACACCTAAGCCACCCCTCCGGCCCAACCCCTGGACACACCCCTACCCTCACCCCATATAAGGAGAAAGCTTGCTCCCTTCAGCGAGAAAGCAAGCAAGGGAACATGTTGCTTGTTGTAGCTCCCCCCTGCTGCAGCAGGGGCCCCAATAAAGCCTTGCCTGAATTTCTTGTCTTGCCTTTAGTCAATTTGTATTGATTGGGGAAGGTCAAGAACCCTGCTCGGTATCAAGTGGATTGATCTGTGATTTCTTTAAAAAGCCAACAAAGTAGATAAAATTTATTCTGTCCTATTTTCTTCCATTTCACTTCTTATTTTTCTTTTCATTTTTAATCACACAGAATTTGTCACAAGAAAAGCAAGGCAATGCAAGAAGAGAAAGATGGGAATCAGGGTGTGTGTGGTCAGGGAGTAATTGCAGATCTGTTAGTTACAACCGGGGACTAAAAACCAAGAATTCAATTTTGATATTTAATTCATTGTAGGCTGACAGTGACACTGAGTGAAAACCAAGGCTTTGTGTGTGTCTGGATGGATCTCTGGAAGAGTAGTAAAGTTATTTTCTGGTTTTTAAAGTACTGACAGATCAAAGGGGGAAAGTAAATGCTTTTATCTCTTTTTAATGTCCAAGTTCAGAATACACGACACTGTGGAAACTTTCAGAGTGTGATAAAGAATTTCTTGTAATACCCTAGCAAGGCCAGTCGAGTTACTGATAGCCCATTGTGGGGAATTTTGCATTACTTCAGAGTGCACAGATAAATGATAAATTTTGTAGTCTGTCACTAGGAAATGTGAAGGTCTCTTTCTAAGTGTTTAGCTGGTAACTGATTGACAATTTTCAATATCATACTCCCCTCCCCCACCCCCCTGACACCACTACCACAGTGAGTGGTTTGAGAATGAGAAAAAAAGAATGAGAAATGAAAAATGAGAAAATGAGAGTGAGAAAAAAAAGACCTCAAATTTTTGGAGCTCAACAACCACATTAAAACACAGTTATTACATGTAACATGATAGCTATTACTTATTCTAAAAATAAAAATCATCTTGTAAAGAACATAGTGAACACTCTTTTACCAACACATTTTGTCTTGTGATTAAATATTAGACATAGGACATTTTAGCATTTATGTCCTTGTAAATATTGTTTTCACCTTGGATCTAATACTGAGGTTGCAGAGCATTTTTCCTTAAAATCGAGTAGCTTGAAATTGTACATGTACTGTCAGTACAATCAGGGAAGGTAAAATGGAGAATTGACCACTTATATGTTTCAAAAACACCACCTGAGTGTCATAAGCATAGTATCCTTTTCCTCAAGATTCCTTCAAATATTATTGTAAATCAAGTCATGTAGCTAAATATTTGCTATGTATTCCTTGTACCTTTAAAATATATTATTTGTGTAGTACAAAACTCAAGCCATGTCTAGAATTCTTTCTCTTAATGAGTGCTTCAAAAATTACTGAAAAACTATTTTTATGAAACTCTAAGGATCAAATCTCAGAAGCCATTATTTATATGATGAACCTATGACTTTCCAAATTGCCTTGAAATGCTGTACAGAAACTCTCTTTTTGCCTTTTGTATTTTCTTTATTGTTGCATGGCAAGTTGCTATTTACTATAAAAAACAAATCTCAAAGCAAAAAAAAAAGGGAGTGCTATTAGGTATCTCTGTTCACATCCAAGATTTTACTTAATGATTAAACAGCAATATCTTAGATGAAGTTATTAGTGAATGAACGTAGTAACACAGGCATTTAAACTGTTGGAAATACTTTTATTTATTTATTTTTTAAAGATTTTTACTAATTTATTTGGTAGGAATGAACTCTACTTAAAGAGTCTCAAATGTACAACACACACTCTCAGAAAGATTTTAAATATTGACTTTTATCAAAATGTAGAGTAAAATACACAGAAAGTGACTTACCCAGCATACCCTTCTCAGAGTATATTGAGAATGTAATTGGCATGCTTCTCACTTCTAGCAATTAGCTGCCTTAAGTGAATACAAGGTAGATTTACACGTGGTGGAAATATAATGATCAGATTGCTTAAGCCAATTACTGTATATGGAAATGCTATATGACATAAGGTTTTAAAATAGGAAAACACATTTGAAATAAGACTGGTGCTGAGATACCTAGAATAACCTTAGTGTATATAAACAACATCATATCATCATGAAAATCCAGTGAGAAGTACAAAGGTTTACATAGTTTTTCAGTTGGAAACATAACTTAATCTTAAATATTCTATTCATGTTTAGCATAAGAAATTTATTTTTCAAATAACCTATTGCATTTATTTTCAATATTGACATATAAATCCATTATTTTACAATCATAAATTATATATATAAATTTATAGTATACATTCACATCTGTGTGTGTACCTGTGTGTGTGTATGTGTATGTATATATATCACCTTTGTATCTGTGTATGTGTGTGTTTCTATTCATCATGTTACTTTGGAGATTAAAATTTCACAGGTCAGATTTTTAACCAAGGTTAGTTATTTCCAAAACATTATACAAGATGATATTGAGTTTGTATTTACCTGTTTAGAAAAACACACACACAATATTTGTCTAGTAGTTTATAAAATTAGAAGCTTCCTTAAATATCACTCATTTTATTTTAAGGATGAGGTAATTATGCTTAAGTGATTATCCAAAGCTGAACAGCCTATTTCTGAACTCAGTCCCAGGCCAGGTCTCCTTTCTCCATCTTAGTTCCCTCATATGACCCCACCAGGCACCAAAAAGTTTCTTCAATCTAACCACTCATATTTAAACTCAGGCTATATTGCTTTGTGACACCACTAAAAGGCAAATTCAGCTAAAACTACTCATTTGGTTTTATAATAGCTCCACACATGGAAGAGAAGGTGATCTTGATGCTTATGGGTAAGGGTAGTGAAATTAAAATAGTTACAGTAGAGCTCCATAATAACTTAATTGTAGTGATGAAATCTGATAAGACAAAATACTTACTTCCCGAGACTTACCACCTAGGGGTGGCAATTCATTTGTGTCCAGAATAATTGATGTGTTGCATTAAATTCTTCACAAATGAGAATATACCCAAGGGTGCACATCAAATATATTATATATTACTAGTGAAAGCATTTGGACCTGAAATCCTTTTTTTTTCTTTAATATCTTTATTGGGGTATAATTGCTTTACAATGCTGTGTTAGTTTCTGCTTTATAACAAAGTGAATCAGTTATACATATACATATATTCCCATATGTCTTCCCTCTGGCGTCTCCCTCCCTCCCACCCTCCCTATCCCACCCCTCCAGGCTGTCACAAAGCACTGAGCCAATATCCCTGTGCCATACGGCTGCTTCCCACTAGCTATCTACCTTACGTTTGTTAGTGTGTATATGTCCATGACTCTCTCTCACCCTGTCACAGCTCACCCTTCCCCCTCTCCATATCCTCAAGTCCGTTCTCCAGTAGGTCTGTGTCTTTATTCCTGTCTTACCCCTAGGTTCTTCATGACATTTTTTTTCTTAAATTCCATATATATGTGTTAGCATAGGGTATTTGTCTTTTTCTTTCTGACTTACTTCACTCTGTATGACAGACTCTAGGTCTATCCACCTCATTACAAATAGCTCAATTTCGTTTCTTTTTATGGCTGAGTAATATTCCATTGTATATATGTGCCACATCTTTATCCATTCATCCAATGATGGGCACTTAGGTTGTTTCCATCTCTGGGCTATTGTAAATAGAGCTGCAATGAACATTTTGGTACATGACTCTTTTTGAATTATGGTTTTCTCAGGGTATATGCCCAGTAGTGGGATTGCTGGGTCATATGGTAGTTCTATTTGTAGTTTTTTAAGGAAACTCCATACTGTTCTCCATAGTGGCTGTATCAATTCACATTCCCACCAGCAGTGCAAGAGTGTTCCCTTTTTTCTGCATCCTCTCCAGCATTTATTGTTTGTATATTTTTTGATGATGGCCATTCTGACTGGTGTGAGGTGATATCTCATTGTAGTTTTGATTTGCATTTCTCTAATGATTAATGATGTTGAGCATTCTTTCATGTGTTTGTTGGCAGTCTGTATATCTTCTTTGGAGAAATGTCTATTTAGGTCTTCTGCCCATTTTTGGATTGGGTTGTTTGTTTTTTTGTTATTGAGCTGCATGAGCTTCTTGTAAATTTTGGAGATTAATCCTTTGTCGGTTGCTTCATTTGCAAATATTTTCTCCCATTCTGAGGGTTGTCTTTTGATCTTGCTTATGGTTTCCTTTGCTGTGCAAAAGATTTGAAGTTTCATTAGGTCCCATTTGTTTATTTTTGTTTTTATTTCCATTACTCTAGGAGGTGGGTCAGAAAGGATCTTGCTGTGATTTATGTCATAGAGTGTTCTGCCTGTTTTCCTCTAAGAGTTTGATAGTTTCTGGCCTTACATTTAGGTCTTTAATCCATTTTGAGCTTATTTTTATGTTTGGTGTTAGGGAGTGATCTAATCTCATACTTTTACATGTACCTGTCCAGTTTTCCCAGCACCACTTATTGAAGAGGCTGTCCTTTCTCCACTGTACATTACTGCCACCTTTATCAAAGATAAGGTGTCCATATGTGCGTGGGTTTATCTCTGGGCTTTCTATTCTGTTCCATTGATCTATTTTTCTGTTTTTGTGCCAGTACCATGCTGTCTTGATTACTGTAGCTTTGTAGTATAGTCTGAAGTCAGGGAGCCTGATTCCTCCAGCTCCTTTCTTCGTTGTCAAGATTGCTTTGGCTATTCGGGGTCTTTTGTGTTTCCATACAAATTGCAAAATTTTTTGTTCTAGTTCTGTGAAAAATGCCAGTGATAGTTTGATAGGGATTGCATTGAATCTATAGATTGCTTTGGGTAGTAGAATCATTTTCACAATGTTGATACTTCCAGTCCAAGAACATGGTATATCTCTCCATCTATTTGCATCATCTTTAATTTCTTTCATCAGTGTCTTATAATTTTCTGCATACAAGTCTTTTGTCTCCTTAGGTAGGTTTATTACTAGATATTTTATTCTTTTTGTTGCAATGGTAAATGGGAGTGTTTTCTTGATTTCACTTTCAGATTTTTCATCATTAGTATATAGGAATGCCAGAGATTTCTGTGCATTAATTTTGTATCCTGCTACTTTACCAAATTCATTGATTAGCTCTAGTAGTTTTCTGGTAGCATCTTTAGGATTCTCTATGTATAGTATCATGTCATCTGCAAACAGTGACAGCTTTACTTCTTCTTTTCCGATTTGGATTCCTTTTATTTCCTTCTCTTCTCTGATTGCTGTGGCTAAAACTTCCAAAACTATGTTGAATAAGAGTGGTGAGAGTGGGCAACCCTGTCTTCTTCATGATCTTAGTGGAAATGCTTTCAGTTTTTCACCATTGAAGATGATGTTTGCTGTGGCTTGTCATATATGGTCTTTATTATGTTGAGGAAAGTTCCCTCTATGCCTACTTTCTGCAGGGTTTTTATCATAAATGGGTGTTGAATTTTGTCAAAAGCTTTCTCTGCATCTATTGAGATGATCATATGGTTTTTCTCCTTCAATTTGTTAATATGGTTTATCATATTGATAGATTTGCGTATATTGAGGAATCCTTGCATTCCTGGAATAAACCCCACTTGATCATGGTGTATGATCTGTTTAATGTGCTGTTGGATTCTGTTTGCTAGTATTTTGTTGAGGATTTTTGCATCTATTTTCATCCGTGATATTGGCCTGTAGGTTTCTTTCTTTGTGACATCTTTGTCTGGTTTTGGTATCAAGGTGATGGTGGCCTAGTAGAAGGAATTTGGGAGTGTTCCTCCCTCTGCTATATTTTGGAAGAGTTTGAGAAAGATAGGTGTTAGCTCTTCTCTAAATGTTTGATAGAATTCGCCTGTGAAGCCATCTGGTCCTGGGCTTTTGTTTGTTGGAAGATTTTTAATCACAGTTTCAATTTTAGTGCTTGTGATTGGTCTGTTCATATTTTCTATTTCTTCCTGAATCAGTCTTGGCAGGTTGTGCCTTTCTAAGAATTTGTCCATTTCTTCCAGATTGTCCATTTTATTGGCATAGAGTTGCTTGTAGTAATCTCTCATGATCTTTTTTATTTCTGCAGTGTGGAAATGTTTTGATAAGAAGTTCGATTAAAATAACATATATAGATAAAAATACATTATATAAACATTTACAACACGAACATCCATTTAAGGACTAACATAAAATAATTATTCTCATTTCATGAGCTTTTTTTCTTTAATGTTTCAAACAATACCATTTGTTAATTTCTTTTCACTATTTCCTTTCAGAAAACTGCATTTTTTTTCTTGCTGTAACATGTCACCCTACATCTTCCTTTATACTTTATAAATGTAACTTTTGCAAAAGTGTTATTTTCTTCTGTTGTATTCATTGTTCATTTTCTCAATATCTGCATGTATTTTCCTAGCTGAGTTTGAAATTGTTTTACCTTCTGATCATTTTGAGTATTAATGTTAGAGAGACAATGTGGTGACAATGAGACATGTTATGTCTAGCTGCATAGCACAACCTAGAGATACTTAAGCCTCCATTACTGAAATATTCAGAAAAATCATGTTAATATTGTTTTACAATGGTCCAGATATATAAAATATATTAATCATATGAGCACTTAATAGTTAGATTTTTAAAAAACTGATTATTTACATTAGTGATCTTCTAGAATGTCTAGAGAGGCAAAACAAAACTATTTAGAAACTCTACTGTATATACATTGATAATGTTTTCAAAGATCCTTGATGTAGGGGTTTAAGAAAAGTGAATCCATATTTACTTGGCCAGATGTTTTACAAATATTATCTCACTTAAATCAAATAGAATTATATTATTAAGGCAGAAAAAACTGCCAAGAAATTAAATTATGTCTGTCTCTATGGCAATTACTTGCCTGCAAGTAAGAAATTCATTTGTGTTGTAAATAATTGCCCGATCACAACTCCCCTCTTCTTCCTATTTCCAGATCCAAGTAAAAATGCAACAGCTCCTACCCTTTTCAGTATCATTACATCCTTCTCTCCTTAATCTACCTTTTAAAATGCTCTTTCATTTAGATCAAATTTTCCGTTTCTATCTTACTCTCTAACTTTATGTTAGTTATTGATTTTTCAGACCTCATCTTCTACTCAAGCATTGTTGTTTAAATTAGTTGTATGAATATTTCATATCTTCTTTGCTCCTCTTGAAATATTCTCCTCTGAGAATCATCTGTGCATTTTAAACTTCCTTTCCCACCTAGCATAATATCTAACAGATGTTATCTAATAAAACAATTTGATAGTTATAGCCTTTATTTTTGAAATTCCTTGTTTACATCATACTTTTCAAATTCTTTATATTATTCCAAACCTGTCTACTCTTTACTTCTGCCAAAGATCCTTAATGTTTTGTTTTCTAACTTCCAAAACTTAAACCTCACTAGCTTTAATGGCATTGATGGAATGAAAATTGTCTCACGGTTTCTCAACTTTATTTGCATTGCTGGCACTTCTTTGTTTATTACACATTAGCCAATTCTCATCAGGTCACAGTAGGACTCAAAAAACACTATTTCCCTCCAGATTATTTATTTCATAATTCTCCCTTCTAGGCACAATTTCCCTTCATAATACATAATTGAAATTTCTCTTCTCCAATCATTCAACTCACTGTAATGTACAACCTGCCTATAGAATCTTGGGTTATAGAAGTCAAAAGGTGTTTGACTCTTTATGGGTATAATAGAATTTGCCCTCATAAAAGATTAGGATCATTGAGTTAAACATTGCTATTTCACTTAAGGTTTTCTTTATCCTTTTGATCTTCTTGCAGATCTTTTGTGGTAGTCCTGTGTACTTCCTAAAGCCTTGGTCTCTATTTACTCCTTATATGTCCTCACTCTTAGTGCCCATCCTGGTTCTGCATCACTCCATTCTCAGCCATTTGATTGACTTTTTCTTATTTAGATGTAGTGGAAGAGGGCTGGATAAACTGATTCCTGTCCCAAGGAGATCTGATTAATTGATTGATTATTCCTTCTTTTTAATAGAGCCCCATGCAGCTCACCATGTAGCCATCTTCATTTATCTGAATAAAAACATTTAACTTTCTAAGCTAATATTCGAAAATCAGATATGGTAGGAAAGTCTTATTTCTTCATCTTTTTCTCCTTGAGGGCATTCTATGCTACTTGTTTCTGAGAGCACAGTTTCCTAATTTGTGGGTAGAACAGTTCTGTGTTATTGGGAGTCTACTGGGTTTCAGAAGTGGATCTAATATGGCCTCTACATAAAGCATACACCCATCTGTGAAACACTGTGCAATGAAAGTTTTCTGTAAATATAAAATTGCTCTAAACTCTCTCCCAGTCTGGGAACTGTGTGTAATACAGGGAAATTATTAATTCAGTCAAACAAGAGCATTTTAAGGCAAAACATTGTTTTAAAATCCCCAATTTGAGAAATTGTTTTTTTCTTACTTGATATTTAAACATCAGATATAACAAAAATGATTTCCTCTCTAAAGAATTATGTCTTCAGTGACTCATTTATAGTGTTTCCCTTTCTTAATCATTATAAATGGTGATCATAGTACTGTGAGTTATGGATATGGGGACTCATATCAGTAACTGTCTCACTCTCACAGTCTAATACAAGATATCAAATGCATAGTCTTGTGTTTTCAATATGGCCACACGTTAGGCTTTCTTGCAATTGGGTATTCCTTTTAAATGCTTCTTTCCCTCCAAATACACCACCTTTGTGAATTCCATATCTTTATTCATAAAACTTCCTCCCACTTGATGTGTCTTTAGTATTTCTCTTTGTTACCCATTTAAAAAAAGATCTATCCTTCTTTTTCAGAGAATTTCTAAAACAGTCACCATCTATTTTTGACAGTAATCTGGTCAGACCCCAGCAGATCACTTCAGTACACACTCACTACTCATTGTTCACTCTGGAATGACTGAAGAGCTGATTGAATTAGAAGAAAGACTGCTGTGGTAGTAAGAAATTTATTACATTTTCTGAAATGTCCAGTAAGGAAAATCTCAGTAGCAATTTGTCTTAAGCAACTGTACCACCTGCACAACCCCCAACAAGAGTATATACAGACATTATGAATAAGGCTGATGAAGGGTCAGAATCGAGATTCTCAGTTAAAAGTCTTTGAGTTTTGAGCACTTACCTGGAGCATAGAGAAAGGAGGAGGCTTTTGGGAGTAAGAGGCTATGGGGTCAGTTTTAAATTGTGAAGAAGAAGAAAGGAAGCTGGCTATTTTCTACTACTTCTGCACAAGCCTACTGTTTTTCATAAAGCTCATTCTAAGAGCCCTTAGTGCTACTATCCCAAAGATAAAATATAGCAGAAACTACATTTAGGGTAAAACATTTGATAATAGTTTGTAATTGGACATCAAATCTTGGCTGACATCAGGGAAGCCAGTCAAGCATCTTTATAGAGACTCGTTACTTAGCAAATCAATAAGTATCTGATTTATAAATTGACTTAATTTGTTCCATAACTTGAGTCCATTCTCTATTCAAATATGGGGTATCCATAGTATAAGCAAAAAAACATGACTAATCAGAAATAAAAATATGTGATGGAATCCAAGCTCTAATTTTTCCAGGACATATGAATTTAAGTAAAAACTTTCTCAGCTTAAAATAAATTAGAATAATAATTCATAACTCATAATACTTTTGTGAGAATCAAATGATTAAGGAAATGAAAATGCTTTATAATCATAAGATATGTTATAAATATATGTTACTACTACTCCCCAAACACCTTGGTTTAAACTAGCTACTTTTCTGGTTCTATTTAGGTAGGTTGTTCTCATTCCTATTGCTCTGTAATCACTCATGCCATTTCTCTTACTTAGAATGTGTTCCATTGCATAATCCAAACTGATGATATGCTGTTATGTAAGAAAGGGTTTCAATTTTCATGGATTCATATTATAGATCTCTTATAGTATTTGTCATATAAAGAACTATTTTCAAATTTGCAAGGAAATACTGGGTAGGTATTTTAGTCGGCTACTGAGCCCAAATTTACATTTATGCAATTAGTATGAAGAACTTAGTATGCCCCAGATTATATTTATTTATTTATCTATGCATGCATATATTCACCCCATCAATCACTTCTTTTACTATTAACATGTTTTGCTATTAACACCTATTTGAAATCCCTACCCATTTTCAAGGCCTACTTCAGGTCTCATCTCTACAGCCCTCATTGATCTTTGCTTCTTTAGAATTCCCATGAAATGTGCTATTATTTATCATTCATACATCTTGACTTTTGTTTTGTGCTCAGAAAGATGAAATAAAAGGATATAGGGTTAGGTGAAGTATAGAATCTGAGTTGAAATCCTATGAGCTGTGGGGGGGGGGGATCAAGATGGCACCAGAGGTCACCTCCAATGGACACACCAAAACTACAACAACATATAGAACAACTATCTCTGAGAATGACCTGAACACTAGCAGAATAGCTCTTCAACTAAGATATAAATATAAAGCTACATTGAGTTGGACATAAGGGGCAAAGATGCTATCAAGTCAAGACACACCCCCAGCACAGTGACCCATAAGTTAGAGGGAATATCACAAATGTGGAGGTCTTCTCTAAGGAGTGATAAGTTTGAACCCCACATCAGATACCCCACCATGGAGGCCATCACAAGGAAGATAAACCCCCCTCTTGTCTGGCTTTGACAACCAATGGGGTATACATCCAGAAGAGCTGGAGGGCTATAGGAAATCAAGACCCTGCTATTAAAGGATTCGTGCACAAATGCACTCCAAGTCCCAGAAGAGAGGCAGCAGTTTGACAAGGGCCTGGGGCTCTAGACAGCCTGCCAAGGCCAAACCAGCATGGCCCAGGCTCACACCTGCTACAGCTTCAACCATCCCATTAAGGTAACCTCAGCCTGAGCTGGTGCACCCTAGAAAAACTGCCCACTCCAGCTCCAGTCATCCTGACAGAGTGGCTCCAGACCAGTGCACTCCAGGACCCCTCTTCCCCTTGTCTGATATCTTATCCAGCCCCAGTTGGCCTGCCAAAGCCATCCAGCACATGGCAGTCTACACAGGGAATGCTCCCACACTACAGCATCTTGGCCTTCAAGAGAAATAGAGGTAACTGTTTTGCTTAATTCATAGGGAAAAAACCCACAAAAAGTCAAAGAAAATGAAGAGAAAGAGGAATATGTTCCAAATGAAAGAACAAGATAAAAACCCAGAAGTAAACTCTAGTGAAACAGAGATAAGTAATTTACCTGATAAAAAGTTCAAAGTAATGGTCATAAGTATGCTAACTGAACTTGGGACAAGAATAGAAGAACACAGTGGAAAATTCAACAGAGTTAGAATATATGAGAAATAACCTACCAAAGCTGAAGAATACAATAACTGAAATGAAAAATACACAAGAGGGAAATGACAGCAAATTGGATGATACAGATGAACGTATGAGCAATCTGGAAGACAAAATAGTAGAAATCAACCAATCAGAACATACAAAAAAAAATTAAAATGAGAAGAGTTTAAGGGACTTCTGGGACAATGTCAAGCATACTAATATTCACATTAAGCGTTCCTGGAGAGAGAAGAGATAAAGGTGCAAAAAAAGTATTTGAAGAAATAATGGCTGAAAATGTCCCTAACTTAGGAAGGACACAGATATCCAGTCCAGGAAGCACAGAGAGTCCCCAAAAATGATGAACATAAAGATATCTACACTAAGATATATAATAATAAAATGGCAAAAGTTAAAGATATAGATAGAATTTTAAATGCAGTAAGAGCAAAACAACTAGTCACATACAAGGGAATCCCTTCAAGGCTATCAGATGATTTTTTTCAGCAGACACAATGCAGGCCATGAGAGAGTGGTATGATATATTTAAAGTACTTAAAGGAAAAAAAAATACAAACCAGAATACTCTACCTGGCAAAATTATCATTCAGAATTGAAGGAGAGATAAAGAGTGGCCCAGTAATCAAAACAGTATGGCACTGGCATGAAAACAGACACATAGATCACTGGAACAGGATAGAGGCCCAGAAATAAACCCATACGTTTATGGTCAATTAATTTATGACAAAGGAGGAAAAAAATATAGAACCTACTGAATGGGAGAAGATATTTCAAATGATATGGAGTTAATATTCAATATATATAAAGAACACATACAACTTAATTTAAAAAAATCCAATAAAAAAAATGAGTAGGAGACCTGAATAGACACTTTTCAAAGAAGACATGCAGATGGCCAACAGGCACATCAAAAAATGTTCAAAGTCAC
The DNA here is from genome assembly GCF_964374135.1 of Grampus griseus. Classification (NCBI taxonomy): domain Eukaryota; kingdom Metazoa; phylum Chordata; class Mammalia; order Artiodactyla; family Delphinidae; genus Grampus; species Grampus griseus. The sequence continues at coordinate 35,147,845 of NC_139014.1, read as the reverse complement.
TAATGATCAGAGAAATGTAGATCAAAACCACAATGGCTGCTAGAATGGTTATTATCAAAAATATAAGAAATAACAAGTGTTGGCAAGGATGTCGAGAAAAGGGAGCCCTTGTGCACTGTTGGTGGATTAAATTAAAAATATCAATAGAACTACCATACAATCCAGCAATTCCACTTCTAGGTATTTCTCTGAAGAAAACAAAAGCACCAATTCAAAAATATATATGTACCATAATGTTCATTGAAGTATTATTTACAATAGCCCAAGATACAGATGCAACCTAAGTGTCCACTGATAGATGAATAAAGGTGTGGTATATATATTATGGAATTATACTCAGCCATGGAGAAAAATGAAATCTTGCCACTTGTGACAACATGATGGACCCAGAGCGTCGGTATTAGGCTAAGTGAAATGAGTCAGACAGAGAAACGCAAATAACATATGATTTTGCTTTTGTGTGATATTTAAGAACAAAACAAAACAAATGCACAAACATGACAAAACAGAAAGAGACTCAGATTCAACAAACTGATGATTGCCAGAGATAGGTAAAATAGGAGAAGGGGATTAAGATTTACAAACTTTAAGTTATAAAATAAATAAGTACTGGGGATGTAATGTATAGCATAGGGAGTACATTCAATAATAATGTAATAACATTGTATGGAGATAGATGGTATCTAGACTTACTGTAGTGGTGATCATTTCATAATGTATAAAAATATCAAATCATTATGTTGTACACCTGAGGCTAATATAATATTATAAGTCAACTATACTTCAATTTAGAAATCCTGTGACTGTATTAGCATAAAAGAATAAACTCTTCTGTGTCAGTTTTCTCATCTGTAGATAATAAAATATTAATGTAGTTTTTTTAGGTTTTAATAAAAAGAGCTTTTATGAAATAATCTAGCATAGTGTTTAAATTATAGAAAATATTAATATTTTAGTTCCTCCTTATCAATCATCTGTTTCCCTCTGTTAGGTCTTCCAAAATAATAAGAGTAATAAAAAACGTATACTGGTTTAATTTGAAAATCAAAAGCTGATGAGTATTTTATGTAACAGAGTAGCAACACCAAACTTTGGAATGTATGAATATACCCGGTAATAATTTCTAAAATGAATGAGGCTTCTGGTCTAGGTGAAATGATTTAGAGTAGGGCTCAGGATTATGAATTTTTAAGTGCTTCCATGTGATTTTGTTCATTTTCATAAAATATCTTGAGAAATATTGTTAAAGAGTAATTTCCAAGTTAGTCACTATGTCCTCCCCAAAATATAAAACAACAGCTAACTCTCTGCAAGTTTCACACAATAACATCTCTATTGTTGCCCTATAGAAAAATCTGGATAAAGACAAGGGTAATAGATTTCACACACAGACACATGTAAAAATTATCCTCATACACTAATAATAAACCCCATAATATTTTCATTTTACAACCATATTCTCCATTCTGTATGGTACTTATCAAGGAATAGTTCACTTGATAGTGATCATTTCTGTGGTCTACCAATTGAATCTTCCAAGAATGTGGCACATTTCAAAATAAATAAGCTGCAGGCAATAATCATTTTATTTTATTCGGTGTTCCAGACTGTACATTTTAATTCTAAAAGTAAAAAAGAGGAGGACTTTCAAAATGGTGGAGGAGTAAGACATGGAGGTCACCTTCCTTGCCACAAATACATCAAAAATACATATACATGTGGAACAACTCCTACAGAACACCTACTGAATGCTGGCAGAAGATTCTCAGACTTCCCAAAAGACAAGAAAATCCCATGTACCTGGGTAGGACAAAAGAAAAAACAGAAAGAAAATAGGGATGGGAGACATATATATATATATTTAAGTTTTTATTTTAATAACTTTATTTTACTTATTTTTTTTCTTTTTTTCCCCCCTTTTCTTCTGAGCTTTGTGGCTGACAGGGTCTTGATGATCTAGCCAGGTGTCAGGTCTGAGCCTCAGAGGTGGAAGAGCCAAGTTAAGGACATTGGACCACCAGAGAGCTCCCGGCCCCATGTAATATATATCAGTGAGAGCTCTCCCAGAGATCTCAGTCTCAACACTAAGAACCAGCTCAACTCAATGACCAGCAAGCTCCAGTGCTGGACACCCCATGCCAAATATCTAACAAGACAAGAATACAACCCCACCCATTAGCAGAGAGGTTGCCTAAAATCATACTAAGTTCACAAACACTCCAAAACACACAACCAGAAGGAGACCTGTCCATCAGAAGGAAAAGATCCATCCCCACCCTGCAGAACACAGGCACCAACCCCCTCCACCAGGAAGCCTGCACAACACACTGAACGAAACTCACAACTGGGGGCAGACACCAAAAACAGCAGGAACTATGAACTTGCAGCATGCAAATAGGAAACCCCAAACACAGTAAATTAAGCAAAATGAGAAGACAGAGAAATATACAGCAGATGGAGGAGCAAGGTAAAAACTGACAAGACGAAGCACATGAAGAGGAAATAGGCAGTTGAACTGAAAAATAATTCAGAGTAATAGTAAAGATGATCCAAAATCTTGGAAATAGAATGGAGAAAATACAAGAAATGTTTAACAAGGACCTAGAAGAACTAAAAAGCAAACAAACAATGATGAAAAACAGAATAAATGAAATTAAAATTTCTCTAGAAGGAATCAATAGCATAAATAACTGAGGCAGAAGAACAAATAACTGACCTGGAAGATAAAATACTGGAAATAACTACTGCAGAGTAAAATAAAGAATGAAAAGAATTGAGGACAGATTCAGAGACCTCTGGGACAACATTAAATGTACCCACATTTGAATTATAGGAGTCCCAGAAGAAGAGGGGGAAAAGAAAGGGACTGAGAAAATATTGTAAAAGATTGTAGTTGAAAACTTCCCTAATACAGGAAAGGAACTAGTCAAGCAAGTTCAGGAAGTACAGAGAGTCCCATATAGGATAAATCCATGGAGAAACAGGCCAAGACACATATTAATCAAACTATCAAAAATTAAATACAAAGAACAAATATTAAATTCATCAAGGGAAAAGCAACAAATAACATACAAGAGAATCCCCATAAGGTTAACAGCTGAGCTTTCAGCAGAAACTCTGTAAGCCAGAAGGGACTGGCAGGACATATTTAAAGTGATGAAAGGGAAAAACATACAACCAAGATTATTCTACCCAGCAAGGATCTCATTCAGATTTGATGGAGAAATTAAAACCTTTACAGACAAGCAAAAGCTATGAGAATTCAGCACCACCAAACCAGCTTTAAAACAAATGCTAAGGAACTTCTCTAGGCAGGAGACACAAGAGAAGGAAAAGACCTACAATAACAAACTGAAAACATTTCAGAAAATGGTAATAGAAACATACATATCAATAATTACCTTAAATGTAACTGGATTAAATGTGCCCACCAAAAGACGTTGAATGGTTACAAAAACAAGACCCATATATATGCTGTCTACAAGCTACCCACTTCAGACCTAGGGAAACATACAGACTGAAAGTGAGGGGATAGAATAAGATATTCCATGCAAATGGAAATCAAAAGAAAGCTGGAGTAGCAATTCTCATATCAGACAAAATAAAATTTAAAATAAAGACTATTACAAGAGACAAAGAAGGACACTACATAATGATCAAGGGATCAATCCAAGAAGAAGATATAAAAATTGTAAATCTTTATGCACTCAACATAGAAGCACCTCAATATATAAGGCAAATACTAACAGCCATAAAAGGGGAAACCCACAGTAACACAATAATAGTAGCGCCTAACACCTCACTTTCACCAATGGACAGATCAACTAAAATGAAAATAAATAAGGAAACACAAGCTTTAAATGACATATTAATCAAGATGGACTTAATTGATATTTATAGCAACAGAATACACTTTCTTCTCAAGCACTCATGGAACATTCTCCAGGATAAATCATACTTTGGTAAATTTCAGAAAATTGGAATTGTATCAAGTACATTTTCCGACCACAATGCTATGAGACTAGATATCAATTACAGGAAAAAAAATTGTAAAAATTACAAACGCATGGAGGCTAAACAATACACTACTAAATAACCAAGAGATCACTGAAGAAATCAAAGAGGAAATCAGAAAATACCTAGAAACAAATGACAATGAAAACTCAACGGCCCAAGACCTATGGGATGCAGCAAAAGCAGTTCTAAAAGGGAAGTTTATAGCAATACAATCCTATCTCAAGAAACAAGAACAATCTCAAATAAGCAACCTAACCTTACACTGAAAGCAATTAGAGAAAGAAGAACAAAAGAAACTCAAAGTTAGCAGAAGGAAAGAAATCATAAAGATCAGATCAGAAATAAATGAAAAAGAAATGAAGGAAATGATAGCAAAGATCAATAAATCTAAAAACTGGTTCTTTGACAAGATAAAATTGATCAACCATTAGCCAGACTAATCAAGAAAAATAAGGGAGAAGACTCAAATCAACAGAGTTAGAAATGAAAGAGGAGAAGTAACAACGGACACTGCAGAAATACAAAGGATCATGAGAGATTACTACAAGAAACTATATGCCAATAATATGGACAATCTGAAAGAAATGGACAAATTCTTAGAAAAGCACAACCTTCTGAGACTGAACCAGGAAGAAATAGAAAATATAAATGGACCAATCACAAGCACTGAAATTGAAAACTGTGATTAAAAATCTTCCAACAAACAAAAGCCCAGGGCCAGATGGCTTCACAGGCGAATTCTATCAAATATTTAGAGAAGAGCTAACATCTATCCTTGTCAAACTCTCCCAAAATACAGCAGAGGGAGGAACACTCCCCGACTCATTCTACAAGGTCACAATCACACTGATACCAAAAACTAGACAAAGATGTCACAAAAAAAGAAAACTACAGGCCAATATCGCTAATGAACATAGATGTGGAAATCCTCAACAAAATACTGAGAATGGACTTGAGGACATGGGGAAGGGGAAGGGGAAGCTGGGATAAAATGAGTCAGTGGTACTGTCATATATACAGTACCAAATGTAAATTGGTAGCTAGTTGGAAGCAGACACATAGCACAGGGATGATCAGCTCGGTGCTTTCTGACCACCCAGAGGTGTGGGATAGGAAGGGTGGGAGAGAGACACACAAAGAGGGGTATGGGGATATATGTATATGTATAGCTGATTCACTTTGTCATACAGCAGAAACTAACACAAATATGTAAAGCAATTATTCTCCAATAAAAATGTTAAAAAAGAAAAGAAAAGAAAGAAAGAGGGAATCATCTCAAGAATCATTTTAGAGGTTTAGTTGACAGAAGTTGACAGTTTTTGAATGAAGAAGAGGGAAATCTTGTAATATCTGTGAAGTGTTTGTCTTAGGTAAATTCCTGAAAGATGTAACCGTGTATCAAGATAGGGAACACAGGAAGAGATGCAGACTTAAGGAGAAAGTCTCAGGAAAGTGGAATCGTTTATGAAATTGGATACAGCATTATTGTTTGAGCTAAAACTATTTGCACCCTTCTCTGCTCAACCCAGAGAAGCGGATTTCTCTACCGTCAGGTTCTGGGAATTCTAGGAGGTGAAGGATAAAAACAAAGGGATCTTCATTCATCTTCCAAGGGGTGAAAGCCTTGGATTTAAGTACATCTCTCCTGGCATAAAAAGCATGGTTTTCCTAAGTGGTACCTCCCTCAGAAATAGTAGTTCTGTATTTGACCCTCTGTGTTTAAGTTCTGTATTTGAACCTCTGGGTTTATCCTGTGTATATGAAGATGGTGTCCCAATGCACTTTTAAGCTTCAGTGCTTTAATCAAGCTGATTGTAAGTTATCAATGTATAAAAACACCTTAGAATAGGAAGCACTTGACATTTCAAAATAATGGCTTTTTGTTAACTACTGCTTATATACAGTGAGAATAAAGTCTCCAGTGGAAACTTAATTTCATAGAGGAAACAGGTTTGATTGAAAATATATCAGCCCAATCCAGAGAGAAATAATGCATCTTACCACATACTGCATGAGAATATTCCATTCTTGAAAATATTGGTGTGTGAAAGAAAGTTTCATATTTACAGCCAACATTACAGCCATACTGGAGATAAGTGAAGAATATTATTAATAATCTTTGAATTAACATTTTTATTATTAAAGTATTATAACAATAGTGCACTTTTGAAAAATAGATGGGGAAATATATAATCCCCCAGTCCTCAAATAAATTACAAATGACTTTATATTTTTCCTTTTGGTCTTCTCTACATAAATGTGTATAGCTATCATAATAGCCTGCATTCTATTTCATGTACTTATTTTTCACTTATGATATTAAAGGTATTTCTATATTACTAAAAAAAAAGGAAATGAATATTCTCCTGTCATAAATTGAAACAAAGGAGGAATTCGAATAGGGTATATGACTGCATTATCCATTGCATCCTTACCTAGGGTTAATGGCAGTTTTTGGTATGACTTACTTTAGGGAAATAGTGAGGGGTCTATATTTTCAATTGTGTATACTTCGCAGTAAAAATATATTGATAACCCAGTGTTATAGGCATCAGCTCTGAAGTAGTCAGCAAAACATAAGCTCTTGATTTAGAGGAGCTTGTAATCTGGAGAGAGGTACAAGCCCAAAACCAATAGTTATAAGCATCTAGGAATACTTTGTGGGATTTCTTTTTTTTTTTTTTTTTCTGTGATCAGGTAACAAGAGAACATAATCAGTCTAACTAATTGCAGAGGTAAAGGCAAGATTTTATTTCTCTCTATTAACACAAATATGTATTTCAATACTGCCTCTGTGTCAGGTGCTAAGTGATAAAGATATGCAAAATCTGGTCTCTGTTCTTAAGGAGTTCACTGTCTAGTGGGGAAAACCAAAAATTAGAGTACAGTGTTAGCAATGTTATGCTAGAGGTCCACAAGTAAAACAAATGTATGTCTTGTTTTTAAAACCCATATATATTTCAAACCCATAAGTATTATACTGTGCTTGAGTAGAAAACATAACACAGACTACTCTTTGAATATTATGCAAACAAAGACATTTGACCTCCTGTCTGTGACAGGAATATCAATAGTTTTCCTATTTGGAACCAGTATTATTCCTCTATGCCAAACAGCGGCAGGTGATGCTCATGCCATCCCCTGCTGTTTGTTGGCACTCTCCACATGGCCTCATCATGCAACATTCCCTACTGTTGTGGGAAGGACACTCTTTTCCACCTTAGAATCACTCTCCATTCATGTGCACCAAGCTTATGTGGTCCAGTGTGCCTAATGGCTTTAGTTGCTCTTTTTAGTGAAAAAGCACTTTCAAGATTTTTCTCAGTTTGAATTCCCAAGGACTCAGAGAGTATACATGGACAGAAAACAATCTCAGAGACAGAATCCAAAATTACCTTCTGTCTTCAATAAATGGAACATTTCTATTAGTTCAATCAAATTGAAGTACCTACTTTCCCTAGATTTATTTTCCTTAGAGGATGTCTTGTTCCCTCTCTCAAAAGAGACTATTTTCAGACCCATCACACCATACCTCTAGACATGCTCAGATATACTTGATCCTCAGGTAAATAAGTGGAAGGTTGGGCTGGAGTTTCTCCTTAGTACCCATCAACACACAGACTCACTCATCTTCCAGCAAATTTTTCAAACTATTCAGTCTAAATCTTCATGATGTGCATTTTCACCCACTGCTACTCACTTTTTTCCCTCCAAAGAAAACTGGAGACCATTTCAAATATGGTACATTTCCTCCAAGAGTATGATCTTTGCTCTTTGAGAAACAAACAAACAAAACAAAACCACAAAGAGATTCATACAGCTGGGGGAAACATATCTTACCAGGAGGTACAGCTTTAAAACACGTCATACATGGGACAATTAGTCCTCACTGTAAAGACAGTGACAGAAGACAAACTTCTTTTCTCTCTAAAACGTCACTTTCATCTTTTCTTGACAGATTTCTTGACTTGCCTTTGTCAGTGTGTTTAGGTTGAAATTTGAAAAATCTGAATTAAGAAGTTGCTTTTATTTGATATTGCACTTTTCATATGCAAATAAATGCAGTTTACTTCAGGATGCTGTCTTAGGAAGGTCCCTCATATTGCCTTGCATTTTATCATCTGTCATGTATGTTTGTTATTTCAACCTTGTTTCCAGACCATGCTTTGTTGACTTCATTCTCCTGTGGTAGTATCTGGAGTGATAGTGATCAGAAAAGACAATTTAGGGTTGTCCATTCAAGAATATACCAGCTTCTGCCTAGGGAAACTGAATAAGACAGTGTTTCTAATTTACATAGAAAAGTGGTTCTCAAGTGTTTTATCTATACCAGCATTATCTACACCAGCAGTATTACCTAGGTATTTGTTATAAGTGCAAATTCTCAACCCTTAACCCAGACTGACTTACTTGGAGGGTAAGACCCAGCAATCTGTGTTTTAACAGACATACTAGGTAATTCTAATACATGCTAAAATTTGAGAACAACTAAAAAAGAAGCAATGAAAGTCTCCTTTTCTCAGCAAATTTCGTGCTCTTTGTATCATCCTCAGTATCTCCTGTCTTTACTCCGTATCAATCATGATTGTTCACTAGACTTATACCTTAGTTTACTATCATCATTGTTATGCCTAATTGCTCATATCACTAAGGGGTTTTATTTCTCCAGAGGTGGAGAATTAAACTGTGTAGTTGGGTCTCCTCTTGAGACCTTTCATCCAACCATATGACAGATTTTATTGGGCCCTGTTTCCATCTATATATTGTGTGTGACTACCCTCCACTGCTGATCATTACTTCCTCTGATTGGTATAGTTCTTAAATAAAAATAATATCTATATGGCTTTCCCCAATTCTCTTCTCCTACCTTACACCACTTATATAATGAGACAAAATCTACATCTACATTTTATAGGCATGTAATGGGAATAACAAATCTGACTCCATATTGGTTCTGCTTCTTTTACTTTAACCTTTGTATTCTATGGCTTTTGGTACAAGTTAATCATTAAGGGAATATTGCCCATAGCTTAAAATATACATAATGGCTCGTCTCCGGGAAACCTACCTCCATGCCTGAGCATTAGGCTAAAATACCTTTGTTCAGCTAACAGGAAACATCCTGACCAGGCCCCACTTGAAAGAAGAAATTAACACATACCCTCTGGAGTCTGACCAGAACTAGGGAATATTTGCAACAACTTATTGACTTTTTACTTTACCTCCTCACCTACCTCATCATTGTTCTAGAAAAGAAACTAGCATCCAAACCCGGGCAAGATGGTTCTTTGGGATACTAATTCACCATTTTCTCAGTCTATTGGCTTTCTGAATAAAGTCACTATTCCTTGTCCCAACAACTTGCCTCTTGATTTATCAGCCTGTCATGTGGTGAGAATTGAGAGCTTGAATTCAGTAATAGGCAGATACATAATTAAAAGAAGAAACACAATACCACACTCCCCCAAATTTTAAAAATAAGCAAACAAATAAAACTCATTATAATATTTTTTACAAGATTGTTTATTACCATTGCAGTATCTTTTTTTTTTAACATCTTTATGGGAGTATAATTGCTTTACAATATTGTATTAGTTTCTGCTATATAACAAAGTAAAACAGCCATAGGTATACATATATCTCCATATCCCCTCCCTCTTGCATCTCCCTCCAACCTTCCCTATCCCACTGCTCTGGGTGATCACAAATCACGGAGCTGATCTCCCTGTGCTATGAGGCTGCTTCCCACTACCTATCTATTTTAAATTTGGTAGTGTATATATGTCCATGCCACTCTCACTTCGTCCCAGCTTACCCTTCCCATGTCCTCAAATCCATTCTCTACATCTGTATTTTTATTCCTGTCCTGCCCCTGCCCCTAGGTTCTTAAGAACCTTTTTTTTTAGATTCCATCTATATGTGTTAGCATACAGTATTCATTTTTCTCTTTCTGACTAACTTCACTCTGTATGACACACTCTAGGTCCATCTACCTCACCACAAATAAATCCATTTCATTTCTTTTTATGGATGAGTAATATTCCACTGTATATATGTGTCACATCTTCTTTATCCATTAATCTGTCGATGGACACTTAAGTTGCTTCCATGTCCTGGCGATTGTAAATAGCGCTGCAATGAACACTGTGGTACACGACTCTTTTTGAATTATGGTTTTCTCAGGGTATATGGCCAGCAGTGGGATTGCTGAGTCATATGGTAGTTCTATTTTTAATTTTTTAAGGAAGCTCCATACTGTTCTCCATAGTGGCTGTATCAATTTACATTCCCACCAACAGTGCAAGAGGGTTCTCTTTTCTCCACACCCTCTCCAGCATTTATTGTTTGTAAATTTTTGATGAAGGCCATTCAGACAGGTGTGAGGTGACACCTCATTGTAGTTTTGATTTGCATTTCTCTAATGATTAGTGATGCTGAGCATCCTTTCATGTGTTTGTTGACAATCTGTATATCTTCTTTAGAGAAATGTCTATTTAGGTCTTCTGCCCATTTTTGGATTGGGTTGATTGTTTTTTTGATATTGAGATGAAGTAGCTGCTTGTACATTTTGTAGATTAATCCTCTGTCATTTGCGTCATTTGCAAATATTCTCTCCCATTCTGAGGGTTGTCTTTTCATCTTGTTTATGGTTTCCTTTGTTGTGCAAAAGCTTTCAAGTTTCATTAGGTCCCATTTGTTTACTTTTGTTTTTATTTCCATTTCCCTAGGAGGTGGGTCAAAAAGGAACTTGTTGTGATTTATGTCATAGAGTGTTCTGCCTATGTTTTCCTCTAAGATTTTGATGGTGTCTGGCCTTACATTTAGGTCTTTAATCCATTTTGAATTTATTTTTGTGTGTGTATGGTTTTAGGGAGTGTTCTAATTTCATTCTTTTACATGTAGCTGTCCAGTTTTCCCAGCACCACTTATTGAAGAGGCTGTCTTTTCTCCATTGTATATTCTTGCCTCCTTATCAAACATAAGGTGATCATATGTGCATGGGTTTATCTCTGGGCTTTCATTTCTGTTCCACTGATCTATATTTCTAGTTTTGTGCCAGTGCCATACCATTTTGATGACTGTAGCTTTGTAGTACAGTCTGAAGTCAGGGAGCCTGATTCCTCCAGCTCTGTTTTTCTTTCTCAAGATTGCTTTGGCTATTCAGGGACTTTTGTGTTTCCATACAAATTGTGAATTTTTTTCTTCTAGTTCTGTGAAATATGCCATTGGTAGTGTGATAAGGATTACATTGAATCTGTACATTGCTTTTGTTAGTATAGACATTTTGACAATATTGATTCTTCCAATCCAAGAACATGGTATATATCTCCATCTGTTTGTATCACCTTTAATTCCTCTCATCAGTGTCTTATAGTTTTCTGCATGCAGGTCTTTTGTCTCCTTAGGTAGGTTTATTCTTAGGTATTTTATTCTTTTTGTTACAGTGGTAAATGTGAGTGTTTCCTTAATTTAAATTTCTGATTTTTCATTGTTAGTGTACAGGAATGCAAGATTTCTGTGCATTAATTTTGTATCCTGCTACTTTACCAAATTCATTGATTAGCTCTAGTAGTTTTCTGGTAACATCTTTCAGATTCTCTATGTATAGAATCATGTCATCTGCAAACAGTGACAGTTCTACTTCTTCTTATCCAGTTTGGGTTCCTTTTATTTCTTTTTCTTCTCTGATTGCTGTGGCTAAAACTTCCAAAACTATGTTGAATAATAGTGGGGAGGGTGGGCAACCTTTTCTTGCTCCTGATCTTAGAGGAAATGGTTTCAGTTTTTCACCATTGAGAACCATGTTGGCTGTGGGTCTAACATATATGGCCTTTATTATGTTGAGGTAGGTTCCCTCTATGCCTACTATCTGGAGAGCTTTTATCATAAATGGGTGATAAATTTTGTCAAAAACTTTTTCTCCATCTATTGAGGTTATCATATTGTTATTATCCTTCAATTTGTTAATACGGTTTATCACAGTGATTGTTTTTTGCATATTGAAGAATCCTTGCATTCCTGGGATAAACCCCTCTTGATCATGGTGCATGATCCTTTTAATTTGCTTTTGGATTCTGTTTGCTAGTATTTTCTTGAGGATTTTTGTACCTATGTTCATCAGTGATATTGGTCTGTAGTTTTCTTTTTTTGTGACACCTTTGTCTGCTTTTGGTATCAGAGTGATGGTGGCCTTGTAAAATGAGTTTGGGAATGTTCCTCCCTCTGCTATATTTTGGAAGAGTTTGAGAAGGATATGTGTTAGCTCATCTCGAAATGTTTGATAGAATTTGCCTGTGAACCCATTAGGTCCTGGGCTTTTGTTTGTTGGAAGATTTTTTATCACAGTTTCAATTTCAGTGCTTGTGATTGGTCTGTTCATATTTTCTATATCTTCCTAGTTCAGTCTCAGAATGTTGTGCTTTTCTAAGAATTAGTCCATTTCTTCCAGGTTGTCCATTTTATTGGCATAGAGTTGCTTGTAGTAATCTCTCATGATCCTTGGTATTTCTGCAGTGTCAGTTGTTACTTCTCCTTTTTCATTTCTATTTCTGTTGATTTGAGTCATTTCCCTTTTTTCTTGATGAGTCTGGTTAATGGTTTATCAATTTTGTTTATCTTCTCAAAGAACCAGCTTTTAGTTTTATTGATCTTTGCTATTGTTTCTTTCATATCTTTTTCATTTATTTCTGGTCAGATCTTTATGATTTCTTTCCTTCTGCTAACTTTGGGGATTTTTTGTTCTTCTTTCTCTAATTGCTTTAGGTTGTTTATTTGAGATTGTTTTTGCTTCTTGAGTTAGAATTGTATTTCTATAATCTTCCCACTTAGAACTGCTTTTGCTGCATCTCATAGGTTTTGGTTCATCATGCTTTCATTGTGATTTGTTTCTAGGTATGTTTTTATTTCCTCTTTGATTTCTTCAGTGATCTATTGATCATTTAGTATTGTATTGTTTAGCCTCCATGTGTTTGTATTTTTTACAGTTTTTTCCCTGTAATTGATGTCTAGTTTCATAGCACTGCTGTCAGAAAAGATACTTGCTATGATTTCAATTTTCTTAAATTTACCAAGGCTTGATTTGTGACCCGAGATATGATCTATCCTGGAAAATGTTCCATGAGCACTTGAGAAAAATGTGTATTCTGTTGTTTTTGGATAGAATGTCCTATAAATATCAATTAAGTCCATCTTGTTTAATGTGTCATTTAAAGCTTGTGTTTCCTTATTTATTTTCATTTTGGTTTATCTGTCCATTGGTGAAAGTGGGGTGTTAAATTCCCATACTATGATTGTGTTACTGTCTGTTTCACCTTTTATTGCTGTTAACATTTGCCTTATGTATTGAGGTGCTCCTATGTTGGGTGTGTATATATTTACAATTATTATATCTTCTTTTGGATTGATCCCTTGATCATTATGTAATGTCCTTCTTTGTCCCTTGTAATAGTCTTTATTTTAAAGCCTATTTTGTTTGATATGACAATTGTGGTACTCTGAATCTCCTCTCCTCATGCACTCCTAAACAATTGTCTCTTGCCTCTTAGGCAGTTCCAGACTTTTTCCTGGACTCTCTCCAGCTAGCTGTGGCACACCAGCCCCTTTCAGACTGCTTTCACACAGCCAACCCCAGTCCTCTTCCTGGGATCTGACCTCTTGAATCCTGGCCCCGGGGGGTGAGCCACCAATTCTCTCATGCTGGTGAGTGCTGGTCATCACCAATTCTCCGTGCAGGAATGTCTCTGCTATGCCCTCTGCACTCTTGTTGCTGTGCTCTCCTCCAAAGTTCTGAAGCTTCCCCCCTGCCCACTTCCTACCTCCATCAGTGAAGTGTCTTCCCAGTGTGTGGAAACTTTTCCTCCTTCACAGCTCCCTCCCAGAGGTGCAGGTCCCATCCCTATTCTTTTTTCTCTGTTTTTTTCTTTTGCCCTACCCAGGTATGTGGGGATTTTCTTGCCTTTTGGGAAGTCTGAGGTCCTCTGCCAGTGTTCAGTAGGTGTTCTGTAGGATTTGTTCCACATGTAGATGTGTTTCTGATGTATTTGTGGGGAGGAAGGTGATCTCCACATCTTACTCCTCCAGCGTCTGTAAGGTCTCCCTCATATTTTCATATTAACACATCATTGACTGAGGGATTTTTGCAGAAACTAAAGACTGTTGCTGGCAATTTGTTATGTAAGTGAATATTGAAATGTCTCTGGTCAATAAGATTCAGGTAACAAAGGATGTATTATACATCTCTGGTCAATAATGAGTTAAAAGTTTATTAAATTTTCTTTTTTTTTAAGATGGCCAACTTTGAAAGTATTCCAAATCCAAGTTATGGATTCATATTTCAGAGTGGTAGATCACGGTCATTTTGGCTGTGTCACAATTGTTTCAGTATTTCTGGTTTCCCTTAATCAAAAAATTAGCCTTTCATTTAGACTGCCATGAGTTTGTTGGCTAAGGTGGCAGAATTTCTCAGCTCTTGCTGTCAGAGGGGAGTTTATGAGAAGAAAGGGGCTTTTTTCTCTCTCTCTGTGCTTAGTCGAGTTTAACTTGCTCACAGGGCACATTGTGCAGAGACCTTGCACCTGGCCCTTCAGTCCAGAGTCCATTGTGGTGTCTTGATTGTTTTTCTATTGATTATTATAGTTGCAATGTAAGTATTATTTTACTTACACAATTATTTCTATTATAACTACCTCTCTTAGACACATATTTAAATGCAAACCAAAATTTCCCTGAATATTGTAATTTTACTTCTCCAAGAGACTGACAGCACTACTTTCAATCCATCTATAGCAAATGAGATCTATTTTGATCATTTTAATATAATTTCATGCTGTTGGACTATTTGTGGACTAAAGGGCATAATTTAACGTCATACTGTTATTCATGGTTTTAATATAATGTTTGTGAACTAGTACATATTCTTAATTTCATGCCACCTTTCTATGATTTATTATAAAATCACTGATGGCCACAGTATTAAAAAAAACACGTTGTCAAACTGCCTATGGTATAAGAAGTCTAGTTTTCCTTTCAGCTGAATCCATTATAAGAATCTCTTCCCTTTGTGAATACTTCTCTGACACCACAGTTATCAGGAAGATAATCCTAGAAAGCAACCATGGAATGCTATTGTATCACTAGTTCTAACTCTGCAAATAATGGTGATAATAGAAAGCCACTACAATGTAATAGTTAAAAGGGTAAGTTCTAGTATACTACTACATGAACAAAAACTGAAATTCCTGAAATATAATATTTGTGTGGCCCTGGTAAGTTACTTAACCTCATGTTAACCCACAGTCCTTGTCTGCAGAATGAGAATAATAATAGTAACTGTCTTACAGAACTGTTGTGAGCATTAAATGAGTTAATGTAGGCAACACATCTGCAGCATGGTAAGCATTACATAAGTGATAGCCATGACTCAATTTCACCTGGTAAATAAATACATCATTACACTGGAATAATTTATGTTTATTTTGCTGTCTTAGACTAAACAGAGAAGTTGTGGTAGTCATAGACTAATATTTAATTATATACACTTAGTAACTGGGCACCATAAATAGTGATTTTCTGACACTGCATGACTTATCATTCCAAAAAATCTCCAAGATCATTTGTGCTAGATAACGTCTGCTCTAGGGGGTCATTCCATCTTGTAATGTTCTACCTCAAGAAAGCAGAGATTAGTATACCCCATACTAGAAATGTTATTTTGGGCACCTTTGGCTTGGGTCAAGTCTCATAATCCTAGCATTATAGTTCTCCAAATATCTGGCTTCTTCTGGTTTAGGGTACAGTTCAATGGAAAACAATTGAGCAAGTGCCATCTTGGGGGAGAAAAGTTGTGGAAAAGGCAACTAACCATAAAACCTTTCTAGTCCAAGCTTGTCAGAAAGTGGTCCATACCCAGAAAATTATTCTGAGTAATTGTGTATTGCTTGGAGCTTCTGTGTTCTATCAGGGATTGCTTAATTTGAATAATTATTTATAGAATATTACCATTTATAACTATATTACCATATTTTTCAAGTGACATATAACAGTGACCATACATTCTAGGTCTGAACACTAAGAATTCACATATCATAACAGCCTATATTTTATTAGCTTGAGTTTAAATGTAATACCCATATCACAAAAATCATGTTAGCATTAATTCCTTCATGTTTCACATTGACTATATCTATTTTATTACAGCCTGTCAAATTACACTTATTTTTTTCCCTGGGATCACACTCAATTAAGGAAAAGTTTAATTAGACATACTAAATAAATGACTCTTATCTTCAAAGTGATTTACTTCACTGTAAATGATACATCATGTAGGCGTGAAGGAAGGAGGTGAAACATGCCCAGGGAAGAGAAAAACATGTGTCTTTATCCCAGACACCACTGACAGCATATCTATAGTATCTTTGATAATGAACCCTAGTGAAATAAATATAAAAACATAAACAGATGTTTATTAAATGAACTTTTAATATGGGAATGTTAATTTAGAGTAAATGCATGCACACAAATAGCAGCTACCCAGAAAAATCTGCAGTTGGCTTTTCTTAATTTATCCAGGACTGAAATCAACTAACTAGCTATCTCTTTAAATTCCAGTTGATGCTTTATTACTTATGGTACAGAACTTATATTATACTTATGCCAATATAAAATGATAATTAATAGAGAAAATGCACTTTATTGAGACACAATATTGCACCCATTTTAGAGTTTAGTGAGTTTTGACAAATTTATATACCTATGTAATCACCCCTAAAATTAAGGTATATAAATTTCCACACCTCCAGAATTTTCTTGTATCCCTTCCCAGACAACTTTCGTCACCCTGACCCAAGAAAACACTGACTGGCTTTCTGTCCCTATATATTATGTTTACCTTTTCTAGAATTCATCTAAGTTGAATCATATAATAAATATGTTTTATGACTGGTTTTTTCTTTGCTCAGCATGTTTTTCAGTTCCTTTATGTTGCTGCATTTATTAGTAGTTGGTTCTTTTTATTACTAAATAGTAATCCACTATCCATATATAACAATCTGTTTATTTATTTACCAATAAATTGACATGATGTTTGTTCCCCATTTTTGGCTATCATAAATAAAATGTTAACAATATTTTTGTAGATATGCTTCTTCATTTTCTAAGATAAATAAAATACCTAGGAGTAGGATTCCTGTGTTGTATGATAAATATAACTAATTTATAAGGAACTAACAGAGTTTTACAAAATGACTGAACCACTGTGCAGTCATATAAGTACAAATGAATTAAAATGTAGGAAATTTCTAGCTGCTTTAAAACCTTGCCAACACTTGACTTTGTCACTTTTTTAAATTGTAGTATAGTTGATAGAAAATATTGTGTTAATTTCAGGTGTACAGCAAAGTGATTCATATATATATATATGTATATATATATACATACATATATACATATATATATATATACTGTTTTCAGATTTTTCATTATAGGTTTTTACAAGATATTGAATATTGTTCTCTCTGTTATACAGTAGATCCTTGTTGCTTATCTATTTTATATGTAGTAGTGTGTATTTGTTAATCTCATACTCCTAAATTATCCCTTCTCCCATCTCTTTCCCTATTGGTAACCATAAATTTATTTTCTATGTCTGTGAGTCTGTTTCTCTTTTGTAAACACATTCATTTTTGTTATTTTTAGTTTCCACATATAAGTGAGATCATATGATATTTACATTTCTCTGTCTGATTTACTTCACTTAGGATATTTCCTAGCTCCATTCATGTTGCTGAAAATGGCATTATTTTGTTCTTTTCTATGACTAATATTCCACAGTATATATGGATTACATCTTCTTTACCCATTCATCTGTTTTTGATGGACACTTAGATTGCTTCCATGTCTTGGTTATTGTGAATAGTGCGGCTATGAACACTGGGGTTCATGATACATTCAGTTTAGACTTTTTGTCTTTTCTGGGTATATGCCCATGAATGGGATTACTAGATCATATGGTAGCTGAATTTTTAGCTTTTTAAGGAACTTCTATACTGTTCTCCATAGTGGCCGCACCAAGCTACATTTCCACCAATGGTGTAGGAGTGTTCCCTTTTCTCCACACCCTCTCCAGCATTTATTATTTGTAAAGTTTTTATAATAGCCATTCTGACTGGTGTGAGGTGATACCTCATTGTAGTTTTGATTTGCATTTCCCTAATAATTAGTGATGTTGAGCAGAATTTCCCTAATAATTACTGATGTTGAGCATCTTTTCATATGCTTGTTGAACATCTTTGTGTCTTCTTTGTAGAAATGTCTATTCAGGTCGTCTGCCCAATTTTTAATTGGATTTTTTTCTTTATTGAGTGTTATGAACTGTTTGTATATATTGGAAATTAACCCCTTGTCAGCTGCATCATTAGCAAATATTTTCTCTCAGTCCATAGGTTGTCTTTTCATTTTGTTTATGGTCTCCTTTGCTGTGCAAAAGCTTTTATGTTTGATTAGGTCCCATTTGTTTCTTTTTTCTTTTATTTTCTTTGCCTTGGGAGACTGATCTAAGAAAATATTGTTGCAATTTATGTCAAAGAGTGTTTCCACCTATGTTGTCTTCTAGGAGTTTTCTGGTCTCATGTCTTATATATAGGTCTTTAAAACATTTTCAGTTTATTTTTGTGTATGGTGTGAGGGAGTATTCTAATTTCATTGATTTATATGCTGCTGCCCAGCTTTCCTAACACTACGTGTTGAAGAGACTGTCTTTTCTCCATTGTATTCTTGCCTCCTTTGTCAAAGTGTAATTGGTTGTAGGTGTGTAGGCTCTTTATTCTGTTTCATTGATCCATACACCTGTTTTTGTGCCAATATCATGCTGTTTTGATTACTTTAGCTTTGTAGTAGTGTCTAAAGTCTGGGAGGGTTATTCCTCTGCTTTGTTCTTTTTTCTCAGGATTGCTTTGGCAATATGTCATTCTTTTTATTTTATATGAGGATTCATTTTTTATTGCAATTTAAAAACATAAAGTAAATAATTTAAATCCACACAGCTAAGCAAATCTAAGAATAAATACTTATTTATGTATTTTCTAATTCCAAGTTCATTGATCTTTCCACCACAACCTGCTGCTTCTCATTTTATACCTTTTCTACTTGACTATATTTGGAAGAAAATGCTTATCAAAATGTATATTTTGATAGATTTTTTTTCAGTTTCAGAGTGAAACTTAATAGCATTTAACATTATTTCAGCTACTTTCAAGCCCATGCTAAGATGTCTGTGCAAATGAAGCCTATAATATTAAGCCTAAATAAGTGTTTTCCAGGTATGTAGTTATGATCTGACATCTTTCTAAATGTCTGCTTGTTGCTGTTTTTGTTGAGCACAGTAAACTTCCAATAATAAGCAGTATTGAATATATCTTCTATAAATTAATTATGCATGCCATATTCTAAAGAGAAACATTAATATCCTTCTTGTACAAAGTTTATACACATTTTTAAACACAAACGGAAGAAACTGCATCTCTGCCCCAACCCCGTATCTTCAGGACACGTTCTGATCCAAAAGTTCTGTGATATATACTACAAGTGAAATGGCCTGAAATCAGGAAAGATAAGACTTGGCTTGACTTTGCTTCCAGGCTCAGTTCTGCTTGTGGCTGTGTTATTTAACCTTTCTTTTATCTTTCATGGCAAGCGTTCTGCTAAGCACTTTACATATTTTCCTCAGTTGTGTTCCCCAGAAACAGTGTCTCATTTGGGAATACATTTGCATACTTCCTTCAAGGGATGCTCTCAGACAAACAGATAAATAAGTAAAGAAATAGAGATAGGGAAAGTAGAAGGAAACACAAAAGAATGTGGAATGTAAATTGAACCTGTTTTTCTCTTACCTTGAGTCAAGAGAGCTGGGCTTTTGTACTCTCCTCCCTGCTCAAGTAATCATTGTCCACACACACCTTTGTGTAGAATCTATGACCTAACTCCCAGACACATTCCAGAGAACTGACTTCGACTGCTCGAGGACAATTCTTAGAGGGGAAAACAATTTTTCAAAGGACTGGAAAGAGCAAGCTGAGAGATGAGTACACCAATAGAACTGATAAAGTGATCCTATGGTATCTGATGGGGCATCAAAAGCTGCTGTCACACCTGTATTAGCTCATTCCATTTTCAACACAATATTAATATCTCATACACTTTTCAGAAGGGTACTAGGCCCTGAGAAGCTAAACAAGTTGCCTGGAGTTTATGTGGTCAGTCAAGAGCAGTTATAGAATAACCATGCCTGTTGTTCCTTCTTTCAATATAGTCCCAAGTAATCAACAAAGAAAATATAGATTTACTTTCTAAGATCTAAAACAGATGACATGTTATACTGATAACAGATATGATTATCATCAATACCAGTGTTATTATTTGAAAAATATGTTTCACTGACCCAACTCAACTTGCAGGAACCCCATTTCCAACCACTGAAGTCTCCTGAATATTTTCTTTAAACCCCACTTTAACATATCAAGAGCTCTTTTAATCAAATACTTTCATTGTCATCTGGGCTTACCCTTTTTCTACTTTACCCATTTTTGTAATGCTATCTGGAGGAGTTGCTTCCTCTTCTGGGTAAAACCTCTTACTGTTAGAATTCACAAATTACTTTTTTTTTTTTTACTTTGTTTTGTTTTTGTTTTTTAATATAACAGTTTTCTGGTCTGTGTCTAGGAGTAAGGGTTGAAGAGTTCCTCTACTGTCTTGTATCCTCTCTTCCTTCTGACAGATAGTACTATTACAGTTGGAAATATACACAGAAACAAATGCACACCTTAGTGTTGTTCATGTCAAAAATATATTGGCAGGCAATTAAAAGGATTTAGGTTATAAACAGATATTGATTTATATTCACAGTTACACTTTCATTGAAACTTAAACAAGATGCCTAGAAAAATGAACAGAGAAATAATTACCAAAGCAGACATTAATAATCACCTAAACCAATGATTCTAATATATGGTTGCTATTTGGAATACTGGACTTAGTTTGATTTATTACATAAGGACCACCAAAGAAAATATTCATGAATTTGCACTTTCCAAGGTCAGCTTTTCCACATTAAGTGAGCAGCTCTATCTACCAAAAAGCCTCTTTTTTATTATAGCCTTCTCCCTATGTTTCATAGCTCCATAATTCCATAATCTACACACTTCATATTCGATTTTTGTTTCATTTTAAAATATACACTCTTAGATGTCCAGCACACTATAATACTGGGCTGAGTGACAACAGGACACAGTAATTAAGAACATCAGCTCTGGACTGACACTAAATGAATTGATATACTTATCCTATTATATACTATTTTGTGTGCATTTGGTGAGCAAATTAACCTGAGACTCCATATCCTCATCCTTAATATGGACTAAGTCATAGCACCTACTTTGTGGGATGGTTGTGTAAAACAGTGAAATAATTGATGGAAAGTATAGAGAATACTTCCTGGCACTTGGAAAGTGCTGTATAAATATTAGACAGTATTATTTTCATTACAGATAGAATGTTTTCCTAAATAATGAAAAATGAGGGGAAGACTTATAGAAAATTAATGGATATTGGCTGCCAGATCATGCATGAATGTACAATCCTCAAACATTGGAGCTTGATATTTTATGTCCATGTTTGAGAGCCATGTATGGAAGAATAGTAAATGTGACATATTAGAATAGTCTATAACTCATATTCTATATCTAGAAAAGAAGGAACTTGGTGATTAAACTCTTAAATAGGAAGAAAAATTTTGTAGAACTACAATAAAGATACAAATTAAACTCCAAAAATTAATGTTACATAGTCACTAGCATAGTTATAGTGTAATTTTGACATGCCCAGGTGTGCACTAAAAAAAACCTTGGAACAAGAAAATAGTTACATTAGAAAGTGATTACTCACACTGAAAGAGAATTCTTATCTTTAAACAAATTTATCGTAGTGTTCCTTATATATCAACCTCTTAAAATCTTCAGTGTTTTGTAAAGGGACCAAGAAACTGCAAACCTAAATTACTAACATTTATTGTCAATTATAATCGGAAATCAAAGTTAAGCTTTCAAAAACTGTAATACAATTGTCAAAGGTGGAACAGTAAATATTAATTCTGGATTGCACATGTTTGTGTGCTAAGTTCCCACTGGTAGACTACTGCTATGACAACAGAAAAACCTGGGGCAAGAAGGAAGATGTCTACAGTGCAGAATCAAAGTTTGTTCTCTCAGATCTCATCTGCCTGAAAGACATGGAAACTTTGCTTATATCTGTGACTAGAGTAAAAGTTAAGTCAGGACTTGAAAGGATTAAAAAAGAAGGGTCAAATTCACAACACTTATACATCTCACAAACTAAGGTGGGGAGAAAATATATATAAACATCATGTGACACAAGAGACAATGATGATGACTGCAACAGAATAACAAATGTACTATTATGATAATATAGCACAAGGAGAAAGTAATTCAAATTGAGATAATTTAGGAAAAAATGCAGGGTTGTGGGGAGAAAAATAAACTCTATGCTGAACATGAAAGCTTAGATAGGATTTACAGAATATAAATGAAAAATTTATGGGTATTCACAAAAGAAAGAAAGAAAAAGAAAGAAAAGGATGGAGGGGCATATAGAACACATTTAGAAAAGGTGTAAGTATGTTTGACCTATACATAAGATATGTTTGGGGTATAGTTAAAAGAGAGCAAGTTGATTCAGATGGAAAAATACATAGGGAGAAGATTGTGCAAGTCTTTGAACCAAGCTGAATTCCGGTAGTGATCATGAATGGCTCTTTGCCTATCTAACTTTAATTTCTTTGGGGAATTATCATTTTCTCATTTGATAAAGGTCTGATGGAATTTTTCATTTCGTTCTCTACTCTTCTCTTAACAGTATCTTTGTCAGAACAGAAGTTTTAATTTTAATAAAGTCTAAATTATCTTTTTTATTCATGGACCATGTTTTCAATTTATCTAAAAACTCATCACCAAATATTAGGTATTGTCTTCTGTGTTATCTTCTAGATATTTTATACTTTTACATATTACATTGAGTCTGTGACTCATTTTGGGTTAATTTTTGTAAAATGTGTAAGTTCTGTATATAGTTTTTTGTTTTGTTCTGTTTTGTTTTTGCATATGGTTATCTGATTATTTCAGCACCATTCTTTGAAGAAAAAACAGTTCTTGCCTCATTGAATTCCTTTTGTTCCTTTATCAAAAATCAATTGATTGTATCTGAAAGGGTCTTCCTGGGCTCTCTATTCTGCTCCAGTGATCTATGTGTCTATTCTTTTGCTAATACCACATTGTCTTGATTAATATAGCTTTTATATCAAGTATTAAAATTGATTACTGTTAATCATACACCTTTGTTATTCAGTATTATGTTGACCATTCTAGATTTTTTGTCTATCCATATAAACTTTAGAATCAGTTTACCACATTTACCAGATACCATGTTGGAATTTCAGTTAGAGTTGTGTCAAATCTATAGCCCAAGTTAGGAGGAATTGACATCTTAACAATATTTGGTCTTCCAATGAATGAGCACAAATTATCTATCTACTTATTTAGTGCTTTGATCTTTTTCCTTCAAAAGTTTGAAGTTTTCTGCATATACATTCTGCACATATTTTGTTATATTTATACCTAAATAATTGATTTGTTTTTATAGCTTGTTTCTTTTTAGTGTGGAATAAAATTCCATTGCCTGAATGTATCATTCACCTACTGAAGAACATCTTCCAAGTTTGGCAATTATCAATAAAGGTGCTATAAGCATCCATGTGTTGGTTTTTGTGTGGACATACGTTTTTAATTCATTTGGGCAAATATCAAGGAACACAACTGCATGATCACATAGTAAGAGTATGTTTACTTTTGTAAAACCCTGCCAAACTCTCTTCAAAATTGGCTATTAGCAAACTGAATCCAACAACACATTAAAGGGATCATAAACCATGAAAAAGTAGGATTTACCCCAGGGATGCAAGGATTCTTCAACATACTTGAATCAATCATTATGATATACCACATTAACAAACTGAAGGATAAAAGTCATATAATCATCCCAATAGATGCAGAAAAAGCTTTTGAAAAAATTAAACACCCATTTATGATAAAACCTCTTGAGAAAGTGGACATAGTGGGAAAGCATGTCAACATAATAAAGGCCATATACAACAAATCCCCAACAAACATCATTATCACTGGTGAAAAACTGAAAGTATTTCCACTATGATCAGGAACAAGACAAGGATGCCCACTCTCTCCACTTTTATTCAACAAATTTTTGGAAATCCTAGCCATGGCAATCAGAGAAGAAAAAGAAATAAAAGAGATCCAAATTGGAAAAGATGAAGTAAAATTGTCACTGTTTTCAGATGACATGATGCTATACATAGAAAATCCTAAAGATGCTACCAGAAACCTACTAGAGCTCATCAATGAACTTGGTCAACTAGCAGGATACAAAATTAATGCACAGAAATCTGTTGTATCCCTAAACATTAACAATGAAAGATCAGAAAGATAAACTAAAGAAATAATCACATTTATCTTTGCATCAGAAAGAATAAAAGAGTTACGAATAAACCTACCTAAGAAGGCAAAGTACCTATACTCGGAAAATTGTAAGACACTGATGAAAGAAATCGAACATGACACAAACAGATGGAGATATATACCATGTTCTTGGATTGGAAGAATCAATATTGTCAAAATGACTACACTACCTAAAGTAATCTACATATTTAATGTAATCCCTATCAAATTACCAGTAGCATTTTTCACAGAATTAGAACAAAAAATTTACAATTTGTATGGAAACACAAAAGACCCTGAATAGCCAAAACAATCCTGAGAAAGAAAAACAGAGCTGGCAGAAAAAGACTCCCTGACTTCAGGCTATACTACAAAGCTACAGTCCTCAAAACAGTATGGTACTGGTACAAAAACAAAAATATAGATCAGTGGAACAGGATAGAAAGTTCCAGAGATAAACTGAAACCCCTATGGTCACCTAATCTATGATGAAGGAGGCAAGAATATATAATGGAGAAGAGAGAGTTCAATAAGTGGTGCTGGGAAAACTGTACAGCTACATGTAAAGAATGGAATTAGAACATTCTTTAACACCACACACAACAATAAACTCAAAATAGATTGAAGACCTAAATGTAAGACTGGATACTGTAAATCTTAGAGGAAAACAGGCAGAACAATCTCTGACATAAGTTGTAGCAAGATCTTTTGGATCCACCTTCAAGTATAATGAAAATAACAACAAAAATAAACAAATAGGACCTACTTAAACTTAAAAAATTTTGCACAGCAAAGGAAACCATAAATAGAATGAAAAGAAAACCAACAGAATGGGAGAAAATATTTGCAAATGAGGCAGCCAACAGAGGATTAATCTCCAAAATATACAAACAGCTCATGCAGCTCAATATCAAAAAAGCAAACACCCAATCAAAACATGGCAGAAGACCTAGATAGACATTTCTCCAAAGAAGACATAGAGATGGCCAAGAGGCACATGAAAAGATGCTCAACATCACTACTTATTAGAGAATTGCAAATCAAAACTACAATGAGGTATCAGGTCACACAGGTCAAAATGGCCATCATCAAAAATTTACAAACAATAAATGCTGGAGAAAGTTTGGAGGAAAGGGAACCCTCCTATGTTGTTTGTGGGAATGTAAATTTATACAGCCACTATGGATGACCATATGGAGAGTCCTTAAAAAACTAAAAATAGAGCTATCATATGATCCAGCAATCCCATTCCTGGATGTGTATCAGGAGAAAACCATAATTTGAAAGAATATATACACTCCAATGTCCATATTTAGCAGCACTATTTACCATAGCCAACACATGGAAGAAAACTAAATGTCCATCAATAGATGCTGGATAAAGAAGATATGGTACATATATACTGTGGAATATTACTCTGCCATAAAAAGAACAAAATAATGCCATTTACAGCAACATGGTTGAACCTAGAAATTGTCCTACTGAGTGAAGTAAATCAATTGGAGAAAGACATATATCATATGATATTGCTTATATGTGAACTCTAAAAACAATGGTACAAATAAGCCTCTTTACAAGAGAGAAATTGAGTCACAGCTGTAGAAAACAAACTTACAGTTACCAAGGGGGAAAGAGAGGAGGGATAAATTGGGAGACTGGGATTGACATATACACCCTACTATATATAAATGATAACTAATAAGAAACTACTGTATAGCACAGGGAACTCTATTCAATGCTCTGTAATGACCTATATAGGAATGGAGTCTAGAAGTGAGTGGATCTATGTATATGTATGGCTGATTCACTTTTCTGTACAGAAGAAACTAATAAAACATTGTAAATCATTTATATGCCAATAAAAATATTAATTAAAAATAAAATGAAAATCACAAAACCTTTAAAAAAGAAAAAAATAAAAAACTGGTAAAAGCAAATTATAATATTAGAGAAGCTTATCTAGATATTAACACAATAAAGAAAAGTGAAGAATAGAATTACATAAAAGCTAAAATAATGGTTATCTTTGTGTGGGAAGGAAGAGGTAGTAATTGGGAAAGAATATTAGAGAGGCTTCTAGGGCATATACTCTATTTAACTTGGGTTTTGATTGCATGGTCTTCACTTTGTGATAGTTTCCTGAGTTTTATATGTGGGGAACTTTTTATGTATATCTCATAATAAGAAGGTGAAAAAATAAAATAAAAGATGACAAACACAAAATTCAGAATAACAGTCCCTCCAGAGGGAAGATAGGCTATGGGGAAAGGAAAGATACATATATATAGATTGTTCAAAATATACAAAAATGTTGCATAAAATATTTTGTATATATTAAATATTATATTAAAATGAAAATTTTTTTTTTAATTTATTTTTTTTTGCGGTATGCGGGCCTCTCACTGTTGTGGCCTCTCCCGTTGCGGAGCACAGGCTCCGGACGCGCAGGCTCAGCGGCCATGGCTCACGGGCCCAGCCACTCCACGGCATGTGGGATTTTCCCAGACCGGGGCACGAACCCGTGTCCCCTGCATCGGCAGGCGGACTCTCAACCACTGCGCCACCAGGGAAGCCCTGTATAACTTTTTTAAGATCATTTCTAAAACTCTCACATTTAATTGTTAGATTATTTAAAATTTTATATTATCAATGAGACAATGATATTTCAAAGACAAATAACTTTTCCAACAGCAAATTACATCATGATGGTGCTGATGATAATGGTGATGATGATGATAGCTATGATTATTGAGCACTTACTTTGTTGTATTTGAATGTGTTAATACCTCCTTGCAATAACTTGGGTAGATATCTTTATTATTACTCCTATTTTGCAGAAGTAGACACTAAAACACAAAAGTAAGTTCCATGACACAGCAAGTATGTGGAAAAACCAGTGTGACAAACTAAAAAGTGAAGTTCTATTGCCCTGCTCTTAACCACTATGCTATATTGAATTTTATTGCAAAGAAGTGTGTGTGTGTATCACATGAATATTACTTTCTTCTAAATGAGCAAGTTCATCAAGGGGATCAAGATGTCAGAGTAGGAAGATGTGAAGCACACTTCCCCCAACAGACACATTAAAAATACATCTACATGTGGAATAATTCTCATGAAAAACTAGCTGGAGACTAACAGAAGAACTCCTATACAACCAAAACTGCAAGGAAGATTTCCATGTAACTGGGTAGAATGAGAAAAAGATAAAGCACTGGGGCCACTGCTCCAGGGAGGAATCTGAAAGGAAGAGAAGGTCTGCAAGGGCAAACCTTTGCCCTGGGGAGAAAGTGGGTTGACTGGGTATCTCAGTTTTGGGTTCATTGCATAGAAGACAAGACCCCTTGGTTGCTGTGAGAACTTCTGGGACAGATATAAAGCCAGGAGAAGCTCTACTTGCTAAGAGTCAGTGAGTGCTGCTTTGCCAACAAATGAGGCACAAAGAGCTCTGCCCTGGTTGCTGCTGCCTCACCTCACTCCCTAATCCAAGTGAGATGAACACCCTGGCCCCACTCATTCCACCCTTCAGCTTGGCCTGGGATCTGGGTCAGCTGGGTCTTAGAGTAACATTCAGTCTATATAAGCAGTGATGGCCTGGGGACCTGGGGTGTGGTCTTGGTGGAGTGGCAGCAGCTACTGTCAGCATTTACATGGGCAGTGTTTCAGAAGCCATCATGACCAGCACTCTGTGGTCAGTCTCTCAACCTAGTGAGAACACCAGCCCCACCCACTCCATGACAAAGTTTGTCACTGGATCTGGGACAGACAGTTCCTAGAAGACTTCCATGGGGGCAACTCAGATCTCTGGCAGCAGTGCTGCCACTTCAATTCCTGTAGCTACAACTCCCAACCATGGGCCACAGCCTAGTGACTGCTCTAGCCTGACCCACTCCATGACACAGTCTTACACTAAATCTAAGACAACTACAATAGGGAAGGGATGAACTCTAGGGCTGCATCTGTTCAGAGCCATGGATGCTTACACAGGTGGTACCTTAGATCTCTGTGAGCTCATAGACCTCAATTGTTTCAGCACATCTCTCTTTTGAGGCAGGACATGCACCCAAGGGGAATGTAGCCTGATTGAGCACAACCTCAGGGCTTCTACTCCAACACCTGGGGAGCAGGCCTTGCCCCTGATAAGGTAAGAACAGCTATGGAACAGAGAAGAAGTCCTGCCTCATGCCCTGCACAGGCTTAAATCCTACAACACCAATCACATCTGCTATCAAGGTGATAGTGACCAGTGCACCCCGAGGAAAGATGTGGCTGGCATCCATATCAAAATTAATCCTTGCTCCAAAGACACTGAACACACAGAGTCTACATAGGGATGCTCCCACATAAAATCACCTCTTCAAGACCAAAAATAATTATCGATTCTCCTAAATTCATAGAGACATAGAAAGTTAAGTAAAATGAAAATACAGAGGAACTACTTACTCCCAATTTAAAAAGCAAGAGAACTCCTCTGAAATAATAAATAATGAAATGGAGATCACTAGTCTACCAGACTCAATTCAAAAGGTGGTAATAAAAATGGTAACCAAATTAAGAAAGATTATTGATATATGCAGATCAGTATAACACGGAACTAGAAACTATAAAAATGAACCAACCAAAAGCAGATAATTCAATTTGTGAGATAAAAAGCAATGAAACTAGAAGCAATGAATAGCTGGCTAAAAGAATATACACAGTGTATTTTGTATACATAATATACACTGTGGTTGACACAGAAGAATATAAGTGATCTGGAAGTTGGAATAATGGAAATCACAGAATCAGAACAGCAGACAGAAAAACAAATTAAAAAAATAAATAAAAGCAACATACAAGATTTGTGGGATAATGTAAAACATGCCAATTTATGCATAATAGGGATTCCAAAAGGAGAAGAGAGAGAGGAGGGGATTGAAAATGTATTTGAGGAAATAATAGCCAAAAACTTCCCAAACCTGAAGAAGTAAAAATAATCAAGGTACAGGAAGCACAGAGGGTCACAAACAAGACGGATCCAAACAGACCCACACTAAGACATGTTATATTTAAGATAGCAAAAGTTAAAGAGAGAATTTAAAAGTATCATGAGAAAAAAAGTAGTCCTATACAAGGGAACCTCCATAAGACTATCAGTTGATTTTTCAGCAGAAACTGCAGGCTAGAAGGGAGTGGCATAATATGTCCAAAATCCAGAAAGGGAAAGACCTGCAACCTAGGATACCCTACCCAGCAAGACTGTCAAATAGAATAGAAGGAGAAATAAAGAATTTTTCAGACAAACAAAAACTAAAATAATTCAACAATACTAAACCTACCCTAAAAGAAATAAAAGTGTCATTTCTAAATGCAAAAGAAGAAAGAATCTACAGGAAAGGGAAACTCCAATAGGGAAGGCAAATATATAGTAAAGATTGAAGATCACTTAAATAAGCCACTACAATAAACAGTAAAAGGATAACCATGAAGGTGTAAAATAGAACATTTAAAGAACAAGATGTGAGGGAGGGAAGTATAAAAATGTTTAGTATGCTCTTGAACTCGAGTGACTATCAGTTTAAAGCAATTAGATATAGTTACGGTTCAACATATTTGAACTCCATGGTAACCACAAATCAAAATAACATACAATAGGTTCACAAATACCAAAAAGTAAGGAACTTAAATATAGTACAAAAGAAAAATCATCAAGCCACAAAAGGAAAAACAAAAATGAGAAGAAATGGAAAAAAAGAACTACAAAAACAACTAGAAAACAAGTAAAATGACAATAAGTACATACTTATTAATAATTACTTTAAATGACAATGGACAAAATGTTCCAATCAAAAGACATAGAGTGGCTAATTGGATTAAAAAAGAAAAAGAACTTTCAATATGTTGTCTACAAGAGACTCACTTCAATGCTAAAGACACACACATACTGAAAGGGAAGAGATGGGAAAAGATACAGCATTAATGGAAATGACAAGAAATAGATAGTAGCAATAGCTACATCAGATGAAATAGCCTTTAGAACAAAGGCCATAAAGAAAGACAAAGAAGGACCCTCTATAATGATAAGGGGATCAAGAAAAGAAGAGAATGTTACATTCATTAACATACACACACCCAATACAGGAGCACCTAAATATATAAAGCAAATACTAACAGACATAAAGGGAGAAACTGACAATAATAGTAGGAGACTTTAAAGGCCACTAACATCAATATACATCTGACAGACAGAAAATTACTAAAGCAAAGAAATTCTAAGTGACACAATAGAGAATTGGACTTCATTAATATCTACAGGACACTACACCCCTAAAAAACAGAATACACATTCTTTTCAAGGGCACATGGAATATTCTCTATTATAGACCACATACACAGTCACAAAGCAAGCTTTAACACATTTAAGAGGATAGAAGATATTGATATATCAATCATATTTTCTGACCACAGAGACATGAAATTAGAAATCAAATACAGAAAGAAAAACAGGAAATGAACAAATGTATGGACACTTAAAAAGATGCTACTAAAAAACCAGTGTGTCACTGATAAAATCTAAGAAGAAATCAGAAAATACCTTGAGACAAGGAAAAATGAAAAGACAAATTTACAAAATCTATGGGATGTGGCAAAAGCAGTTCTAAGAGGGAAGTTCATAGTGATGCAAGCTTGTCTCAAGAAACAAGAAAAATCTCAAATAAACAACCAAAAATCATCAGAGGGAAGGAAATAATAAAGGTCAGAGAGGAAATAAATAAAATAGAGATTAAGAAAAAGTAGAAAAGATCAATAAAACTGAAGTGTTTTTTTGAAAAGATAAACAAAATCAACAAACATTTAGCCAGCTTCTCTAATAAGAAAAGAGAGGGAACCCAAATAAACAAAATAAGAAATGAACAAAGAGAAGTAACAGTTGATACCACAGAAATTTAAAACAAAATCACAAGTGAATACTATGAACAGTTATATGCCAACAAATTGGACAACCTAGAAGAAATGGCCAAGTTTCTAGAAACACACAGCCTGCCAGGACTGAGTCAAGAAGAAAAAAGCAATTTAAACAGATGAATCACTAGAAGTAAAATAGAATCTATAAAAAAACAAAACCAAAAACAGAACCACCCTGCAAACAGAAGTCCAGGACTGGACAGCTTCATGGGAAAATCTACCAAACATACAAAGAAGAAATTATACCTTTCCTTCTCAAATCATTCCAAAATATTGAAAAGAGAACACACTCCCTTTTCATTCTTCGAGGCCACCATTATCCTGACACCAAAACCAGAAAAGACCCTACAAAAAAAAAAAAAAAAAAGAAAAGAAAATTATAGACCAATATTTTTGAAAAATATAGATTCAAAAATCCTAAACAAAATATTAGCAAACCAAATCCAACAATACCTAAAAAGGATTATACATCTTAATCAAGTTGGAGTCATTCCAGGGTCACAGGGATGGTGCAACATGTGAAAATCAATTAATGTGGTACACAACATTAACAAAAGGAAGACAAAAACCACATGATCATCTCAATAGATGCAGAAAAAACATTTGAAAAAATTCAATATTCATTCATGATAAAAAATATCATCAAAGTGGGTACAAAGGGAACATATTTCAACATAATAAAGGCCATTTATGACAAACTCACAGCCAACATCATACTCAAGGGTGAAAAGCTGAAAACCTTCCCTCTAAATTTAGAAAAAGACAAGGATGCCAATTCTCACTAGTTCTATTTACCACAGTATTAAAAAAAAACCTAGCCACAGCAATTCAATAAGAAAAAGAAATAAAATGATCCAAATTGGAAGGGAAGAGGTAAAACTGTCACTTTTTTCAGATGACATAATACTGTATATCCGGAATGCTAAGGTCTCCACAAAAAAAAGATTAGAACAAATAAAGGATTTCAACAAGTCACAGGATACAAGATACAGAAATATGTTGCTTTTCTATACACTAATAATAAAATATCAGAAAGAGAAAGTAAAAATAAAAAAATCATAGTTAAATTGAATCAAAAAATACTTAGGAATGGGCTTACCTGGTGGCGCAGTGGTTGAGAGTCCACCTGCCAATGCAGGGGACATGGGTTTGTGCCCCGGTCCAGGAAGATCCCACATGCCACGGAGCGGCTGGGCCCGTGAGCCATGGCCACTGAGCCTGTGCATCCAGAGTCTGTGCTTCACAACAGGAGAGGCCACAACAGTGAGAGGCCTGCATACCACAAAAAATAAATAAATAAATAAAACCTAGGAATAAACTTAACCAAGGAAGTGAAATAACTAAATGCTGAAAACTATAAAACACTGATAAAGGAAATTGAAGAAAATTCAAAGAAATGGAAAGCTATCTCATGATCTTGGATTGGAAGAATTAATATTGCTAAAATGGCCATAATACCCAAAGCAATCTACAGATTTAATGCAATCCTGATCAAAATACCCATGACATTTTTCACATAACCAGAATAAATAATCTCAAAATTTGTATGGAACCACAAAATACCCCAAATTGCAAAAGCAATCCAGGAGAAAAGAATAAAGTAGAAAAATAATCCTCAATGAACTTTAGAGTATACTACAAAGCTAAAGTAATCAAAACAGCATAGCAATAGTGCAAAACCAGATATTTGGATCAATGGAATGGAATAGAGAGCCCAGATATAAACCCACACACTTACAGCTATTACTATTTGACAAAGGAAGCAAGAACATACAATGGAGGAAAGGCAGTCTCTTCAGCAAGTCACGTTGAGAAAGTTGGGTAGCCTCATAAAAATCAATGAAATTAGAACACTCCATCACACCATACAAAAGTAAACTCAAAATCATTTAAAGACCTAAATATAAGACATGACACCACAAAACTCCTAGAAAAAACTCCTAGGCAAAACATTCTATGACATGAATTGTAGCAATGTTTTCTTAAATTTGTCTCTCAAGACAAAGGAAATAAAAACAAAAATAAACAAATGGGACCTAATCCAACTTTAAAACTTTTGCACATCAAAAGAAACCATCATCCAAATGAAAAGACAACTTACAGAATGGGAGAAAATACTTGCAAATGATACAATCAACAAAGGATCAATTTCCAAAACATACAAATACCTCATACAACTCAATATCAAAAAATAAACAACCCAATCAAAAAAATGGGCAGAAGATCTGAATAGACATTTCTGCAAAGAAGACATATAGATAGTTAACAGGCACATATAAAGATGCTTAATATCACTAATATTTAGAGAAATGCAGTTCAAACCCACAGTAAGGTACAATCTCACAGCAGTCAGAATGGCCATCATCAAAAGCCTACAAATAATGAATGCTGAAGAGGATGTGCAGAAAAAAGGAAACCTCCTACAGTATTGGTGGGAATGTAAAGTGGTGCAACTACCATGGAAAAAGAGTATGGAGTTTCCTTAAAAAATCTGATACTAGAACTAGCATATGATCCAGCAATTCCACTCCCGGGTATATATCTAGAAAAACAAACAAACAAAAAAACTAATTCAAAAAGATCTATACACCCCAATATTCATTGCAGCCCTGTAGACAATAGCCAAGACATGGAAACAACCCAAGTGCCCATCAACACACGGTTGGCTTAAGATGTGGTGTGTGTGTGTGTGTGTGTGTGTATGTGTGTGTGTGTGTATATATATATATATATATATATATAATGGAATATTACCCACCCATAAGAAAAAAATGAAATATTGCCATTTGCAGCAATGTGAATGGACCTAGAGAATAGTATACTTAGTGAAATTAGTCAGACAGAGAATGGCAAATACTATATGATATGCTTATATGTGGAATCTAAAAAAATATATACAAATGAATATATATATACAAAACATAGAGACTCAGAAACATATAAAACAAATAAAACATATAAACATATAAAACATATAAAACAAATTTATAGTTACCGAAAGGGAGAGGGAAGGGAGGAGGGACAAATTAGGTGTATGGTGTTAACAGACACAGATGACTATACACAAAATAGATAAGCAACAAAGATTTACTCTATAAAGAATTATACCCAATACCGTGTAATAACCTATAATGGAGTATAATCTCAAAAAAAAAAAAAAGTGAATCACTATGCTATACACATGAAGCTAGCACAATATTGTAAATCAACTATATCTCAATGAATATAAATAAATAAATAAGCACATGACTGCAATCTAGAAGACCTGATTTGTAACTTTAGTTCTGTTCTTTGTAGCTGAGTATTCCTCTGAAAGTAACTTACATTTTCTGGAATTTGGTTTCCCAATTAAAAAAAAAAAAATAGGAATGACCGTGACCACCTCATAGGATTCTTTAAAAAGTCCAAAGTAGGGGGGGACCTTGAAGATGGCGGAAGAGTAAGACGCGGAGATCACCTTCCTCCCCACAGATACACCAGAAATACATCTACACGTGGAACAACTCCTACAGAACACCTACTGAAGGCTGGCAGAAGACCTCAGACCTCCCAAAAGGCAAGAAAGTCCCCACTTACCTGGGTAGGGCAAAAGAAAAAAAGAAAAAAACAGAGACAAAAGAATAGGGACGGCACCTGCACCAGTGGGAGGGAGCTGTGAAGGAGGAAAAGTTTCCACACACTAGGAAGCCCCTTCGCGGGCGGAGACTGCGGGAGGCGGAGAGGGGAGCTTCGAAGCCGCGGAGGAGTGCACAGCAACGGGTGCGGAGGGCAAAGCGGGGAGATTCCCGCACAGAGGATCGGTGCCGACCGGCACTCACCAGCCCGAGAGGCTTGTCTGCTCACCCGCCGGGACGGGCGGGGCTGCGAGCTGAGGCTCGGCTTTGGTCGGAGCGCAGGGAGAGGACTGGGGTTGGCGGCGTGAACACAGCCTGCAGGGGGTTAGTGCGCCACAGCTAGCCGGGAGGGAGTCCGGGGAAAAGTCTGCACCAGCCGAAGAGGCAAGAGACTTTTTCTTCCCTCTTTGTTTCCTGGTGCGTGAGGAGAGGGGTTTAAGAACGCTACTTAAAGGAACTCCAGAGACGGGCGCGAGCCGCGGCTAAAAGCACGAACCCCAGAGACGGGCGCGAGCCACGGCTGAAAGCGCGGACCCCAGAGACAGGCGTGAGCCGCGGCTGAAAGCGCGGACCCCAGAGACGGGCGCGACCCGCGGCTGAAAGCGCGGACCCCAGAGACGGGCGCGAGCCACGGCTGAAAGCGCGGACTCCAGAGACGGGCAGGAGACGTTAAGGCTGCTGCTGCCGCCACCAAGGGGCCTGTGTGCGAGCACAGGTCACTCTCACACCCCTCTTCCGCGGAGCCTGTGCAGCCCGCCACTGCCAGGTTCCCGGGATCCAGGGACAACTTCCCCGGGAGAACGCACGGCGGGCCTCAGGCTGGTGCAAAGTCACGCCGGACTTTGCCGCCGCAGGCCCGCCCCGCACTACGTGCCCCTCCCTCCCCGCCGGCCTCAGTGCGCCAGAACCCCCGAATCAGCGGCTCCTTTAACCCCGTCCTGTCTGAGCAAAAAACAGACGCCCTCCAGCGACCTACACGCAGAGTAAGGGCCAAATCCAAAGCTGAGCCCCTGTGAGCTGTGAGAACAAAGAAGAGAAAGGGAAATCTCTCCCAGCAGCCTCAGAAGCAGCGGATTAAAGCTCCACAATCAACTTGATATACCCTGCATCTGTGGAATACCTGAATAGACAACCAATCATCCCAAATTAAGGAAGTGGACTTTAGGAACAAGATCTATGATTTTTTTCCCTATTCCTCTTTTTGTGAGTGTGTATGTATATGCTTCTGTGTGAGATCTTGTCTGTATAGTCTTGCTTCCACCATTTGTCCTAGGGTTCTATCCGTCCATGTTTTTTTCTTAAAATTTTTTTCTTAATAATCAATTTTAATTTTAATAACGTTATTATACTTTACCTTCGTCCTTTCTTTCTTTCTTTCTTTCTTTCCTTCCTTCCTTCCCTCCTTTAGGCAAGGAATCATCCCAAATAGAGGAGGTGGTCTCTGACAGCAAGATTTATGATTTTTCCCCCTTTACCTCTTTTAGTGAGGGTGTATGTGTATGCCTCTGTGTAAGATTTTGTCTGTATAGCTTTGCTTCCAACATTTGTCCTAAGGTTCTATCCGTCCCTTTTTTTTTTTTTCTAAATAAGAATTTTTTAATTCAATAACTTTATTATACATTATTTTATTTTTACTGTATCTTCTTTCTGTTTTTTCTTCTTTCCCTCCTTCCTTCCTTCCTCCCTCCCTCCCTCCTTTCTTTCCTTCTTGCCTTCTTTCCTTCTTTGCTGCTTTCTTTCTTCCTTCCTTCCTTCCCTCCTTTCCTTCTTTCTTTCCTCATACTTCTACTAATTCCCTCTACTTTTTCTCCCTTTTATTCTGAGCCGTGTGGATGAAAGGCTCTTGGTGCTCCAGCCAGGAGTCAGGGCTCTGCCTCTGAGGTAGGAGAGCCAACTTCAGGACACTGGTCCACAAGAGACCTCCAAGCTCCACATAATATCAAACGGTGAAAATCTCCCAGAGACCCCCATCTTAACACCAGCACCCAGCTTCACTCAACGACCAGCAAGCCACAGTGCTGGAAAACCTATGCCAAACAACTAGCAAAACAGGAACACGACCCCACCCATTAGCAGAGAGGCTGCCTAAAATCATAATAAGGCCACAGACACCCCAAAACACACCACCAGACGTGAACCTGCCCACTAGAGAGACAAGATCCAGCCTCATCCACCACAACAGAGGCACTAGTCCCCTCCACCAGGAAGCCTACACAACCCACTGAACCAACCTTAGCCACTGGAGACAGACATCAAAAACAGCAGGAACTATGAACCTGCAGTCTGCAAAAAGGAGACCCCAAACACAGTAAGATAAGCAAAATGAGAAGACAGAAAAACACACAGCAGATAAAGGAGCAAGATAAAAATGCACCAGACCTAACAAATGAAGAGGAAATAGCCAGTCTACCTGAAAAAGAATTCAGAATAATGATAGTAAGGATGATCCAAAATCTTGGAAATAGAATGGACAAAATGCAAGAATCAGTTAACAAGGATCTAGAAGAACTAAAGATGAAACAAACAACGATGAACAACACAATAAATGAAATTAAAAATACTCTAGATGGGATCAATAGCAGAATAACTGAGGCAGAAGAACGGATAAGTGACCTGGAAGATAAAATAGTGGAAATAACTACTGCAGAGCAGAATAAAGAAAAAAGAATGAAAAGAACTGAGGACAGTCTCAAAGACATCTGGGACAACATTAAATGCACCAACATTCGAATTATAGGGGTTCCAGAAGAAGAAGAGAAAAAGAAAGGGACTGAGAAAATATTTGAAGAGATTATAGTTGAAAACTTCCCTAATATGGGAAAGGAAATAGTTATTCAAGTCCAGGAAGCACAGAGAGTCCCATACAAGATAAATACAAGGAGAAATACGCCAAGACACATATTAATCAAACTGTCAAAAATTAAATACAAAGAAAGCATATTAAAAGCAGCAAGGGAAAAACAACAAATAACACATAAGGGAATCCCCATAAGGTTAACAGCTGATCTCTCAGCAGAAACCCTACAAGCCAGAAGGGAGTGGCAGGACATACTGAAAGTGATGAAGGAGAAAAACCTGCAGCCAAGACTACTCTACACAGCAAGGATCTCATTCAGATTTGATGGAGAAATTAAAACCTTTACACACAAGCAAAAGCTGAGAGAGTTCAGCACCACCAAACCAGCTTTACAACAAATGCTAAAGGATCTTCTCTAGGCAAGAAACACAAGAGAAGGAAAAGACCTATAGTAACGAACCCAAAACAATTTAGAAAATGGGAATAGGAACATACATATCGATAATTACCTTAAAAGTAAATGGACTAAATGCTCCCACCAAAAGACACAGATTAGCTGAATGGATACAAAAACAAGACCCTTATATATGCTGTCTACAAGAGACCCACTTCAGACCTAGAGACACATACAGACTGAAAGTAAGGGGATGGAAAAAGATATTCCATGCAAATGGAAACCAAAGAAAGCTGGAGTAGCAATTCTCATATCAGACAAAATAGACTTTAAAATAAGGACTATTAAAAGAGACAAAGAAGGACACTACATAATGATCAAGGGATCGATCCAAGAAGAAGATATAACAATTGTAAATATTTATGCACCCAACATAGGAGCACCTCAATACATAAGGCAAATACTAACAGCCATAAAAGGGGAAATCGACAGTAACACATTCATTGTAGGGGACTTAAACACCGCAGTTTCACCCATGGACAGATCATCCAAAATGAAAATAAATAAGGAAACACAAGCTTTAAATGATACATTAAACAAGATGGACTTAATTGATATTTATAAGACACTCCATCCAAAAACAACAGAATACACATTTTTCTCAAGTGCCCATGGAACATTCTCCAGGATAGGTCATATCTTAGGCCACAAATCAAGCCTTGGTAAATTTAAGAAAATTGAAATTGTATCAAGTATCTTTTCTGACCACAACACCATGAGACTAGATATCAATTACAGGAAAAGATCTGTAAAAAATACAAATACATGGAGGCTAAACAATACACTACTTAATAATGAAGTGATCACTGAAGAAATCAAAGAGGAAATAAAAAAATACCTAGAAACAAATGACAATGGAGACACAATGACCCAAAACCTGTGGGATCCAGCAAAAGCAGTTCTAAGGGGGAAGTGTATAGCAATACAAGCCCACTTTAAGAAGCAGGAAACATCTCGAATAAACAACCTAACCTTGCACCTCAAGCAATTAGAGAAAGAAGAACAAAAAAACCCCAAAGCTAGCAGAAGGAAAGAAATCATAAAAATCAGATCAGAAATAAATGAAAAAGAAATGAAGGAAACAATAGCAAAGATCAATAAAACTAAAAGCTGGTTCTTTGAGAAGATAAACAAAATAGATAAACCACTAGCCTGAATCATCAAGAAAAAAAGGGAGAAGACTCAAATCAATAGAATTAGAAATGAAAAAGGAGAAGTAACAACTGACACTGCAGAAATAAAAGAGATCATGAGAGATTACTACAAGCAACTCTATGCCAATAAAATGGACAATCTGGAAGAAATGGACAAATTCTTAGAAATGCACAACCTGCCAAGACTGAATCAGGCAGAAATAGAAAATATGAACAGACCAATCACAAGCACTGAAATTGAAACTGTGATTAAAAATCTTCCAACAAACAAAAGCCCAGGACCAGATGGCTTCACAGGCGAATTCTATCAAACATTTAGAGAAGAGCTAACACCTATCCTTCTCAAACTCTTCCAAAATATAGCAGAGGGAGGAACACTCCCAAACTCCTTCTACGAGGCCACCATCACCTTGATACCAAAACCAGACAAGGATGTCACAAAGAAAGAAAACTACAGGTCAATATCACTGATGAACATAGATGCAAAAATCCTCAACAAGATACTAGCAAACAGAATCCAACAGCACATTAAAAGGATCATACACCATGATCAAGTGGGGTTTATTCCAGGAATGCAAGGATTCTTCAATATACGCAAATCTATCAATGTGATAAACCATATTAACAAATTGAAGGAGAAAAACCATATGATCATCTCAATAGATGCAGAGAAAACTTTTGACAAAATTCAACACCCATTTATGATAAAAACCCTGCAGAAAGTAGGCATAGAGGGAACTTTCCTCAACATAATAAAGGCCATATATGACAAGCCCACAGCAAACCTCATCCTCAATGGTGAAAAACTGAAAGCATTTCCACTAAGATCAGGAACAAGACAAGGTTGCCCACTCTCACCACTCTTATTCAACATAGTTTTGGAAGTTTTAGCCACAGCAATCAGAGAAGAGAAGGAAATAAAAGGAATCCAAATCGGAAAAGAAGAAGTAAAGCTGTCACTGTTTGCAGATGACATGATACTATACATAGACAATCCTAAAGATGCTACCAGAAAACTACTAGAGCTAATCAATGAATTTGGTAAAGTAGCAGGATACAAAATTAATGCACAGAAATCTCTGGCATTCCTATATACTAATGATGAAAAATCTGAAAGTGAAATCAAGAAAACACTCCCATTTACCATTGCAACGAAAAGAATAAAATACCTAGGAATAAACCTACCTACGGAGACAAAAGACCTGTATGCAGAAAATTATAAGACACTGATGAAAGAAATTAAAGATGATACAAATAGATGGAGAGATATACCATGTTCTTGGATTGGAAGAATCAACATTGTGAAAATGACTCTACTACCCAAAGCAATCTATAGATTCAATGCAATCCCTATCAAACTACCACTGGCATTTTTCACAGAACTAGAACAAAAAATTTTGCAATTTGTATGGAAACACAAAAGACCCTGAATAGCCAAAGCAATCTTGAGAACGAAAGAAGGAACTGGAGGCATCAGGCTCCCTGACTTCAGACTATACTACAAAGCTACAGTTATCAAGATGGTATGGTACTGGCACAAAAACAGAAAGATAGATCAATGGAACAGGATAGAAAGCCCAGAGATAAACCCATGCACATATGGACACCTTATCTTTGATAAAGGTGGCAGTAATGTACAGTGGAGAAAGGACAGCCTCTTCAATAAGTGGTGCTGGGAAAACTGGACAGGTACATGTAAAAGTATGAGATTAGATCACTCCCTAACACCATACACAAAAATAAGCTCAAAATGGATTAAAGACCTAAATGTAAGGCCAGAAACTATCAAACTCTTAGAGGAAAACAGGCAGAACACTCTATGACATAAATCACAGCAAGATCCTCTCTGACCCACCTGCTAGAGTAATGGAAATAAAAACAAAAATAAACAAATGGGACCTAATGAAACTTCAAATCTTTTGCACAGCAAAGGAAACCATAAACAAGACCAAAAGACAACCCTCAGAATGGGAGAAAATATTTGTACATGAAGCAACCGACAAAGGATTAATCTCCAAAATTTACAAGCAGCTCATGCAGCTCAATAACAAAAAAACAAACAACCCAATTCAAAAATGGGCAGAAGACCTAAATAGACATTTCTCCAAAGAAGATATACAGACTGCCCACAAACACATGAAAGAATGCTCAACATCATTAATCATTAGAGAAATGCAAATCAAAACTACAATAAGATATCATCTCACACCAGTCAGAATGGCCATCATCAAAAAATCTAGAAACAATAAATGCTGGAGAGGGTGTGGAGAAAAGGGAACACTCTTGCACTGCTGGTGGGAATGTGAAT
Organism: Grampus griseus; assembly: GCF_964374135.1. Taxonomy (NCBI): domain Eukaryota; kingdom Metazoa; phylum Chordata; class Mammalia; order Artiodactyla; family Delphinidae; genus Grampus; species Grampus griseus. The sequence goes on along the minus strand of NC_139014.1, from coordinate 35,105,983 downwards.
TGGTTCAGCCACTATGGAGAACAGTATGGAGGTTCCTTAAAAAACTACAAATAGAACTACCATATGACCCAGCAATCCCACTACTGGGCATATACCCTGAGAAAACCAAAATTCAAAAAGAGTCATGTACCAAAATGTTCATTGCAGCTCTATTTACAATAACCCGGAGATGGAAACAACCTAAGTGCCCATCATCGGATGAATGGATAAAGAAGATGTGGCACATATATACAATGGAATATTACTCAGCCATAAAAGGAAACGAAATTGAGCTATTTGTAATGAGGTGGATAGACCTAGAGTCTGTCATACAGAGTGAAGTAAGTCAGAAAGAAAAAGACAAATACCGTATGCTAACACATATATATGGAATTTAAGAAAAAAAAATGTCATGAAGAACCTAGGGGTAAGGCAGGAATAAAGATGCAGACCTCCTAGAGAACGGACTTTCGGATATGGGGAGGGGGAGGGGTGAGCTGTGACAGGGCGAGGGAGAGTCATGGGCATATACACACTAACAAACGTAGTAGGGTAGATAGCTAGTGGGAAGCAGCCGCATGGCACAGGGATATTGGCTCGGTGCTTTGTGACAGCCTGGAGGAGTGGGATAGGGAAGGTGGGAGGGAGGGAGACGCAAGAGGGAAGACATATGGGAACATATGTTTATGTATGACTGATTCACTTTGTTATAAAGCAGAAACTAACACACCATTGTAAAGCAATTATACCCCCAATAAAGATGTTAAAAAAAAAAAAGTCCAAAGTAGGTTGCATATGTATTAGCATTTATGAAATGTAAAAGGCTAGAAATATAAACTCGAACCATTTAAAAAATTATCCAATGATGCAAATTGTATTTGATTTTTGTATGTATACAACATATATAAATGTGAAAAATAGTCTTATCATGTTATTCAATCATACCTATAAAGAGTCTTCCAATGGCTTTAGAAAATCATTATATTAATATGACATATAAAAGTATACTTTTTGAGAAATAAAAATGCTAATAATCTTATTTCTTGATTTTCATCATGTTTTTCACCTTCAAGATATTTTAACACTTTATGAAAACCATTGCAACAGTTTTACCTCTAGTAGATTGTGCCTTCTGAATCAACTTCAGAATTAGAATTATTTTCTTGATAATATACAGGTTGAATTGTAATGTGTTCTAAGAGAAACTGCATTAGTCTATGGCAAATTATTCTCAGACTGTATGAATTGTATCATTCTTTTTCCAAGCAGAGTTGATCTTATTCAATATAACACATCTTAGTGCTTTTAAAATCCGAGGGGAAATTATGATTAAAATTGCTTAAGGGAAAAAAAGCAGCATTGCTTGACATCAAGGATAAACTACTCCTATATATAAGTTCATTTATTTAAAAATATGAAATATCAGTATGTGATTTTGACATCTGACTTTACAGCTTAAATATTACAGGTATATTTTGTGAACATGCAAATGATGACCTAAAGTTAATAAGCTGAGAGCATTAATAAAACAAGTGTAAAATTATTAATTACATTTTATCTGATAATTAAACATTTTTACATATTAAATATTACATTCTAGAAAAGTCAAGCTGTTTCCTAGAGAAACACTAAACGATAAAAGACATATGCTTAAAAATCAATTGAAAAGTGTATATGGAGCCGATTCTATGTGTAAGAAATTGTACTGGACTTAATGAAGAAAAAATATATACAAGACAGAGTTTCTCTCCTCCAGTGGTTCACAGCATAGAGAGACTAGTTTTGAAGAAAAAAACCCAAAAAACTATATATATATATATATATATATATATATATATATATATATATATATATATATATATATATATATATATATATAATTACCCTAACAATAATAAGACTGCAGATAGTTAATTTAAATATTATGTTACCAAGAATTTATTCCCCACACCCAATCAAATGATTAACAACTATATATTTTCTATTCAACAGTGACTAGTTCAACTCACATCAAAACAAATAATGACCATCCACAACTATAAAGGGCAATCTTGATCACTAATAATTATATCACTTATATTCATTGGTTCAAAAAACTTACTAGGTCTCTTTACACATTACTTTAAACTCATCCCACAACTTTCAATAAATTTGAATGTAGTTATCCCTTTATGAGCAGGAAATATAATTACCAGCTTCCACCATAAAACAAAAGAATTTCTAGTCCATTTCTACCATAAGATACACCAATCCCCCTTATCTCCATGCTAGTAATTATTGAAACTATTAGCTTATTTATCCAACCAATAGCCCTAGCCTTATGACTGATTATATATATTAATTAAGCTCAAACAAGGCAGGCCATACTATGTGTCAAAAGAGTTAAGACAAAGTGCTCTGAGGATATAAAAGATAGATAATGATTTTGGTTGAGGAGATTAAGGAAGCATCACTCATCCAAACACATGTAACCTCTATTTATTTTGCCTAAATATGTACATGAGTCACATGGACCAATTGACAGTATGTTTGTGTTCACAAAACCCTGATATGTTTTTTAAATCATCTGCTTTCTTACCTTGATAAGAAGCAAATTCACCTATGCATTCAATGTATAAAATAAGTAAACTAGATTTTTATCCTAGGTATCTTCCAGCCTGTAGAGTCTTTAAAAATTAAACATTCCTGCAAATTATTTGACATGAGTTATTTATGCACTTAGACCCTTAAGAAAACTTCTTATTTTTTTCTAAAATATAATGAAAAAAATTCCAGCCTTATTTTTATATGAAATTCCAATAATTATGTACTCTATATTTTAAGTAAATCAATTATCTTTAGAAAAATAATTAGTACATGGAGATAAGATGTGATTATCATAAAGCAATAGAGATAATTAAGATAACTAGTATATGGGAAATAGACCTGATTTTAATTTTTTAAGAATTATTAGTACAAAAATTAATACAAACATGCATTTATAAGTATTTTTGTAAAGGAAACACTAAATAAATTTAGATTAATAAATGACTTGCCTAAGGACAACCAGATAATAAACACTGCAGTCACAACCAGGAATTCATATTTTTGACTCCAACTGCCATGCTGTTTCCACTTCCCTATGCTACTGCTTCATTTGTATTAATGCTCTAAGTCTGAAAATAAACTCAATCATATGTTAGTTTCTAGTCAACTGATACTAATCTTTTACAAAAGTAAGACTACTTCCCCCTGTTATCAAAACCAACCAGTAATCAGTATTTAACAAACATCAATTATGTGTCAGTCAACTGGGAAAAATAATTAGAAAACATCATCTAACTAGAACACAGTCTTCATGAAATTCAAGGGAGTCAAGAATGGAGGAAAAAGCATATAAAAATCAGAAGATTGCCAAAAGTATATGAATTAAAATCCTTCACAAAATCCTTCACTTATTTCTTACTTAGTCTTCAAATCAGGATGTTGACTCATTTTTGAAACCTAAGAAAAGTTTAGATAAACAAATTACAAATGTAAAAAGAGGCTAAGCTAAAGGTAAGCATCTTTAAAACAAAAAATTACCAAGCAACAACTAACACTGCTGCTGTTAGAATTCCATTAAGCTAACTTTAACTAAATTGAGGCTGAAATGAAATACAAAACAGGAATAGTAATTTTAAAAGTATAGCAACCATGGACCATTTTGAATAAGATAGTATAAGTGTGTATGTTTACTTTCTTTTAAAAAAACTGCTAAATTACTTGAAAATATTGCCTAACAATTTTCAAATGTGTCATGAAGAAAAATATTTTAGATAGTTGGTACTTTACACCTCCAGTGAAATTAAAGCAAACATAGGTTCTAAAATAATTTTTAAATTATTAACAAATATAGTATGGAAAAAGAAAAACAGTAACTTTACAGATGGAGAGAAATTTAGCAGATATCACCCTAAACAACTGATCAAGGTTAACAAGTTTAACTACACCAGTCATCATGCTGACATTAAAGGAATCCCTGACATGTTGTCATGAGAACACTATTTTACTTCTGTGGTTTCCTCCAACCCGCCCCCAAATCATAACCCTAGCCTAAGTATAAGAAAACAGGAGATAAATCCAAATTGAGGGACATTTCTATAAAGTACTTGACCAAGTGTTTTTAAAAGTGTCAAAATAAGAGGAGCTTCAAGATGGCAGAAGAGTAAGACGTGGAGATCATCTTCCTCCCCACAAATACATCAGAAATACATCTACATGTGGAACAACTCCTACAGAACACCTACTGAAAGCTGGCAGAAGACTCAGACCTTTCAAAAGACAAGAAACTGCCCACGTACCTGGGTAGGGCAAAAGAAAAAAAAACAGAGACAAAAGAATAAGGACGGGACCTGCACCAGTGGGAGGGAGCTGTGAAGGAGGAAAGGTTTCCACACACTAGGAAGCCCCTTCACAGGCAGAGACTGCAGGTGGCAGAGGGGGAAACTTTGGAGCCATGGAGGAGAGAGCAACAACAGAGGTGCAGAGGGTAAAGTGGAGAGGTTCCCACACAGAGAACCAATGCCGACAAACACTCACCAGCCGGAGAGGCTTATCTGCTCACCTGCCGGGATGGGTGGGGTATGGGAGCTGAGGCTCGGGCTTTGGAGATCAGATCCCAGGGAGAAAACTGGGGTTGGCTGCGTGAACACAGCCTAAAGGGGGCTAGTGCGCCACAGCTAACTGGGAGGGAGTCTGAGAAAAAGTCTGGAGCTGCTTAAAAGGCAAGAGACTTTTTCTTGCCTCTTTGTTTCCTGGTGTGCGAGGAGAGGGGATTAAGACCGCTGCTTAATGGAGCTCCAGAGATGGGCGCAGCCACGGCTTTAACCTGGACCCCAGAGACGGGCATGAGACGCTAAGACTGATGCTGCAGCCACCAAGAAACCTGTGTGCAAGCACAGGTCACTATCCACACCTCCCCTCCCAGGAGCCTGTGAAGCCTGCCACTGCCAGGGTCCCGAGATACAGGAACAATTTCCCGGAAGAACACACGGTTGCCTCACGCTTGTTCCACATCATGTGGGCCTCTGTTGACACAGGCTAGCCCTAAATTCCATACCCCTAACTCCCCCCGGGCCTGAGTGAGCCAGAGCCCCCAAACCAGCTTCTCCTTTAACCCTGTCCTGTCTGGGTGAAGAAAAAATGCCCTCAGGCGACCTTAACACAGAGGTTAGGCCAAATCCAGAGCTGAACACCAGGAGCTGTGTGAACAAAGAAGAGAAGGGATATTTCTCCCAGCAGCCTCAGGATCAGCGGATTAAATCTCCACAATCAACTTGATGTACCCTGTAACTGTGGAATACCTGAATAGAAAAAGAATCATCCCAAATTGAGCAGGTGGATTTTGGGAGCAATGATATATGTATTTTTTCCCTTTTTGTGAGTGTATATGTGTATGCTTGTGTGTGTGATTTTTGTCTGTATAACTTTCCTTTTACCATTTGTCCTACGGTTCTATCAGTTTTTTTGTTTTGTTTTTTAGTATAGTTTTTAGCACTTGTTAACATGGGTGGAAGTGTTTTTTGGTTTGGTTACTCCCTTCCTTCTTTCTATTTTTTTATTAATTAAAAAAATAATTATTTTTTATTTTAATAAATTTTTAATTTAATTAAATTTTATCTCCTTTCTTTTTTTTCTCCCTTTTATTCTGAGCCATGTGGATGAGAGGCTCTGGGTGCCCCAACCAGGTGTCAGGGCTGTGCCTCTGAGGTGGGAAAGCCAAGTTCAGGACATTGGTTGACAAGCAACCTCCCAGCTCCACATAGTATCAAGTGGCGAAAATCTCCCAGAGATCTCCATCTCAACACCAAGAGCCAGTTCCAACCAATGACCAGCAAGCTACAGTGCTGGAAACCCTATGCCAAACAACTAGCAAGACAGGAACACAACCCCACACATTAGTAGAGAGGATGCCTAGAATCATAATAAGACCACAGACACCCCAAAACACACCATAAGAAGTGGACCTGCCCAACAGAAAGACAAGATCCAGCCTCATCCACGAGAATACAGACACTAGTCCCCTCCAACAGGAAGCCTACACAACTCACTGAACCAAACTTAGTCACTGGGGGCAGACACAAAAACAATGGGAACTACGAACCCACAGCCTGCAAAAAGGAGACCCCAAACAGAGTAAGTTAAGCAAAATGAGAAGACAGAGAAACACACAGCAGATGAAGGAGCAGGGCCAAAACCCACTAGACCAAACAACTGAGTAGGAAATAGGCAGTCTACCTGAAAAAGAATTCAGAATAATTATAGTAAAGATGATCCAAAATCTTGGAAATAGAATGGAGAAAACACAAGAAATGTTTAACAAGGACCTAGAAGAACTAAAGAGCAAACAAACAGTGATGAACAACACAATAAGTGAAATTAAAAATTCTCTAAAAGAGATCAATAGCAGATTAACTGAGGCAGAAAAATGGATAAGTGACCAGGAAATAAAATACTGGAAATAACTACTGCACAGCAGAATAAAGAAGAAAGAATGAAAAAAAAATTGAGGAAAATCTCAGAGACATCTGGGACAACATTAAACGCACCAACATTCGCATTATAGGGGTCCTAGAGAAGAAGAGAAAAAGAAATGCACTGAGAAAATATTTGAAGAGATTATAGTTGAAAACTACCCTAATATGGGTAAGGAAATACTTAAGCAAGTCCAGGAAGCACAGAGAGTCCCATACAGGATAAATCCAACAAGAAAGATGCCAAGACATATATTAATCAAACTATCAAAAATTAAATAAAAAGAAAAAGTATTAAAAGCAGACGGGGAAAACAACAAATAACATACAAGGGAATCCCCATAAGGTTAACAGCTGATCTCTCAGCAGAAACCCTGCAAGAGAGAAGGGAGTGGCAGGACATATTTAAACTGATGAAGGGGAAAAATCTACAACCAAGATTACTCTACTCAGCAAGGATCTCATTCAGATTTGACAGATAAATTAGAAGCTTTACAGACAAGCAAAAGCTAAGAGAATTCAGCGCTACAAAACCAGCTTTACAACAAATGCTAAAGGAACTTCTCTAGACAAGAAACACAAGAGAAGGAAAAGACCTATAATAACGAACCCAAAACAATTTAGAAAATGGTAATAGGACCATACATATCAATAATTGCCTTAAATATATATGCATGAAATGCTCTAAACAAAAGACACAGAGTGGCTGAATGGATACAGAAACAAGACCCATATATATGCTGTATGCAACAGACCCACTTCAGACCTAAGGACACATACAGACTAAAAGTGAAGGGATGGATAAAGATATTCCATGCAAATGGAAATCAAAAGAAAGCTGGAGTAGCAATTCTTATATCACACAAAATAGACTTTAAAACAAACTGTTACAAGTGACAAAGAAGGACAGTACATAATGATCAAGGGATCAATCCAAGAAGAAGTTATAACAATTGTAAATATTTATGCACCCAACATAGGAGCATCTCAATACATAAGGCAAATACTAACAGCCATGAAATGGTAAATCAACAGTAACAAAATCATAGTAAGGGACTTTAACACCCTACTGTCACCAATGGACAGATCATCCAAAATGAAAATAAATAAGGAGACACAACCTTTAAAAGAAACACAAGCTTTAAATGATACATTAAACAAGATGAAATTAATTGATATTTATAGGACATTCCATACAAAAACAACAGAATACACTTTCCTCTCAAGTGCTCATGGAATATTCTTCAGGATAGATGATATCTTCGGTCACAAAACAAGCATTGGTAAATTTAAGAAAATTGAAATTGTATCAAGTATCTTTTCCGATCACAACGCTATGAGACTAGATATCATTTACAGGAAAAAATCTGGAAAAAATACGAACATATGGAGGCTAAACAATACACTACTTAATAACAAAGATATCACTGAAGAAATCAGAGGAAATCAAAAAATACCTAGAAATAAATGCCAATGAAGACATGACCACCCAATACCTATGGGATGCAGCAAAAGCAGTTCTAACAGGGAAGTTTATAGCAATACAATCTTACCTTAAGAAACAAGAAACATCTCAAATAAACAACCTAACCTTACACCTAAAGCAATTAGAGAAAGAAGAACAAAAATCTTGCAAAGTTAGCAGAAGGAAAGAAGTCATAAAGATCAGATCAGAAATAAATGAAAAAGAAATGAAGGAAACAATAGCAAACATCAATAAAACTAAAAACTGGTTCTTTGAGAAGATAAACAAAATTGATAAATCATTAGCTAGGCATATCAAGAAAAAAAGGGAGAAGACTCAAATCAATAGAATTAGAAATGAAAAAGGAGAAGTAAAAACTGACACTGCAGAAATATAAAGGATAATGAGAGATTACTACAAGAAACTATATGCCAATTAAATGGACAACCTGGAAGAAATGGAGAAATTATTAGAAATGCACAACCTTCTGAGACTGAACCAGGAAGAAATAGAAAATATGAACAGGCAAATCACAAGCACTGAAATTGAAAATGTGATTAAAATCTTCCAACAAACAAAAGCCCAGGACCAGATGGCTTCACAAGGGAATTCTATCAATCATTTAGAGAAGAACTAACACCTATCCTCTCAAACTCTTCCAAAATACAACAGAGGGAGGGACACTCTCAAACTCATTTTAAGGCCACCATCACCCTGATACCAAAAGCAGACAAAGGTGTCACAAAGAAAGAAAATTACAGGCCAATATCACTGATCAACTTAGATGCAAAAATCCTCAAGAAAATACTAGCAAACAGAATCCAACAGCATGTTAAAAGGATGATACAACATGATCAAGTAGAGTTTATTTCAAGAATGCAAGGATTCTTCAATATACACAAATCAATCAATGTAATACATCATATTAACAAATTGAAGAGGAAAAAACATATGATCATCTCAATAGATACAGAGAAAGTTTTTGACAAAATTCAACACCCATTTATGATAAAAGCCCTCCAGATTGTAGGCATAGAGGGAACTTACCTCAACATCCTGAAGGCCATATATGACAAACCCACAGCCAACATCGTCCTCAATGGTAAAAAGACTGAAACCATTTCTACTAAGATAAGGAGGAAGACAAGGTTGCCCATTCTCACCACTGTTATTCAACATAGTTTTTGTAGTTTTACCCACAACTATCAGAGAAGAAAAAGAAATAAAAGGAATGCAATCGGAAAAGAAGTAAAGCTGTCACTGCTTGCAGATGACATGATATTATACATAAAGAATCCTAAAGATGCTACCAGAACACTACTAGAGCTAATCAATGAATTTGGTAAAGTAGCAGGATACAAAATTTATGCAAAGAAGTCTCTTGCATTCCTATACACTAATGATTAAAATCTGAAAGGGAAATTTAGAAAACACTCACATTTACCATTGCAACAAAAGGAATAAAATATCTAGGAATAAACTATGTAAGGAGAAAAAAAGACCTGTATGCAGAAAATTATAAGACATTGGTGAAAGGAATTAAAGATGATACAAATAGATGGAGAGATATACCATATTCTTGGATTGGAAGAATCAACATTGTGAAAATGACAATACCACCCAAAGCAATCTACAGACTCATTGCAATCCCTATCAAACTACCATTGGCATTTTTCACAGAACTACAACAAAATATTTCATAATTTGTATGGAAACATAAAAGACCCCGAATATCCAAAGCAATTTTGAGAAAGAAAAATGGAGCTGGAGGAATCAGGCTCCCTAACTTTAGACTACACTACAAAGCTACAGTAAATAAGACAGTATGGTACTGGCAAAAAAAATACAGAAATATTGATCAATGGAACAGGATAGAAAGCCCAAAGATAAACCCACAGACATATGGTCAACTTATCTTTGATAAAGGATGCAAGAATATACAGTGGAGAAAATACAGCCTCCTCAATAAGTGGTGCTGCAAAAACTGTACAGCTACATGTAAAGTATTGAATTTAGAACACTCCCTAACACTACACAAAAAACTCAACTCAAAATGGATTAAAGACCTAGATGTTAGGCCAGACACTATCAGACTCTTAGAGGAAAACAGTAGGCAGAACACTCTATTACATAAATCACAACAAGATCCTTTCTGACCCACCTCCTAGAGAAATGGAAATAAAAACAAGAATAAGCAAATGTGACCTAATGAAACTTAAAAGATTTTCCACAGCAAAGGAAACCATAAACAAGACCAAAAGACAACCTTCAGAATGGGATAAAATATTTGAAAATGAAGCAACTGACAGAGGATTAATCTCCAAAACTTATAAGCAGCTCATGCAGCTCAATATCAAAAAATAAACAACCCAATCCAAAAATGGGCAGAAGACGTAAATAGACATTTCTCCAAAGAAGATATATAGATTGCCAACAAACACATGAAAGAATGCTCAACATCATTAATCATTAGAGATATGCAAATTGAAACTACAATGAGGTATCACCTCACACCAGTCAGAATGGCTATCATCAAAAAAATCTACAAACAATAAATCCTGGACAGGGTTTGGAGAAAAAGGGAACCCTCTTGCACTGTTGGTGGGAATGTAAATTGATACAGCTACTATGGAGAACAGTATGGAGGTTCCTTTAAAAACTAAAAATAGAAGTACCATACCACCCAGCAATCCCACTACTGGCATATACCCTGAGAAAACCATAATTCAAAGGTGTCATGTACCACAATGTTCATTGCAGCTCTATTTGCAATAGCCAGGATATGGAAGCAACCTAAGTGTCCATAAACAGATGAGTGGATAAAGAAGATGTGGCACATATATACAGTGGTATTACTCAGCCATAAAATGAAACGAAATTGAGTTATTTGTAGTGAGTTGGATGAACCTAGAGTCTGTTATACAAAGTGAAGTAAGTCAGAAAGAGAAAAACAAATACCATATGGTAACACATATATATGACATCTAAGGGAAAAAAAATGGTCATGAAGAACGTAGGGGCGATGGGAAGAAAGACGCAGACCTACTAGAGAACAGACTTGAGGATATAGGGAGGGGGGAGGGTAACCTGGGACAAAGTGAGTGTGGCATGGACATATATACACTACTAAATGTAAAATAGAGAGCTAGTGGGAAGCAGCTGCATAGCACAGGGAGATCAGCTCGCTGCTTTGTGACCACGTAGAGGGGTGGGATAAGGAGGTTGGGAGGGAGGGAGATTCAATAGGGAAGAGATATGGGGATATATGTATATGTATAACTGATTCACTTTGTTATAATGCAGAAACTAATACACCATTGTAAAGCAATTATACTCCAATAAAGATGTTTTAAAAAATGTCAAAATAATGAAAACAAAGGAAAGCATTAGAAACCATTAAGACTGGAGCAGACTAAGGAACTGTTACAACTAAATTTAAGCCTGAATTAGATACTGGAATAGATAAAAAGTATGTAGTAAAAAACAAACAAACAGAAACCTAAAATTTAGTGGAAAAGCTAATAAAATCTAAATAAAGTCCTTAGTTTGCTTAGTAGTGTTATACCAATGTTAATTTATTAATTTAGATTCATGCATCATGATCATATTGACTCTCTACAGTATCTTTACAATTTTTCTGTAAACTTTAAATGATTGAAAAATAATAGTTAAAATATTTTTATGGATATGACGTGGAGTAAAATATTGTGCTACTGGGTTAGGCAATTTGTGGACACCAAAGCCCAAAGCCCAAAAACAAGAGAAAATAATGATGAAATTGGATTTATCAAGTTTAAACAATTTTCTCTTAAAAACATAGTTAAGAAAATAATAAAAAAAAAAAACAATCCATAGACTTGGAAAAACTTGTAAAGCATAAATCAAAACTACAGAATAAATTAGGATTTGGGGATTAACAAATTCATACTACTGTATATAAAATACATAAACAGCAAGTACCTACTGTGTAGCACAGGGAATCATATTCAATATCTTGTAATAACTTTTAATGGAAAAGAATCTGGAAAAGAATATATATATATATATATATATATATCTGTGTGTGTATATATATATAAAACAATTACTTTGCTGTACACTTGATACTTATACCACATTTTAAATTAACTATACTTCAATAAAAACAATTGTACACAATATATGAATCTCTTATGATTGAAAATATATATGTGTGTATTCAAAAACATTTAAACACACACTTCACAAAAGAAGATATACAGTTACACAAATAATTAATGAGCCCATGTAAAGATGCTCAACAGCACTAGACATCAAGGAAATGCAAATTAAATGACATGGGATGCTACTAATACTAAAGTGACTAAAGTGAAAAAGACTAGTAATGCCAAAAACAGGCTAGGATGTGGCAAAATTGGAACTCATATATTGCTGGTGAGAATGCAAATGGCACACTTATTTTGGAAAAAAATGTTTGGAAGTACTTAATGAAAATCGTCACACATTTTTCATATGACCAAGCATTACCACTCAACAGAAATAAAATTATATTTTCACACAAAGAAGTGGATGTGGACGTTCATTACAACATTACTTATTACTGCTGTAAATTGGAAAAAAATAAACGTTTTTCAACAGATGAATGGGTAAGCAAAGGTTTATTTCTGCAATGAACTGCTACTCAATAATAAAAATAAAATACTGATGCAGAAAATAACATGGAAAGTCTCAAAAACATTTTGCTACCTGAAAGAAAAACACAAGACACTGGGTGTGTGTGGATCAACTTACGTGGAATTGTAGAAAATACAAAACTATCGTAGCAGAAAGTAGATCAGTGTTTTGGGCTTGGGAGAGGAAAGAGATTTTAGTATAAACTTTCAAGGAAAAAGGGACTTTTCCACAGCTTAATTCTGGTAGTGTTTACACAATTATATACAATTACCAAAATATATCAAGCTGTATATATTTTTTTCTTGAATTTTTGAATTTAATTTTATTTTTTATACAGCAGGCTCTTATTAGTTATCTATTTTATACAAATTAGTGTATATATGTCAATCTCAATCTCCCAATTCATTCCACCACCACTGTCCCCCTGCCACTTTACCCCTTGGTGTTCATACATTTGTTCTCTACATTTGTGTCTCTATTTGTGCCCTACAAACTTGTTCACTTGTACCATTTTTCTAGGTTCCACATATACACATTAATATGTGATATTTGATTTTCTCTTCCTGACTTACTTCACTCTGTATGACAGTCTCTAGATCCATCCACGTCTCTACAAATGACCCAATTTCATTCCTTTTTATGGCTGAGTAATATTCCATTGCATATATGTACCACATCTTCCTTATCCACTCATCTGTCGATGGACATTAAGTTGCTTCCATGACCTGGCTATTGTAAATTGTGTTGCAATGAACATTGGGGTGCATGTGTCTTTTTGAATTGTGGTTTTCTCAGGATATATTCCCAATAGTGGGATTGCTCGGTTATATGGTAATTCTATTTTTAGTTCTTTAAGGAACCTCCGTACTGTTCTCTATAGTGGCTGTATCAATTTACATTCCCACCAACAGTGCAAGAGGGTTCCATTTCCTCCACATTTGTTGTTTGTCGATTTTCTGATGAAGCCCATTCTAACTGGTGTGAGGTGATAACTCATTGTAGTATTGATTCACATTTCTCTCATAATTAGTGATATTGAGCAGCTTTGCATGTGCTTCTTGGCCATCTGTATGTCTTCTTTGAAGAAATGCCTATTTAGGCCTTCTGCCCATTTTTTGATGGGGTTGTTTGGTTTTTTAATATTGAGCTGCATGTGTTGTTTATATAATCTGGAGATTAATCCTTTGTTGATTAATTTGCAAATATTTTCTCCATTTGGAGGGTTGTCTTTCTGTCTTGTTTGTAGTTTCCTTTGCTTTGCAAAAGCTTTTATGTTTCATTAGGGTCCTATTTGTTTACTTTTGTATTTATTTCCATTACTGTAGGAGGTGGACCAAAAATATCTTGATGTGATTTATGTCACAGAGTGTTCTTCCTATGTTTCTCTCTAAGAGTTTTATAGTGTCCTGTCTTACATATAGATCTGTAATCCATTTGGAGTTTATTTTTGCATATGATGTTAGGGAGTGTTCTAATTTCATTCTTTTACATGTAGCTCTCCAGTTTTCCCAGGACCCTAATTGAAGAAACTCTCTTTTCTCCATTTTATATCATTGCCTCCTTTGTCATAGATTAGTTGACCACAGGTGCATGGGTTTACTTCTGGGCTTTCTATCATGTTCCATTTATATATTTCTGTTTTTGTGCCTTTTCCTTTTTGTCTTGATTACTGTAGCTTTGTAGTATAGTCTGAAGCCAGAGAGTCTGATTCCTCCAGCTCCGTTTTTTCCCCTTAATTCTACTTTGGCTATTTGGGGTTTTTTATGTCTCCATAAAGATTTTAAGATTTTCTGTTCTAGTTCTGTAAAAAATGCCACTGGTAATTTGATAGGGATTGCATTGAATCTGTAGATTGCTTCGGGTACTATAGTCATATTCAAAATATTGATTCTTCCAATCCAATAACATGGTATATTTCTCCATCTGTTTATGTCATCTTTGATTTCTTTCATCAGTGTCTTATAGTTTTTTGAGTACATGTCTTTTACCTCCTTCGGTAGATTTATTCCTAGGTATTTTATTCTTTTAGTTGCAATGATAAATGGGATTGTTTCCTTAATTTCTCTTTCTGATCTTTTGTTGTTAGTGTATAGGAATGCAAGAGATTTCTGTGCATTAATTTTCTTTCCTGCAATTTTACAAATGTTTAGCTCTTGTGGTTTTCTGGTGGCATCTTTAGGATTCTCTATCTATAGTATCATGTCATCTGCAAACAGTGACAGTTTTACTTCTTCCTTTCCAATTTGTATTCCTTTTATTTCTTTTTCTTCTTTGATTGCCATGACTAGGACTTCCAAAACTATGTTGAATAATAGTGATGAGACTGGGCAACCTTGTCTTGTTCCTGATCTTAGAGGAAATGCTTTCAGTTTTTCACCATTGAGAATGATGCTTGCTGTGGGTTCGTCACATATGGCCTTATTATGTTGAGGTAGGTTCCCTCTATGCCCACATTCTGGAGTGTTTTTATCATAAATTGGTGTTAAATTTGGTCAAAAGCTTTTTCTGCTTCTATTGAGAGGATCATATCATTTTTATTATTCAATTTGTTTATATAGTGTATCACATTGATTAATTTGTGTATATTGAAGAATCCTTGCATCCCTGAGATAAATCCCACTTGATCATTGCATATGATCATTTTAACGTGTTGTTTGGTTCTGTTTGCTAGTATTTTGTTGAGAATTTTTGCATCTATATTCATCAGTGATGTTGGTCTGTAATTTTCTTTTTTGTAGTATCTTCGTCTGGTTTTGGTATCAGGGTGATGGTGGCCTCATAGAATGAGTTTGGCAATGTTCCTTCCTCTGCAATTTTTTGGAAGTATTTGAGAAGGATGGGTGTTAGCTCTTCTCTAAATGTTTGATAGAATTCACCTGTGAAGCCATCTGGTCCTAGACTTCTGTTTGTTGGAATATTTTTAATCACAGTTTCAATTTCATTACTTGTGATTGGTATGTTCATATTTTATATTTCTTCTTGATTCAGTCTTGGATGTTTATACCTTTCAATGAATTTGTCCATTTCTTCCAGATTGTGCATTTTATTGGCATAGAATTGCTTGTAGTAGTCTCTTAGGATGCTCTGGATTTCTGCAGTGTCCATTGTAACTTCTCCTTTTTCATTTCTAATTTTGTTGATTTGAGTCCTCTCCCTCTTTTTCTTGATGAGTCTGGCTACAGGTTTATCAATTTTATCTTCTCAAAGAACCAGCTTTTAGTTTTATTGATTTTTGCTTTTGTTTTCTTGGTTTCTATTTCATTTATTTCTTCTCTGATCTTTATGATTTCTTTCCTTCTTCTAACATTGGGTTTTGTTTGTTCTTCTTCTTCTAGTTGCTTTAGGTGTAAGTTTTGGTTGTTTATTTGAGATTTTTTTTGTTTCTTGAGGTAAGCTTCCCTCTTAGAACTGCTTTTGCTTCAGCCCACATGTTTTAAATGGTCGTGTTTTCAGTGTCATTTGTCTCTAGGTATTTTTTAATTTCATTTTTGATTTCTTCAGTGATTTCTTGGTTATTTAGTAATGTATTGTTTAGCTTCCATGTGTTTGTGTTTTTACGTTTTCCCCCTCTAATTGAATTCTAATCTCATAACATTGTGGTAGGAAAAGATGCCTGATATGATTTCAATTTTCTTAAATTTACTGAGGCTTGATTTGTGACCCAAGATGTGGTCTATCCTGGAGAATGTTCCTTATGCACTTGAGAAGAAAGTGTAATCTGTTGTTTTGGGATGGAATGCCCTATAAAAATCAATTAAATCTATCTGATCTATTGTGTCATTTAAAGCTTCTGTTTCTTTATTAATTTTCTCTCTGGATGATATGTCCATTGGTGTAAGTGAGGGGTTAACGTCCTCCACTATTATTGTACTACTGTCGTTTTCCTCTTTTACGTCTGTTAGCAGTTGCCTTATATATTGAAGTGCTCTTAGGTTGGTGCATACATATTTATAATTGTTATATATTCTTCTTGGATTCATCCCTTGATCATTATGTAGTGTACTTTCTTGTCTCTTGTAACATTTTTTATTTTAAAATCTATTTTATCTCATATGAGTATTGCTACTCCAGCTTTCCTTTGATTTCCTTTTGCATGAAGTATCTTTATCCATCCCCTCACTTTCAGTCTGTAGGTGTCCCTAGGTCTGAAGTGGGTCTCCTGTGGACAATATATATATGGGTCTTGTTTTTGTATCCATTCAGTGAACGTGTGTCTTTTGGTTGGAGCATGTAATCCATTTACATTTAAGGTAATTATTGACATGTATGTTTCTATTACCATTTCCTTAATTGTTATGGGTTTGTTTTTGTAGTTCTTTTCTTCTCTTTTGTTTCCCATTTAGAGAAGTTCCTTTAGCCTTTGTTATAGAGCTGGTTTGGTGGTGCTGAATTCTCTTAGCCTTTGCTTGTCTGTAAAGCTTTTGATTTCTCCATCTAATCTGAATGAGATCCTTGCTGGGTAGTGTAATCTTGGTTGTAGGGTCTTTCCTTTCATCACTTTAAATATGTCATGCTACTCCCTTCTAGTTTATAGAATTTCTGCTGAGAAATCAGCTGTTAACCTTGTGGGAGTTCCCTTGTATGTTATTTGTCATTTTTCCCTTGTTGCTTTCAGTAATTTTTCATTGTCTTTAATTTTTGTTAATTAGATTACTATGTGTCTCGGCATGTTTCTCCTTGGGTTTATGTTGCCTGGGACTCTCTACGCTTCCTGGACTTGGGTGACTATTTCCTTTCCCATTTTAGGGAAGTTTTCAATTATAATCTCTTCAAATATTTTCTTGGGTCCTTTCTCTCCCTCTTCTCCTTCTGGGAACCCCATAATGTGAATGTTATTGTGTTTAATGTTGTCCCAGAGGTTTCTTAGGCTGTTTTCATTTCCTTTCATTCTTTTTTCTTTATTCTGTTCCACAGCAGTGAATTCCAACATTGTATCTTCCAGGTCACTTATTCGTTCTTCTGCCTTAGTTATTCTGCTATTGATTGCTTGTAGTGTATTTTTCATTTCAGTTATTGTATTGTTTATCTCTGTTTTTTTTGTTGTTGTTCTTTAATTCTTCTAGTTGTTGTTTCTTTATTTCTTCAAGGTCTTTCTTTGTTGAACATTTGTGCATCTTCTTGATCTTTGCCTCCATTCTTTTTCTGAGATCCTGGATCTTCTTCACTATCACTATTCTGATTTCTTTTTCTGGAGGGTTGCCTATCTCCACTTCATTTAGTTGTTTTTCTGGGGTTTTATCTTGTTCCTTCACGTGGTACAAAGTTCTCTGCCTTTACATTTTGTCTGTCTTTCTATGAATGTGGTTTTCATTCCACAGGCTACAGAATTATAATTCTTGCTTCTGCTGCCTGCCCTCTGGTCTCAAGCTGTATACTTCTGACAAAAATTTATTTTATATAAATAAAAACCTAATAATCAGAAAAGAGGAATAATAATGTAAAAAAAAAAAAACTTCCAAGAAAATCAATAAACTGTAAGATATCAAACAAGAAGGCAATAGGAACAGAGATCATAAAAATATTTACTATTTCCATAAGGAAAAAGGCAATTGCAGTTAAGCAATTTCAGGATTGTCTTAGCAAATCCATTATTTCAGGTTCTTATCTCTGCAATTCTTTTGATATCAGGAAAGCTGTGGATACTAGACATCATATTCTTATGCAGTTCTATAAAATGCATGTTCTCATGCAGGAAGGGGGAAGTATATAAGTGTCTTATTGCTGCCATAAGAAATAATTACAAATCTAGCAATCTAAACAACACAGATTATTTTTTTAATTCTTTAGATCTGAAATCTGACATCGATTTGACTATGCTAAAATCAAAATGTTGGCAGGGCTGTGTTCCTCCTGGAGGTTTGTGAGGATCCTTTTATTTGTCTTTTCCAGCTTCTAGAGGCTGCCTGCATTCTTTGGCTCATGATCACTTACTCCATCTTCAAAACCAACAATGGCTGGATGAGTCCTTCTCACATCATACCTAAAGACCCTTCTTTATCATCGCATCACTCTCTGACAACAGTTAGGAATGTTTGTCTGATTTTCAAGGCTCTTGTGAGTAGATTGGATCCTCCTGGATAATCCATATCATAGGCATACATTTGATTACATCTGCAGAATCCCTTTTGCCATTTAAAGTAACATATTCATAAGTTCCAGAGATTAGGACAGGGTCACCTTTGGGGGATCATTATTCTACCTACTACGGAGGGGTTGACAGTTGATGAGAGAGCTCTTTTAAACTGCCTGTCTCCTTTCATCAGAGAGGAGATATATTTCCTAAAAGCCTCAGGCAGACTTTCCCTTATAACCCATTTACCAGAATGAGTAAATGCAAAGGAAATAAAGTAAATATCTAGCTTTTCCATCTTCTGCAGAGGGAGAAAAACCAGATGACTCTTAGACCACCAGGATCAGTCACATACTGCTTTTCCATGGTTTTTCTTCCAAGAAGAAAATGGCAGAAAAATGTTGTAAAATGTCCAAATAGCAAAACTCTCCTTTAACTCTGTGGCATTAGGTAGATACAATAACATATGCAATATCTCAGGAAATAAAACATATAGGGCTTCCCTGGTGGCACAGTGGTTGAGAGTCTGCCTGCCAATGCAGGGGACATGGGTTTGTGCCCCAGTCTGGGAAGATCCTACATGCCGCAGAGCAGCTGGGCCCGTGAGCCATGGCTGCTGAGCCTGTGCATCCAGAGCCTGTGCTCCGCAACGGAGAGGCCACAACAGTGAGAGCCCCGTGTACCACAAAAAACAAAAAAAAAAACAAAAAAAAAAACATAAAAATTTCCTTTGAATCAAAATTTTAATGATGTACTCCAACAAACTGAAAGGTAAATGATGATGGCTAATGATTGAGGTTGAGACCTTACTCTGTGCTGGCAATTTTCAAAGAAATGTTAGTTAATTCTCACCATACTCTTGTGAAGGAAGTACTGTAATTAACCTCATTTCCAAATGAGAAAACATCACAGAAAGATTAAATATTTTTTCATTGTCACATAGTTATTCAATAGTAAAGATTCAACCTAGCAATTCCAACTCTATAACTTACTCTTCATCATAAAATTATAATTTTACATAAAAATTTGTGGTGCCTATGAGATTATAAAATGAAAACTTCTAGAAGACAGTTTAATATATTCAGTCTAAACCTCAGAAGTGAGGTCTAGATTGGAGATATAGATTTCAAAACATGGAATTCAAATGAAACTTCAAAACATAGATTTAAAAATATGTCTGTTGGGGAAGCTGATGGCAAGAGTTTGGCAACAACATAATAAGCCACGAGGAGGCCAGTAGAAGCATGGTATTGGGATCACAGAAAACTGAGGGATGGTCTGAGCAAGTGGCTAGTCAGAAGTTAGATAGTCCCAGAAGAGTACCAAAAAATCATATCCCATGGCTTGACAAGTCCAGAAGCCCACAGGGTGCCTTTGGTAACACAAGAAATGTCTGAAAAATCAGGGGGGAAAAAAGGTACCAAACAAAAACTAATACCAGTAATTACACCACCTTATATTCATGTAGTACTTTAAGTGTTTTACAATTTCTGATTCTCTTCTATTTTTTTCCTCGTCTAAATGAGCATTAAATGTGATGTAAAAGCAAGTGTTTCATCGTTTATTCTAGGAACTTGTATCTGCTTCTCATAAGGCAGGAGCCTGATGTTTTCAGGAAGAGATGATTGAAAACGTTCATCTCTACTGCCAAAATAGTGGCTAAACAAGAACAGTTCCAGAAATTGGGAAGGGATGCCTACATATATAACTTTCTGCTGAAGAAAACCCTGGAGCTTCTTGAAGTTGTTATTGCTGTTTCTGTTTTAACTCAATCTTATTTTGAATAAAGGTCAAAACCATCATTTTTGTTCACTTAATAATATAACATGATCATTTTTCCCCATATCAATCCATATAATGTTCTTTCTTCTTAACGGAATCAGCATTCCTAATTACTTCCAAAAATCCTGTAGGAAAGCCTCTTTCATATTCTGACTTATGCATGAAGAACTGTAAGAACAATTCAGTTCTCAATGGGCTTGCATTTGGAATATTTCAGAAACTCTCTGGACTTCTCTGCTCTGTTTTATTAACATTGACTCCCAGCATTATATTAGAATAGATTTTATTTTCTCTTTATGTCAATTACATTGATTGACAGTCTGCAATGAGTTTCCTAGTAACACCTAGGGGATGCTTAGGTTTCCTACTTTACTTCATAATATTGAGAACTTGTCACTAAAATGTCACCTTTCTTTTCTGCTGATGAAGACAATTTACTCTTAACCTCACATATAATTTGCAAAATACAATAAGGCTTTAGATTATGCAACTACTTGACAGCTTGGATTTTTACATGGTTTCTTCCCCACCACCAACCCCAAGTAATAATCTTGAATTCTCTGTGGGAGGTAGTTAAGATTTATCTGTTAATTGAATCATGGCTACTTGTTCTGTCTACATAAAGCCAAATAAGTTTTTAAAGCATAAATACTAAATGATTAATTACTGCATTGCACCAAAAATATAGGCTCTGAGCTTAGATTTGAGTTTCTTGAACATAGAATTAAGCACGGATAATTGATCTTTACAAATCTATAAATATCTACATTGGAGGTAAATGGAGTAGATCAGTACACTAAGCCTTTACTTTGAAAATAATTTGACAGTTAAACTGCATATTTGTCCCCTGGTAGCCTTGAATGTTCCAAGTAGGTATTAACTTAGCCCTTTTCTCTTGTTCTTAAGATCTTCTCCTGCATGACCAACCATCCCAATATCACTTTTTGGAACTTATATGGGTTTCACTTTTGTGTTGTACTAATATATATGTCTCTAGGATTTTTTTCTTTTGACCTACACTATGCACCTTGTTGTTTATTGAATATAACCATCATTGTGGGTGAGAAACCTCAAGTCTTAGCCTAAAAGGAGGAAAGGATGTCTGGAAAGGAAAGGTTATAGAGAAATAAAACTCTTAAGGAGGTGTGTTTTCAAATACTTTTATATTGGAAATATATAGTACCCTTTGCAATGCTAAAAGAAATTATTGCTTAATCAATGCTATTTTCCCCCCATTTTAGTTTGTCTAATTGTATAGAGCACAACTCTGAAACCAGACCACAGAGTTTCAGCTTTATAATCTGTGTGAATTTAGGCAAATTACTGTAACTGATCTGTGATTCACTTTCCTCATCTAAAAGAGAGATTAAGAATTGTGTATTAAGTCCATGGTTTTTTTTTTATGAGAAATAATATACAACTAGAATACTATATGCAAAGCACTTAGGACAGTGCCAACCATATAGTAAGCACTTATTTAATCCTTACTGCAAGCAGTTAACATAATTGTTTTTATCAGCTTAAACTTCCAGAATAATTTCTTTTTAAATTTCAATCCATATTATTTCAAACTTAGTTTGACATTTTTGACAAAAGGAGATATGCTCTCTAATTATTTAATAGTTACAAAATGCTGGATTTACACAATCATCATGTTTTTGTTTTCCATTTCTCACCTCTGCCTCTCAACAATATTCTTCATCCTTCTCTGCCTTGCATTATGCAAAATGATATTGAACATTGTGAACATATCACCAGAACTCCCTCACAAGCTGGCTTCTACCGGCGTTTGGCCAGTGGAAGTCACCAACAGCATATCAGAAAAAGGGAGGAGAGAGGGGTTGGGATATTTCCTCTCTCTCCTTAACATTGTGTTTGACAATCTGTGGCCCCATCAAGAATAGAATCTAACACCTCTTCCACAGCCTCAGCTCTCACTGGTTCCTCTGACACTATTACTCTTGTTGTATTTCTTGCCCTACAGGAGAAATCAGCTTCTCACAGTTGGTTTCACAGATTTTCAATATTCACAGCAATGCCCATATGAAATAGTCTCTTTAACTTTTCTTCATTTAACTTATCTGGGACAAATTATATGTCTAATAGTCTATTTTAATATAGTATGACTTGTGTCTCTACTTTCATATAATACTATCAAAACTTATAGGTAAGTGATTTTTAAATTTGTGAACAAATATGCTTTCAAATTTCCAGTTACTGTCTTAAAGGACTTAAAAGACCATGTCCTGTTCCAACCATCATAGCTGGATGATGTGTTTGCAATCAAACACGTCCCTCAAGTACAAGTGTTGAATTAAAAATATTTATTATGATTTACAGTTATGCATTCAGGGGATGTGCCCAAGAGTCACAACTGGTCACTGTAATGGCATATAATAAGAACATAAATCTAGTTACAGAAATGGAAAAAAGGCTCATCAGTAGAAGAGAATCCAGCAGACATAGTATTCCATACATGGTAATCCAGATAAAGAGTTGGTATCTGGGAAAATATATATGCATTATAGATAACAAGTGGTCAAAGCCTAGGAAGGGTGATAATATTGAACATGGACAATATTTTGTTAAATAGGATATAGGAAAATAGCCCGAGAAAAATCTCTCAGCAGCTTTCAGAAGTTCACCTACCAAGGGACCAAGAACTGAGTTCTAGCCTCTGGAATGGGGTGTGTGTGGGGGATTGTCAAAGTGAGGGCAAACACCTTAGCATGTATGAAATGTTCGTATTCCAAAGCAAGGAAGATAGAGAGCATAAGCAATGTTGGGATCCAGTTTCCAGAGTGGGATTTAGGTGACAAGCTTGATGAAAACTATATAAAGGTTCGATTTAACTGTGTGTAACATGTTTCTTTTTTTCCCTTATTATTTTATATTAATGTGTATGACAAAGAAAAAGTATCACACATTATGTGTGAAGTGAAATAAATGATCAGAAGTGAATACTTCCTACTAACCCCCACCCAAATTAGGAAATAGAACATTTTCAGCACCCAAGAGACTTCTCTTCTGTTTCTCACTGATCACTACCCACTACCAGTATTCTAATTTATAATCATAATTACAGCTACCCTTTTTAAAACTTTATATAAACGGTTTCCTGAAGTATATGTTATGTTCTGGCTTCTTTTATTAAATATTACATTTGTGATATTCATCTATGGCATTGCATACAGCTGCAGTTCATTTATATTTGGTATTGCAGAGTATTCCATTTTATGACTATACTACAATTTATTTATACATTTTTTTATCCATTCTACTGCTGATGGATACTTTTGTTCAGTTTGGGGCTTGTTAAGAATATAAAGTTTCTATGAAATTATATGTATTCTGTTCTAATTACACTTGAACACCTACTGAGTATATACATATAGAAAGGTTGGGTCATAGCATATATACATATTCAACCACAGTAGATAAACCAAGCATTTCCCAAGACGATGTATTAATTTCCTATCTCACCAACAATATATGAATATTGTTGATCTATTTCCTTGTGGTGATTTTGTGTTGTCAGACTTTTTTTGATTTTGATGAGATATTCTGATGAGTTTGTAGTGGTATAACTGTTATTTTAATGAACATTTATCAAATAATTAATGAGACTGAACAATTTCCATAGTTTTATGAGGCATTTGGATTTCATTTTGTTTTTCAAAGTGCCTGCTCATATCACTTTCCTATTGTGTTGCCTGTTCTTTTTATATGGATTAGTGTGTTTTATATGTAAGTGATGCATATGAAAATTTTGTCATTTATATATGTGTTAAAATATATGTTTCATCAGTCTGTGGCTTGTCTTTGTGTTCTCTAATAGTGTAGTCTAATAAACTGATGTTTTTAATGTAAACATAGTCCAATTTTTCAAGTTTTTCTTATGGTGAGAAAAAGAAAAGTTGTATTCTCCAAATTTAAGAAAGGAAGTCGAAAAAGTTTGGCCCTGAATTCAAGCCCTAAGCAAGTAAACACAGTGCCTGTTTAACCAGCACCAATCAGTCATTAACAATTCTGCTTCAATATGCTTACTTTTGAATGTTAGACAATCCCAAAAGGCCATACTTCCTCTGCTCTCTTACTTTTTTTGTAAAGTCAGCCAGTCCTTGAATGTTGTACTTCCCCCAAAAGTCTACAAGGATTAGCAGTTTGATTTGTTCTGCAAAGACAGTTTTGTTTTGTTTTGTTTTGTTTGCTTGGAAAGTAATAAATTCAGCTTGGTTTCAGATATACTTGAGAAGTAATCTCTTCCCTCAGCAATACTAGCACTGATTGAAACTTATTTAAGAAATCTGACAAGTACAAATGTTATTGTTCACTCATAATTTTCATAGAAGCAGAGGGGAAGAACAATTACACCTAGGACTCTTAGACCAGTGAGTGACACGAAAAAGGCATGCAAAAGAGACCTTCCCATTTCTAATTGCACACCAACAGGTTCTTGTGTAAAATGAAGAGATAAGTGATATATAACTTGTTCTTCAAACTGGAACATCTTCAGACAGAGATGATACAACCTCAACTAATTATAGAATTTTATCTACAGATTCTTAACTGGCTTCCTGCTTAGTGCAACTAATTAAGTTATTTTCACTGGACTAGAGGCAAAACAGATGAATCTGTTCAGCCACTTCCCCTGGTCTCCATCTCAGTTCTTAATTACCCTTCTAAGCATCCCAGTTCTTAATTACCCTTTTATACATGTATCCATGTATAAAAGAACCTGACCACTTTCACCATGCCAGGTTTGTGAAGAAGTGTAAATCTCTAACAGGCCAGTAAAAGAAAGATTGACACTATTGGGAGACATAAAGAGCTCCTTACCTTGGAAAAATAGTGTTTTAACCTCTTTACTTTGTATAATTCAAGCTCAGATACTATGTTTCAGTCATAAGCCTTCACCCTGATTGATAAAGGATATTTGAAAGGGTTGGGAGGATGCTTGAAGGGGTTGAGGGGACACTTGAGCTTTCTTAGAGGATGTTGATGCAACCTCCCTAGTTCTATCCTGTAAAATTTGATTATACTTATTTTTGTATATTATAAAATTTCTGCTTTTTTAAAAAATTTAATTGTTGCAAAGTGATGTAACAGACAATTTTTAACCAAGTTCCAGGCTTGTTTTGAAAGAAGCTCAGGTCCACAAAACGGAGTTAGTCATACTCTTCAATGCATAGAACTCTATTATCAGCGTTTCTTCTAATAAACACAAAATACTTTTTAGATTCTTTATTATTCTTTTCATTTGCTTCCAATAGGCACAGGTATCTATGTATTTAAATTATATCCTTCATATTACTGTCCAGAGTGGTGACCATGGAAGTGCATCATCACGATGTCCCTCCAGGAAATTCTATTGGAGAAAGCAAGGCTGATTGACACCCTCCTGCTGCCACCCTCTTAGCTCAGTCATAACCTTCACCACAAGCCAAATTTTTCCTTCCAGTGACAGAACAAAGAGGGCTATTAAACCTGGACCATTATCACCTGATGTGAGATTTCTGTAATGGCTACACGTTTGGCCTGGGGACTCCCCCATATGTTTGTGGTCCAAGAAGCTTCTCACACTATTTCTCATTCCCCTCACCTTTCACAGGAACAGTTTTGCATCAGTCTGACAACTCTCCCTGAAGACTCCTGCATATTCCTCTCTTAATTTTCACATATATTTTACCAATAAATACCTTGGCTTCTGCCTCTTAGAAGATCTGAACTGACACTTAACAGAGAGAGAGAGAGAGAGAGAGAGAGAGAGATGCCTGAAAAAATCAGATCCCTGATTGTGTTTCTTGTTAGTTTTATTTATTTATATAAATGATATATTGCTATAGATTACTTTTGGAATTATTTTATTTTATTGTTTTCCTCAACATTATGTTTACTAGGGAGATTTATCTCTTTTTATTTATTTATTTTTTCTAACATGGACTATTCTACCATAAGAATATATCACACATTGCTTTTCATTCCCCTTTTCGTGTAACCCTAAGCTGTTTCTGGTCTTTGTTACTATAAAACATGTCACTTTAAGGACTCTAGTTAGTTTCTTCCAGTGAACTGGTGGAAGAGTTTTTCTAGGGTATTTGAAATACTGGTTGTATAATTAATTGAACAAACATTTAATGGTTTGTAATTTCCATACATACTAAAAACAGCTTTCCCAAATTCCTGCATCAGTTAAAACTCCCACTAGTAGTGCAGAGTTCTCTTTGCCTACATCCTTATTATCATTTGCCATTGTTTCCTTTTGCAATTTTTGCCAGTCTGGTGAGAGATATATCAAATTTCATCTCTCTGGTTATTAGTGAAGCTGAGAATCTTTCTATACATATATTTGCCACTTGGGATATCTTTTCTGTGAGTTACTTATTCATACCCTTTATCATTTATTTTCTACTGGATTTCCTATCCTTTTAACTTTATAATTTCAAATTTCAGTTTCTCCTTTCTTAAATAAGTCTTTCGAATATGTGTGTGTGTGCATGTGTCATTTGTGCTTATTTGTTGTAACACGTTTATTAAGGTATATTTGGCATACAATATATTGCACATAATTAAAATGTATAATTTGACAACAGTAGACATACTTATACACCCAGGAAACTATCACCGTAATCAGTATAATAAATATATACAACTCCCCTAAAAGATTCCTTGTGTCACTTTGCAATTCTTTTCTCCAACCTCTTCTTTCCATACTTTTTTCTTTCTGCAGTCATCAGTTGTCCAGCTTTCTGTAATGATAGGTTACTTTGCATGTTCTTGCCCTTATACTAATAAACAATACATCATGCACTTGATCATGTACTGTGTCTCATCATAATAATTTTAAGATTTATCCATGGTATAGTGCCTACTAATGGTTCATGCCTTCTTATTTTCAAGGAACATTTTATTCATTTGTATATACCAGAGTTTGTTTTTCCATTCACTTGTTAATGGACATTTGGGTTGTTACCAAATTTTTCTTATCTCAGAT
This sequence comes from Grampus griseus, assembly GCF_964374135.1. Lineage (NCBI taxonomy): Eukaryota > Metazoa > Chordata > Mammalia > Artiodactyla > Delphinidae > Grampus > Grampus griseus. Next base: position 35,078,546 of record NC_139014.1, on the reverse strand, counting down.
AAAGCTCCTCTAAACACTTCTGGAATACACTTTTATTTATCTTATATAAATACCAAAGAGTGAAATGGCTGTGTTGTGTGGTAAGTGTATGTCTAACTTCTTAAGAAACTGCTAAAGTGTTTTCCAAAGTGTTTGTACCATTTTACAGTTCCAGCACCAGTGTATAAAATTTAGTCACTGTGCTTATACCCCAAAACTTTGCATGATCAGCGTTTTAAATTTTAGCCTTTCTAATTGGTGTGTATCTCATTTTGATGCTAGTTTGCATTTTCCTAATGAACAATGATTTCAAGCATCTATTCATGTGCTTATTTGAAGCCTGTATATCTTCTTTGGTAAAGTTTATTTAAATTTTTTTAACCTATCAGTATTAGATTATTTGACATTATTATTGAGAATTTATTAAGTATTCTGGTACAAGTCCTTTGTAAGATTTGTAAATATTTTTATCATTTCTTTATCTATCACTACCAGTTCACATTACAAATTTAGTTTATTCTCTCTTTTTTGATATTTTTCTTATAATTCCTTCCTGAGAGAAATACTACTTCTTTTAATGTTGTTAATTTTGTTGAGAATATAGAATAGTATGTTCATTGCATTTCTTAGAATCATATTTTATCTAGAGTAGATTCTCAAGGTCAATTTTTATTTCTTGGTTTACTTTTTCAACTTTTTAAAAGTTTATCTCTACATAGATTTAATTGTTTTTTTTTATTTTCAAACTTTTTTTAAAAAATTGGGGAATACCTACCAGTTTTACAATTTGCTTAAAAATAATTGGATGGGCATCCATGAGAACTACTTTGGCCAAGAGATTTAATTTTTTATACATAATCTCAGAGCATTTGATCAAAATGTATTCTTTGACCTGTGATATAGGCATATCAATCAATGAAACAGAATGAAGAGTTCAGCAGGAGACCCACAGTTATATGATTAATTGATTTCAATAAAAGTACCAAGGTGATTCAATAGAAAATAATTTTTCACCAAATTTTGTTAGAGCTGAGACAATAAAAAATTTAAAAATGGGAAAAATACTCGTATAGGTAAAAAGACAGAACCTTGAGCTATCTTGCTTTGCTTACCACATACAAACATTATTGGTATTGGATTACAGAGCAAAATGTAAAACCTAAAAATACAAACATCTAGAAGAAAACATGTAGAGAATCTTTATAGATTTGGATCAGGCAAAGTGTTTTTTTTTTTAATTTGGCATAAAATAAATGTGAAATGTAAAATTTAAAAAGTGGTGTAGAGCTTTATCAAATTTTTAAAATGATATTCAAAAGAATCTGTTGAGAAAATAAAAGATAGAGAGGAAGATCAAGATGATGAAGTAAGAGGACATAGAACTCACATCCCTCCATGAACACGTCCAAAATACATCTATATGTAGAGAGATTCTCACTGAAAACTAAGTGGGGACAGGCAGAAAGACTCCTGTATAACCAAGTCTGTAAGAAAGATCCATAGGGAATCAGGTAGAAAGGTAAAATAAACAATTGGGTCTTGAACTATACCCCTTGGAGGGGACTCAGAGGAAAAGGGCTATTACACAAGTGGAGATCCTTCCTGGGGAGTGAGTGGTTTGAGCCACATAGTGGGATCCCCAGCCCTGGGGTCATACACAGGAAACATGAGGCACCTTGGCTGGTTGGAGGGCCAGAGGGGCTAACAGAAGCACTGTGGAAAGCCTGGACTCTGCTCATGAAGAGCACATGCATGCTTGTTTTTTCTCAAAGCAAGGCAGAGAGGGAGAATAAAAAACTGCTCCAGTGACTGGCTGGTTTCCCATGACCGCCCAGGTGCTAGCCCAAGCTTGAGCTGGGTGAAGGTTCCAGCCCTGCTTGCTTTGCAATGTAGCTCCACACTGGGGTAAGGGCTTGGCTGTGAGACAGAGGGGCAACTGAGGCCTGAAGTGGCATCTGAGCAGGGTGGGGGCAACCATTATTTGTGCTTACACAGGTAATGCATCAGAACCAATCTGGGTCTAGGACTCTGGTTAGACCACCACAGCCTGTTCCCAGAACCATGCTGAGTGCCCACATCAGACCCTCATGCTCCAGCACTGCTCCCTTCTGGGGCGAGGGTGCCAGTTACAACACTTGGAGACAGTGGACTGATCCTCAGGGCTTCTGCTCCAGCAGCCTGGGACATGACTGTGCCTCCAATAGGGTGGTAGTGGCCACAGAGTAGAGGGGAAGCCCCTGCTCACACCTGGCTCTAGCTCTAGGCCCTTCATTTTCAGCCACACCTTCTACCAGGGTAATAGCTGCCAGCACACCCTGAGGAAAGATATGACTTGTGTTCACAGCAAATTCTGCTCTCCCAACTAAGCCACTGGACATACACAGACTGTATAGGAATGGCCCCAGCCAAGGACATCCCTTCAAGACCATAATAGGAAGCTGTTTTACCTAATTTCATAGAGACAGAAAAAGTTAAGCAAAATGAGAAGACATAGAATTTTGTGTCAACAGAAAGAGCAAGAGAAAATGCCTTAAAAAAAAAAGCTAATAATGCAGAAATAAACAATTTACCAGGTAAGTAATCCAAAGCATTAATAATAAGAAAGGTAACTGAATTACAGATAAGAATAACTGAACACAGTGAGAATTTTAACTGTTAGTAAAAACAAACAAACAAAATAACCAGTCAGAACTGGAGAATACAATAATTTAAATGAAAAACACACTAGAAGGAATTAATAGCAGACTAGGTGATACAGAAGAATGCATAAATGATCTGGAAGGTAGAATAATGAAAATCACCCAATCAGATAAACAAACAAACAAAAAAAACAAATTAAAAAAAAAAGAGAACAGTTTAAGGGGTCTCTGGGACAAGTTCAAGCCTACTAATATTTGCATTATAGGGGACACAGAAGGAGAAGAGAAAGAGAAGGGGGGTATAAAATATATTTGATGATATTATGGATAGAAAGTTCCTAAACCTGAAGAAGGAGACAGATATCCAGGTACAGGAAGCACAGAGCATTCAAACAAACAAACAAACAAACAAGCAATGAACCCAAACTGACTCACACTAAGACATATCATTATTAAGATATCAAAAGTTACAAAGAGGATTCTAAAGGCAGCAAGAGAAAAATAGTCATATACAAGAAAACCCTCATTAGAATATCAGTAGATTTTTCAGCAGAAACACTGCAGGCCAGAGGGAATGGCATGATATATTCAAAGTGCTGAAAGGGAAAAAACTTTGATTTAGGATACTCTATGCAACAAGATTATCATTTAGAACTGAAGGGGATATAAATAACATATCAGACAAGAAAAACTAAAAGAGATCATCAATACTAAACCTACCCTTAAAGAAATGTTATAGATTCTTATCTAAGTGGAAAAGTAAAGGCTATAACAAGAGTAAGTATCTATAGGATAGGAAAAATTTCATTACTAAAGGCAAATATATAGAAAGTTGAGAATCAACCTCTTAAATGAGCTAGTATGAAGATTAAAGGACAAAATATTGTAAAATCAACTATAAATACAACAATCAGTAAAGGAATAAAATGAAGATGTAAAATACAACATCAAAACTGAGGGAGAGGGGTATAAAAATATAGACCTTTTAGAATGTGTCTGAACCTAAAAGACTACCTGTTTAAAATAAGTGTAGTTATAGATCAACAAGTATGAATCCCATGGTAACCAAAAATCAAAAACCTACAATAGATACTCAAAAACTTTAGAGAAAGGAACACAGGAATACCACTAAAGAAAATCATCAAACTACAAGGTAATAAAGAAAAAGAAGAAAACAACGTAGAAGAACTACAAAAACAACCAGAAAACAAGTAACAAAATGGTGATAAATTCATACCTATCAATAATTACTTTAAATGATAATGGAATAAATGCTCCAATCAAAAGACATGAGTGCCTGATTGGATTAAAACAATAAGACCCTTTAAAATGTTTTCTGCCAGAGATTCACTTCTGAGCTAAAGACACACACAGACTGAAAATGAGGGGATGGAAAAGGGTTTTATGCAAATAGAAATGACAAGAAAGTGGAGCTAGCTACACTTACATCAGACAAAATAGATTTTAAAAGAAAGGCTACACCAAAAAACAAAGAAAGGCATTTTATAGTGACAGTGATACAAGAAGAGGATATTACATTTGTAAACATATAAGCACCCAACACAGGAACACCTAAATATATAAAGGAAATATTGACAGATATGAAGGGAGAAATTGACAACAATACAATAATAGTAGGGACCTTTAACACCACATTTACATCCAAGGACAGATGGCAGATAATCAATAAGGCTACAGTGGTCTCAAGAAACACAGTAGACTGGCTGGACTTAATAGTTATCAACAGGACATTACAACTCCAAACAGCAGAATACACATTCTTTTCAAGTTCATGTGGAAAATTCTCCAGGAGCAATCACAGCCTAAGCCACAAAACAAGGCTCAACAAACTTAAGAGGATAAAAATTATATCAAGCATTTTTTCCCCAACCACAACAGTATAAAGCTAGAAATCAATTACAGGAACAAATTTTGGAAAAGCACAAACGTGGAGAATAAATAACATGCTACTAAAAAAAAAAAAAGACTCATGAAAAAATCAGAGAGGAAATGAGAAAATACCTCGAGACAAAAGAAAATGGAAACACAATTTTCCAAAATATATGGAATGCAGCAAAAGCAGTTCTAAGAGGAAAATTATAGCTATACAGGCCAACCCCAAGAAACAAGAAAAATCTCAAAGAAACAATTTAAACATTCACCTAAAGGAATTAGAAAAAGAGGAACAAACAAAGCCCAAATTCAGCAGAGGGAAAGAAATAGTAAAGATAATAAAAATAAAGTAAATTAAAAAATAGAGACCAAGGAAACTGTAGAAAGGATCAATAAAACTAAGAGCTGGTTTATTTGAAAAGATAAACAAAATTGATAAATTGATAAACATTCAGACAGGTCATTAAGAAGAAAATAGAGATGACTGTAATAAACAAAATACACAAATAATATATTTGTATATTAATATATTTGTATATAATAAACAAAAGAAAGAGGACAAATAACAGCTGATACCAGAGAGATACAAAAATATTGTAAGAGAATAACACAAACATTTATATGCCAACAAATTAGACAACCTAGAAGAAATGGACAAATTTCTAGGAATATACAACCTGCCAAGACTGAATAAGGAAGAAATAAATACACAATCTGAGTAGAGTGATCACTAATGGTGAAATTGAATTTATGTAAAACAAAAACAAAAACCTCCTATCAGACAAAAGCCCAGAACCAGACAACTTCGTAGGAAAATTCTACCAAACATATAAAGAACAGCTATACCTTACTTTCTTACACTATTCCAAAAAATTGAAGAAAATGGAACACTCTCAACTCCATTCTATGAGGCCACAATTTCCCCCACACCAAAACTAAACAAGGCCACTACAAGAAAAGAAAATTACAGGCCCACATCTCTGACCAATACAGACACAAAAATCCTTAGCAAAATGTTAGCAAACTGAATTCAACAATATAAATAAAAGGATCATATACCATAATCAAGCAAGATCACTTCCAGAGATGCAAGGATGGTTTGGTATTTACAAATCAATGAATGTGATACTCCACATTAACAAAAGGAAGAAAAAAATCACATATATCAATAGATTTGGAAAAACTATTTGACAAAGTTCAACATACATTCATGATATGAATGTTCAACTCTCAAAAATGTTGGTGTTAAAGGAACATATCTCAACATAATAAAGGTCGTTTGTGACTATACCACAGCTAAGATCATACTCAACAGTGGAAAGATGAAAGCCTTTCCTCTAAAACCAGCACAAGACAAGGATGCCCAATTTTGACACTTCTATTTAACATAGTATTGGAAGTCCTAGTCACAGCAATCAGAAAAGATAAAGAAACAACAGGCATCCAAATTGTAAGGAAAGCAATAATACTGTTACTATTTACACATGACATGATATTATATATGGAAAACCCTAAGTCTTCACAAAAAAACCATTAGAACTAATACATGAATTCAGTAAAACTTCAGGATACAAGATTAAGGTAAGAAATCTTTTTCTTCTTTACACACTAACAAATACCTAGAAATAAACTTAACCAAGTAGATTAAAGACCTATACTCTGAGAACTATAAAACACTGAGGAAGAAATTTGAAAATGATACAATGAAATGGAAAATTATCCCATGTTCTTGGAATAGAAGAATTAATATTTTTTAAATGTCCATGTTACCCATAGCTATCTATAAATTTAATGCAGTCCCTGCCAAAATACCCATGATATTTTTCACAGAACTAGAAAAAATATCTGAACATTTATATGGGACCACAAAAGACTCTGAATTTCCCAAGGAATCTTGAGAGAAAAAACAAAGCTAGACATAGCACACTCCCTGACTTCACAATATTCTACGAAGCTACAGTAATCAAAACAGCATGGTACTGGCAAAAAAAACAGACACATAGGTGAATGCAACAAAGTAGAGAGTCTAGAAATATGATCAAGAAGATCAATTAATCTTTGACAAAGGTGGCAAGAATGTACAATGGACAAAAGACAGTCTCTTCAATAAGTGGTGTTTGGAAACTGGACAGCTATAATACATGCAAAAGAATGAGATTAGAACAGTTTCTCACAATTACATAAAAGAGTAAACTCAAAATGGATTAAAGACCTAAATTTAAGACTTGAAACCATAAAACCCCTAGAAGAGAACATAGGCAGAACACTTTTTGACATAAATCATAGCCATTTTTTCCTTTTTACATTTGTCTCCTAAGACAAAATAAATAAAAGCAAAAATAAACAAATGCAGCCTAGTTAAATTAAAAGCTTTGATACTAAAAGAAAAGGAAACCATTGACAAAAGAAAAGCAAGCTACTGAATGGGAGAAAATATTTGCCAATGATCTGATTGAAAATGGGTTAATATCCAAAAATACATAAACACCTCACACAACTCAATAACAACAACAGAAAAAACTGATTAAAAAATGAGAAGACCTGAATAGACATTTTTCCAAAGAAGACATACAGATGGCCAATAGGCAATGAAAAGATTCTTAACTTCACTAATAATCAGAGAAAATAAATCAAAACCCTGATGAGATATTACCTCACCTCTGTTGGATTCGATTTCATCAAAAAGACCACAAGTAACAAATGTTGACGAGGATGCAGTGAAAAGGGAATTTTTGTGCACTCTTGCTGGGAATGTAAATTGGTGCAACCACAATAAAAAACAGTATGGAAATTCCTTAAAATACTAAAAGTATAACTACCATATGATCCAGCAATTCCACTCCTGGGAATACATGTACAGAAAACAAAACCAGCAATTTGAAAAGATACATGCATCCCGATGTTCATAGTGGCATTATTTACAATAGCCAAGATATGGAAGCAACCTAAGTGTTCATCAACAGATGAAAGGAAAAAGAAGATGTGACATATATACAATTAAATATTACTCAGCTATAAAAACGAATAAAATTCTTCCATTTTCAACAACATGATTGGATATAGAGAAAGTATTATGCTTAGTGAAATAAGTCAGGCAATGTATTCTATGATTTATGTGAGGAATCTAAAAATATAAATGGAATGAATGTAACAAAACAGAAACAGACTCACTAATATAGAAAACAAAATATTGCTTACCTGTGGGGAGAAGGAAGGGAGAGGTTCAAGATAGGGGTATGGAATTAAAAGATACAAACTACCATGTGTAAGGTAGGTAATCACAGGATAGATTTTACAGTGGAGGGAAAAATAGCAGTTATCTTATAATAACTTTAAATGGAGTATTTTTGGGAAAACTAATAAAGTAGTCTTTTTCAGGCTTCAGAGGCAGAAGCAGGCTTCTGAATGACCTGTGACCCTGCCTGGACTGCTCTCCTGCTTGCACACCTAACACTTGCTGCTAGCAAATCAAAGGCACTTACGATAAGAAAGGGAGTGAGTCTTGGAATTTCTTGAGCCCTGGGGACATGGCCAGTCCCTTGGGGTCTGGAAAATCTTGGGACCCACATGGTAAAATGAAAAGCATTGTTAGAGTGAATCCAGAGAGTTAGAGTAAATCCATTTTGCCAGCAAAATGATATCAGTTTGCAGCCTGGAATTATAAATGGAAGCCCCCAGAACTCCACTCGGAAGTCTCACCCATGCGCTGGATGCACTGCCTGGGACCATTCCCAAATGGGGTTCCAGAATGCTGTCACTCAGGACTTCCCAGCTGGTGTTTGGATCTGGAAGTAGCTGTCTGCCGAATTCTGTGATGTATACCCAGTTATGTTTCTCTAATATTCTTATTCCTTTCCTTCTAATGATTGTATATTAAAATTAAGTCAAATCACCTTTCATTAAAGAATTGATTAAAGCTGTTTGTTTGTGTGAGATGAGTGGTTAATTTGTCAGCAAATCTAATGAAACTTAAAACCAAAAGAAGGCTTTCAGCAAAACAAGTATAATCTATAAAAATGTTGAATCGCTATGTTATACACCTAAAACAAATATACTCTTGTAAATCAAGTATACTTTAATAAAAAGAAAAGAAAAGAAAAGAAAAGAAAAAGATAAGGCACAAATGAGAGAGAAAATTTCCAAAACACATATTTGAAAAAGGACTTTTGTCCAGTATATATCAAGAACTCTTAAAATTCAATGAGAAGAAGAAAACCCAATAAAAAATTGGTTTAAAAAATGTGGGGCTGGCTGCAGGGAGCAAGGACGCAGATACCAAGCTTAGCAACAGGGCTCTCCCTGGTGATGGCACTGTAACAAGATGGTGGATGACAAAGAGGGAAGGCACAGCCGTGTAGCTGACAGGGTCTTGGTGTTCCAGCCAGGTGTCAGGCCTGTGTCTCAGAGGTGAGAGAGCACCTAAATAGACATTTAGACATTTAAATAGACATTTCTCCAAAGAAGATATAGAGATTGCCAACAAACAAATGAAAGAATGCTCATCACTAATCATTAGAGAAAAGCAAATCAAAACTGCAATGATGTATCACCTCACACCAGTCAGAATGGCCATCATCAAAAAATTTACAAACAATAAATGCTGGAAAGGGTGTGAAGAAAAGGGAACCCTCCTGCACTGTTGGTAGGAATGTAAATTGATACAGCCACTATGGAGAACAGTATGGAGGTTCCTTAAAAAACTAAAAAGAGAACTACCATACAACCCAGCAATCCCACTACTAACATATACACTGAGAAAACCATAATTCAAAAAGAGTCATGTACCACAATGTTCATTGCATCTCTATTTACAATAATCAGGACATGAAAGCCACCTGTGTCCATTGACAGATGAATGGATAAAGAAGATGTGGCACATATATACAATGGAATATTACTCAGCCATAAAAAGAAATGAAATTGAGTTATTTGTAGTGAGGTGGATGGATCTAGAGCCTGTCATACAGAGTGAAGTAAGTCAGAAAGAGAAAATCAAATACTGGATGCTAACACATGTATATGGAATCTAAAAAATAAAAATGTTAATGGAGAACCTAGGGGCAGGGCAGGAACAAAGACACAGACGTACAGAATGGACTTGAGGACACAGGGAGTGAAAGTGTTAAGCTGGGATGAAGTGAGAGAGTGGCATGGACTTATGTATACTACCATATATAAAATAGATAACTAGTGGGAAGCAGCCACATAGCACAGGGAGATCAGCTCCATGCTTTGTGACCACCTAGAGGTGTGGGTTAGGGAGGGTGAGAGGGAGACACAAGAGGGAGGAGATACGGGGATATATGTATATGTATAGCTGATTCACTTTGTTTTAAAGCAGAAACTACCACCCCATTGTAAAGTAATTGTACTCCAATAAAGATGTTAAAAAAAATGTGAACAAACACTTCACCAAGGAAAGAGAAATGGCAAATAAACACATGGAAATAATTTTCAGCCTCAGTAGTCATTAGGGATGAGCAAATTAAAATTGCAATGAGATTTCACTGCACATATACTGGAAAGGCTAGAATTTAAACAAAATTAAACAGGCTGTACAAAGTTTTGGGAAGGATGTGACACAACTGAACTCCCACACACTGCTGGGAGAATTCAAAATATATTTAATAATAAAAATGGAACAATTTTTTTTTTTTTTTTTTTTTTAGTATGCAGGCCTCTCACTGTTTTGGCCTCTCCCGTTGCGGAGCACAGGCTCTGGACGCGCAGGCTCAGCAGCCATGGCTCAGGGGTCCAGATGCTCCACAGCATGTGGGATCTTCTAAGACCGGGGCACGAACCCATGTCCCTTGCATCGGCAGGCGGACTCTCAACCACTGCGCCACCAGGGAAGCCCGGAACTAACTATTGATGTATACTCCAATATGAATTAAGTCCAAAAATGCTAAAGAAATGAGGCCAGAACCCAAAAGGCTACAGTGTTTCCATTAACATGTTAATTTGGAAAATGCAAGGTATAGGAACAGATATAAGATCATCAGTTGCCAGGGACTGGGTGTGGGGTGAAGGGGTCTGACTACAAAGGGGAATCAGGTAATTTTGGTGGGTATTAGAAATATTTTATATTTTAATTATGTTGGTTGTTATACAACTGATTGCGTTTCTCAAACCACACACACACACACAATTTTCATAGATATAAATTAAATATCAGTAAGCCTGAATTGATAAAAATATATGTTGTGACAACTGCTTTAGTGGAATGTCCTTCTTCATCTCTTGATGTATCTTACTTCATAATCTTAAATTGTATTTTTATTTATTTATGTTTATTGGTCAGTCTCCCTACTAGAATTCATGCTTCTCCAGCTCACTCCTTGTTCAATATGATATTCCTGAGGTTTAGACTAGTACATGACATCCAGGACATGCTTCTGTGTTAAGTTTCTTGTTCAACAATGAATACTTTAAAGATACTTTACACTGTTCAGTTCTGTTTTCAATAGTTACAATAATAGTTTTTTTTTTCTTCTAACATTGTTTCTACTCCAGAACTTAAAAAAAAAATGTATAAAATGACTTAACTTTCCAGGGTGGAGTGGGGGGGGGTTTCTTCTCCTGCCTAGTCCCTCCTGTCACACTGTATTGTGAAACGGGGTCCCTAAAGAAACTTACCTTCCTTTTCTATGGCCAAACTTATTCTAGATGCATGCCTCTCCAATAAGGGAACTCCTGGGACCTTATGCAGTTTCTTACTTTTGGAGAAATCAGCATTGTTTTAAAGACCTGAAAAGTGTGTTCTCAAGATTCGGTTTCTCATTTGAACAACGTGTCTAATATTACCTACTCTTCAGGTTTGTGGTAAGGATTAAAATTAAAAAAGGGTATATAATGTGCCAGGTCCAATGCTGGGTGAAAATTATTATTCAATACATATCTTTCTTCAAAAAATATTCAATATATATTTTCCACTTCTGGACTAAATAAATAATGCCATTAAATTTTATAAGAGGAAATCCAGTACTTTCTGTCCAGATTTCCAAACATATAGAAAAGACTTTTATTTCTTTTCCCATAACTTTAGTAAACACAAAGTTCAGTATTATCTTTATATCTTATGAAATCCAAGACAGATTTTCTGTACTGGTTAATTGGTATTTTTGTTTTTTACTGTATTATTGTTGGTGCTTTCCTACATATATATAGAAAATTCTATGTCCAGCTAACTGCCCCACCCCCTACTTCATTTTATATGCACCTCAAGGGCAAGAACTCTGCTTTATACTCCTTTGGATCTTGACCTTAATACACTGTATATTGTAGGTTTTCCAAAACATGTTGTCTTGTTGACTAAGCTGTGGGAAGCAGCTCAGTTATACATTCAGAAATTGATGATCAAAAAAAGATGAGTGTTAAATATCCCCATAAAACAAACAAACAAAAACAGCAACAAAAGGCTCCCACTATATTTGAAGTTTTCTTCAAAATTTAGCTGGGTTAATTCATTTCTAAGATAATTTAGTAAGCATATGTAGGAAATTTCCCCAGTAGTCAATATAGTGCGTAAGTCCGTTGACATTGTGAATAATTACTCGTGCAATAAAGAAAGGTCTACCAGTTGATCAAAGGGCATCTAGCTCATTTTTCTTTCTTGCCTAGTCTCATTATACTTTAAGCTCAGGGAATGAAGAATACTATTTTACAAAGAATGGAGCACTGTACATTCCCCTAAGCACTACTATTTAAAAGTCCAAAGATTTTTTAAAAATTTTTATTTCATATTAAAGTATAGTTGATTAACAACGTTGTGTTAGTTTCAGGTGTACAGCAAAGTGATTCAGTTATACATACACATATATCTCTTATTTTTCAAATTCTTTTCTCATTTATGTTATTACAGAATAATGAACAGGGTTCCCTGTGCTATTGCTATACAGTAGGTCCTTGCTGGTTATCTATTTTAAATATAGCAGTGTGTATGTGTCAACCCCAAATTCCCAATCTATCCTTCTCCCAAACCCTTCCCCTCTGTAACCATAAGCTTCTTCTCAAAGTCTGTGTGTCTGTTACCTAAATTCATTTGTATATATTTTTTATTCCACATATAAATGATATCATATGATATTTTTCTTTCTCTGTCTGACTTACTTCACATAGTATAATAGTCTGCAGGGCTATCCAGGTTGCTGCAAATGGAATGATTTCATTCTTTTTAATGGCTAGTTAACATTCCATTGTATATATGTACCACATCTTCTTATCCATTCATCTGCCAATGGACATTTAGGTTGTTTCAATGTCTTGGCTATTGTAAGAGTGCTGCAATGAACATGGGCATGCATGTATCATTTTGAACCACGTTGTTCCCAGGATATATGACCAGAAGTGGGATTGTTGAATCATATGGTAACTCTGTAATTAGATTTTTAAGGAACCTCCATACCGTGCTCCATAGTGGCTGTACCAATTTACATTCCCACCAACAGTGTAGGAGAGCTCCCTTTTCTCCACACCCTCTCAGCATTTATGGTTTATAGATTTTTGATGATGGTCATTCTGAGTGGTGTGAGGTGATATCTCATTGTAGTTTTGGTTTGTATTTCTCTAATAATTAGTGGTGTTGAGAATCGTTTCATGTGCCTCTATCTGTTTGTCTCATCTTCTATTCCTTTCATCAGAGTTGTATAGTTTTTAGAGAACAGGTATTTAGTCTTCTTAGGTAGGTTTATTCCTAGGTATTTTATTATTTTGGATGTAATGGTAAATGGGCTTCTTTCTTTAATTTCTCTTTCTGATCTTTTGCTGCTAACAAATAAAAGTGAAATAGATTTCTGTGTATTAATTTTGTATCCTGCAACTTTACTGAATTCATTGGTAAGCTCTAGTAGTTTTCTGGTGGTATCTTTAGTATTTTTTATGTATAGTATTATGTCATCTGCAAACAGTGACAGTTTTACTTCTTCCTTTCCAATTTGTATTATTTTATTTCTTTTTCTTCTCTGTTTGCTGTGGCTAAAGACTTCCAAAACTATGTTGAATAAAAGTGGAGTGAGTGAACATCCTTGTTTTGTTCCTGATCTTAGAGGAAATGTTTTTTATCTTTTCATGGTTGAGTATAATGTTAGCTACAGGTTTGTCATATATGGCCTTTATTATGTTGAGGTATGTTCCCTCTATGCCCACTTTCTGTAGAGTTTTTATCATAAGTGGGTGTTGACTTTTGTTAAAAGCTTTTTCTGTATCTATTCAGATGATCATATGGTTTTTATTCTTCAATCTGTTAATGTGGTATGCCACATTGATTGATCTGCATGTATTGAAAAGTCCTTGCATCCCTCAGATAAATCCAATTTGATCATGGTATATGATACTTTTAATGTATTTTTGGATTTGGTTTGCTAGTATTTTGTCGAGGATTTTTTGTGTCTATGTTAATCAGTGACATGGGCCTGTAATTTTTTTTTTTGTGGTATCTTTGGTTTTGGTACCAGGGTGATGGTGCCCTCATTGAATGAGTTTGGGAGTTTCCTTCCTCTGCAGTTTTTGGAATAATTTCAGAAGTATAGGTGTTAATTCTTCTCTAAATGTTCGATAGAATTCACGTGTGAAACCATCTGGTCCTGATTTTTTTTGTTGTTGGTTTTAAACCACAGTTTCAATTTCAGTACTTGTTATTGGTCTGGTTATATATTCTATTTCTTCCTGGTTCAGTCTTGGGAGAGTGTACCTTTCTAAAAAATTTGTCCATTTCTTCCAAGTTATCCATTTTACTGGCATATGGTTGCTTGTTGTAATCTCTTATGATCCTTTGTATTTCTGTGGTGTCCATATTTTATTTCTAATTTTATTGATTTGCACCCTCTCCCTTTTTTTCTTGATGAGTCTTGCTAAAGGTTTATCCATTTTGTTTATCTTTTTAAAGAGCAAGCTTTTATTTTCATTGTACTTTTCTATTGTTTTCTTCTCTCTTTCATTTATTTCTCCTCTTATGATTTCTTTCCTTCTACTAACTTTGGGTTTTGTTTGTTCTTCTTTCTCTAGTTTTTTTTATGTATAAGCTAAGGTTGTTTATTTGAGATTTTTCTTGTTTCTTGAGGTATGATTGTAGTGCTATAAACTTTCCTTTTAGAACTGCTTTTGTTGCTTCCAATAGATTTTGGATCACTGCTTTCATTTTCATTTGTCTGTAGGTATTTTTTAATTTCCTCTTAATTTCTTCCATGATCCATTTTTTGTTTAGTAGCATATTGTTTAGCCTCCATGTATTTATGATTTTACAGTTTTTTTTCCTGTAGTTAATTTCCAATCTCACAGCATTGTGGTCAGAAAGGATGCTTGATATGATTTCAATCATCTTAAATTTATCAAGGCTCACTTTGTGGCCTAGCTTGTGGTCAATCTTGGAGAATGTTCCATGTGCACTTGAGATTAATGTGTATTCTGTTGCCTTTGGATGGAATGCTCTATAAATATCAATTAATTTTATCTGGTCTAATGTGTCATTAAATCCTGTGTTTCCTTATTAATTTTCTGTCTGGATGATCTGTCCATTGGCGTAAGTGAGGTATTAAAGTTCCCCACTACTATTGTGTTACTGCTGATTTCCCCTTTTATGGCTGTTAACATTTGCCTTATATATTGAGGTGTTCCTGTGTTGGGTGCATATATATTTACAATTGTTATATCTTATTCTTGGATTGTTCCCTTGATGATTATGTAGTGTCCATCTTTGTCTCTTATACAAGTCTTCATTTTAAAGGCTATTTTGTTTGATATGAGTATTGCTACTCCAGCTTCTTTTGACTTCCATTTGCATGGAATGCCTTTTCCATCCCCTCACTTTTAGTGTGTATGTGTCCCTAGATCTGAAGTGGGTGTCTTGTAGACAGCATATATACAAAACTTGTTTTTGTATCCAATAAGCGAGTCTGTGTCTTTTGGTTGGAGCATTTAATCCATTTACATTTAAGGTAATTATCCATGTGTATGTTCCTATTGCCATTTTCTTAATTGTTTGGGGTTTGTTTTTGTAGGTATCTTTACTTCCTTTCTTCTTTTGTTCTCTTCTCTTGTGATTTGATGACTAACTTTAGGGTTGTGTTTGGATTCCTTTTTCTCTTTTGTGTGCTTATCTATTTTAGATTTTTGGTTTGAGATTATCATGAGGATTTGATGTAGAAGTCTATATATAAAAAAGATTGTTTAAGTTGCTGGTCTTTTCATTTTAAATGCATTTCCAATATCCTGCATTTGTGCTCTCCTTTTCTCACAATTGCTAGTTTTAATATCATATATGTGTGCAGATGTTTTCCTACCTTTACTTTATGCTTGCTTTTACCAGCTTTTCCATTCATAATTTTCTTATTTCTAGTAGTGGCCATTTTTTGTGCTTAGAGAAGTTCCTTTAGCATTTGTTGCAAAGCTGGTCTGGTGGTGCTAAAGATTTTTTTTAAGTAAAAGAAAAGAAATGCAAAGAAAGAAATTCTATCATCTTCCTTTTAAGTCTCCTCAAACTTATTTTTTAAGTTACCTTGAACCTGATTTTCAAGTACTAATTTCCTGAAGGCAGTGACAAAAAATTGAACTTTAAAAGTGCCACAAGTTGAACTTTAGTTTCAAAATAATATATATATTTTAAAATTTTAGGTTTTAAATGTATGGTCAGAAACTAATTATCTCTGAATCACTTCCATGAGTTCCCTTATGCTGGGAATAGCCTTCTTTGGCCATGTATACTTATCTTCTGACTTAAGGTAAGGATTAAGAGGTGAGGATATAACAAATCTTAGCCAAGGGACTGACAAGTAGCATTAAATAAATATCTATTCTACTCCTGAAACTGTTCCCCTGCTCTTCTGGATGTCCTTCCTCAAAGTCATATATAATCACTGGTCAAGTCATGTAATTAGGCAGTCTACATATATATTTACCCACTTGAAAGGATGGATATAAAAAAAGAAAAATATACAGACCACATATAACAATAGAACTCTGACCAATCACTCTGTACTAACCAATCCAAAAGCTAATTGGCAACTTCCTCAGCAACCAGCCCAGGAAGCCAAACTAAAACTTCTAGCAACCAGTCAAGAAGGGTCAGGATCTGTCAACTTCCCTACTGTTGTCCCTGTTTCCAATTCAGGACCAACCAGAGAAAGCCAAAATTCTTCAATACAATCACATAGGACCCCCATTCTTGTTAGTGTGCCTCCAGTCTCCCCATGCCAACAACTTGTAATTAGAACAAACCTGAAACCTTCATTTTTGCACTATAAGGCTTTCTTATTTGTTACCTATCTTGAGTGTCTGCCAAATGCAAGTGATAATGGTTGGCTCTCTTGCTATACCAAGCTCTAAATAAATAGCCTCTCCTTTCATTTGAGTGATCTTCATTAATTTTCACACACTTTACATTTGAATTTATAATTTTAACTTTGAATATTTTGGTAACCTCTTACTGTTTTCAACTCCTTGTTTTAAACTCTCACAATGTCCTATATATTTACAGCTACATTATATAGTTTTAACAGTTTGATACTTTAACACTTATTCCAATTGTATCAGTCTCTATTCAAATATTTGCACATATTCCTCATTTCCTGAAAGACAAATACACAATATTTCATATGACCAAAGCATTCCATGATTTAGTGTCACTTTAGTGTCCTTTTCACCTTTCACATGTATTCTTTGCAATTAAACAACACTAAACTACTTAAAAATTCCATGTTTATGCCAAGACAAACCAGCATCTCTATTTCTTTCCATTTGCTAAAACTTTTGCTTCCGATGATTTTTCTTGATTGTTTTCACCAAACACTCTAACTTATTATTTCATTCTCAGGTCAATTATCACATTTGATAAGCTTTCTTAAATCCCATATATAGTTTAGCTAGAATCATTATAACAAATGCCATATAATGTTGTAGTGGCTACTTAGGTATTTGGTTCTTTTCTAGATTTCAAGATGATGAAAAGAGAGTTCCTTTTCTTTTTACTTTTATATTCCCAGGGTATGACACTTGGTAGGTGTTCCAAAAATGTTAGTTGAAATAATGCAGGTATTGATGGATGCTCAGGAACCTGCCCAATAGTCAACTGCTTTTTCATTATTTCCAAATGAGTTGAGATTTATTTTTCATATGGAGAACTCTATTATAAGTTGCTCCTTCTTAAGCATACAAAAATGAAAATGGATAAAAAAATGAAGACATAACATTTAAATTTGTACACATTTTGACCACACCCAAATTGTTTAATATACTAAGAGACTACTTTTAAGTACCATGAAAAAGGCCAGGGAAGGTGAGTCATATTTTAAATCTTTTAACATACAACTTCCTGCAGATCCCAAATTAACATAAGGAGTGGTGTTTGCATAATTGCTTTTTGCAATTAACCTAACCATACTCCTTTGGTAAGATTTTTCATCATATGTAGATTTATTCCCAAACTGTTTTCACAGGGGAATGCCTTGTACTTCATTATGCTGAATTTAAAAGCAGTTAGCATGTTATGACAAAGTATTCCATAACTGTCTGAGCACAAGTGTCATTAAAATTTGCAAACTGAATGCTGAGTATTTACAGATATGGATAAAACATCTCTTCAAATTCCAGAAAGGCTTTGTTCCCTTAATAAAAAGACAAAATGTGTAAAATTTAAAAAATCTATGTGCATATGTTTGCTTTTTCAAAACACATATTGGCTTTTCACTCAAACAAAATTATGTAGAAAAGAAGTTGGGCCAGATTGAAGGCTTACTTGTTGAATTATAAATGCTTATAAAATATCCAGGGCAATCTATCTGGCAGGCAGAGAACTATTAAAATTTGAATCTTGAGAAAAATTTATTAAATAAAAACTTATATATGGGTCTGTTCAGGCAAAAAAGGGGAGCTTGAACTTTCAATGTTGTCACCTAAAGATAGTGTGCAAAGGAGAAGGTTGATGGACCAAATTAGGCAGCACCAACATTTGAGAACAGGCAGTGCCAGACAAGACTATAAAATAAAAAAAGTAAGAAATAAAGGTTTATGTTACATCTGCTAACCGTCTTGGCACAAAAGCCTGATGCATGAAATACTCAGTAAATTCAGCATAATGTGCATTAGTTATATAATAAGTAATACAATTTAGGGGTAAACAAAATAATATTAGATTAACAACTAATATGTTTAATTTCAAGAAATAATTAGTGTTTATTAGTCATTTCCCTATTTGTTCACTCAAAACACATTTATTGAGTGGTGGACTTCTCAGACAAGATCCTTGCCTCATGAACCTTAAAGTTCATTATATTGACAATAAACAATGAAATAATGAAATGAGTAAATTTCAGATAATCATAGGTGCTGTGAAAACAAAACAACATTAAAACTCACTAGAGTAGAATGGTGTGAGGGGAGCAAGAGGTTGGTTAGTTGTTTTAGGTAACGTGTTTAGATAGGCCTTTCTGAGGAAATGATGTTTGGACTGAGATTTTTCATGACAAAGTATCTCCTTTGTACACATTTGGGAAAAAAATATCAGGGAGAAGGAATAATTAAGGCAAAAGTCTATTGAAGGATGAACTTAGCAATTTCAAAGACCAGAAAGACGGCTTATATGACTCAAGCCCAATTAAGAAGAGGAATATGATTTCCATGTGAGATCAGAGAGGTAACAAAGAGTCAGTTTGTACAGGAAATCACAAGCCATGGTACATATTTGGATTTAATTTAATTTCAACAGAACACTTTGGGAGAGGTTTAAGCAGAGAAGTAGAAAGATTTGATTAACCTTTTGTATTATATTTATTTTAATGATCAAACTGGCTAAAGCTAGATTGATAATGACAGTAGGGGAAGGTGAGTGCCTCCCTGAGACTTGTTATTCAGGGGATGTGCTGTCCAGAGCAGGGTTAATAGCAGTGGAAAATAAAATAGTTACATTTGCAATATGTGTGACATACTTGACTAATTGTTGGAGAAACAAAAATAAAACAGATACCCATATACTTGAAAAGTTTATAGGCCATCTAAAATAAAATAAGTAGTGTGACAACTGCTATAATTAAAGGAATGTAATGATATATTTAAATATTTGTGTTTGGAGGCTAGACTGTTAAAAGGCACAAATCCAAGTCCTGACATTTATTAAAAACAAGACCTCACTAAATAACTTATGCTACTCTGAGACAATTTTCTTATTTCTAAAAAAGATATACCATTTAATACTTTTAAGATGTCAATTCTTCTCATCTTGACATATAGGTAACAAAATACCAATCAAAATCACAAGCTATTTTGTAGATACTGACAAACTTATTCTGAATTTTATGTGAAAAGGCAAAAGACCTTGAGTAAACAACACAGCACTGAAGAAGAACAAAGTAAGCCTGCTCACACTACTGAATCAAGGTTTGAGATAGAGTTACAGTCATCAGGACATCGCAGTACTGGTAAAAGAATAGACACACAGATCAATGGAACAGAACAGAGAACCCAGTAATAGACACACAAATATAGTCAAGTTTGACAATGGAGCAAAGACATTTCAATGGAGAATGGATAATCAATTTGGTGCTAGAATGACTGGATGTCCATATGTAAAATCCATAGACAAATAAATAAACCTAGACATAAATCTTATACTTTTCACAAAAATTACTAAAATGGATAGTAAATTTAGATATCAAACACAAAATTATAAAATGTCTAGAAGATAACATGGAAGAAAATTATGTGACTTTGGAATTGGTAATGGGCTTTTTATATATAGAACACTAGTATCATGAATCATTAAAAATATTGGTAAGTTGGAATTTATTAAAATTAAAAACATCATTTCTTAAAAAGACACTATTAAGAGAATAAAAAGACAAACCACATACTAGGGGAAAATATGTGAAAAATATATTTAATAAATGACTTCTCTCCAAAATATACAAAGAACTAGTAAAACCGCACAACAAGGAAAAAAAGTTAAACTGGGCAAAAAAATGTGAACAAATATTTTACCAAAGAAGATACACTGCTTTCAAATAAGCATATAAAATATGATTAACATCACCTATTATTAGGGAATTTCAAATTAAAACACAAAGATAACACCACACACTTGTTAGAACAATAAAAATCCAAAAAGTTGATGACACCAATTGCAAATAAAGATACAGGGATTTTCATTCATTGCTAGTGAGAATGCAAGATGCCACTTCTGCTTTGGAAGTTTTCATAACCTTGCCACATGATCCAGGCAATCATAAATCCTAGGTACTTACCCAGTTGATTTGAAAATCTATGTCTACACAAAAAGCTGCACATGAATGTTTATGGAGACTTTATTCATAATTGAAAAAAAGCAGTAGTAACCAAGATGACATGTACTTAAATAGGTGAATGGATAAACAAACCAGAACATCCATATAACAAAATTCTATTCAGCAGAAAAATAAAGGAGTTATCAAGCCTTGAAAAGATAATGAAGAAAAATGCATATTGCTGAATGAAATAAGTCAGTCTGTAAAAGCTGCATGCTATATACATGAGCCCAACTATATGACATTCTGGAAAATGCAGTTACAGTGATGCTATATTAGTTTCTTATGGCTGCCATAGCAAATACCGCAAACTTGGTGGCTTAACACAATAGAAATTTATTCTTTCATAGTTCCGGAGATTATAAGTCTAAAATAAAGATTTTGACAGGGTCACACTCCCTCCAAAGGTACTAGATAACAATCTGTTCCTTGCAACTTCCAGCATCTGGAAGCAACTGACTCCAGACATTCCCTGGCTGGTGGACATATCACTCCAATCTCTGCCTCAGCTGGTCACGTGGGTTTCTCCTCTTCACTGTGTGTCTTCCTGCTGTTTGTTTCTTATAAGGTCATTTGTCATTGAATTTAGTGTCCACCTGAGTCATTCAGGATTTTTAAATGTAAATCTTTAATGACATTTGCAAAGAGGCTTTTTGCAAATATGGAAGCATTCAATCCACTAGAGATAGTAATGTCAGTGGCTTAGGGAAGGGTGGAGGGTTGGATAGCTAAAACACAGATGATTTTTTAGGGTTGTAAAATGACTATATGATACTGAAGTGGTTGATATAAGACACTATGCTTTTGTTGAAAATCCATAAAACTTTATACCAAAAAGTGTGAACCTTAATATATGCAACTTAAAAATTATTTTGGAGGCCAGAGAATTTCTAGATGGAATGGAAAATGTGACAAATCAATTGAACTATATTACAAATTCAGGAAATAATTCATTAAAGGGGGTAGGAAAAATAATGCTGAGCTAAGTAACTTTGGAAATGAGTAGAGTCTATAAAACTAAAGGCATATGATTCTGTCCATAGCACTGCACTTTAGTTGATAAAGTTGTTCCCCATGAAGTTATGGGTTAACAATTCTGATAACACTATACATGTACACTGGAATTAAACAATTATGTAAAAAAATTGTGGCTTGTGGGAGCCAAGCTTCTCATTTTTGGAGTGGGACATTGTACATGAGCAAGGGGAGGAGGTTAGACTGAGCCATGTGATAAAGATTAGAGTTGTAAATATCAGTCTGAAGTCATGTTAGCTTAATATAAGTACAGATGGTTGCACATAGAAATATTTTTAGATATGACTATATATTAGTTAGTATATATACATATATTTCCTTGAAGTGTCAGCTAAGACACAGAAGCCATACACTCTAGTAGGAATAGGCATACCTGGTACTCAGATCTTGATTTTTCAATCTATTCTCCAATAAAATTAACCACAGTTCATTGGAATAAATGTCCAATTCTTGAACTGGGGCAGAAAATATACAAGATGAGCCTGGAGCATCTAGTAGTGACCAAAAGTAAGGAAGTCTTTAACGAATGAACAAGCAAAAGCAAAACAAAATGATGAAACCAATAACAAAACAAAAAAACAACAAAAAAAACCACAATGAGGTGAATATGTCAAAGTGACCAGAGTCAACTGAAAAAGCTCTCAATGGCCAAATCTGAGACCATGTGAATAATAAAATACATAAAGTTGTATTAGATTATAATCCAAAGTATAAAATGAATATCCTAGAGTCATCACTGACATAACTAAATGATTGAATAAATTAATATATGAGTGAGAATAGACAAATCTCTCATGTAGAAGAATTTTAAATTTATTTAGATACTCCACTGTCAAGAAGATTGGCCTTGGATCTCCACTCTTGATATGGATGGTACATAGTGACTTCCTTCCAAAGTACAACATGCTCTTTCCAAAAAGTACTGTATGGGAGAAAGAGTAACTTTATAGTGGAGATCTCTGACAAACATCACCTCAGCCAGGTGATTAAGGTTAACATTAACAGTTATGAGCCATATTGATAGTATGTATCCTTGATATGATGTGATGAAAATGGCAGTTTAGCTCTGTAGTCTTTCTCCCCCAAACACATAACCCTAGCCTAATCATGAGAGAGACTTAAGAAGATCTCAATCAAAAGACGTTCTGCAAAATAAGTGACCAGTACTTTTCTCAACTGTCAAGATAATCAAAATCAAGAAAAGTCTGGAGAAATTGTCATAGATAAGAGGAGACCAAAAAATCTGACAGTTCAATTTATTGTGATATCCTAGATGGGATCTTGGAACTGAAATAGTACATTAGATAAATACCAAGAAAATATGAATAAAGCATGGACTTTATCTAATGATAATGTATCAATATTAGTTCATTATTGGAACAAATGCAAATACTAATGTAAGATCCTGATAATAGTGGAAACTGGATGTGGGGTATGTGGGACCTCTCTGTACTGTCTTCGCAATTTTTCTTTAAAGGTAAAATTGTTCTAAAACTTTTAAAAGTTTATTTAAAAATGTAGATTAGCAGCATGGTGGAAAAAGATGTAAGAAACCTAAAACACTAACTGTGAAAGAATGTTAGCTCTTATATGGATGTATATATTATTTTTACTTTGAATAATTGAAACATCCTCCAGAATATTATAGCATTTAACATTACACAAGTGTCTGAACCTCCCACTTTGGCTGATTATTATTTTTATCACTTCTTACTGTTGTCTTTTAATATCCAACTTATTTTTTCAGGGTCTAACCCAAACCTATAAAGGCTTTTACACTCACCTCCCACAAAAATGATGTCTTTCTTTTCTCTGAATTTATTAAGACAGCCAGTTTATAAGACCACATTGTATTCAGGATGTGCATTTTTCTGTCTCTGAGTTTCTGACACACTGTGAATTTCTTGGAGTCAGCATAACACAGTGATTAGAAAATGGATACTTAATCAAGAGAACTTGGAATTGAATCATTAGCTACTTCATTTTCCAGTTACATGAACTTGGGCATTATTTAACCCTTCTGTGTCTCAGGTTTCTTATCTATAAGATGGGTCTACCTATAATGATATTGTGAGGAATAAATGAGTTAATATGTATGAAAGTTAAGGAAAGTCCTGGTATATAGAATGAACTTCATAGAAAATTTCTATTATTATTATTAATGATATTATTGTTTATCTTACTGTTGTATTTGTCACTGTTATTGAAATCTGTGTCACTATCACCTGGCTTAAATAAGCAAAGTCTTATTAGATAGCCATTGTTTTTCTATTCAAGTTTAGTAAATGCCATGGAGTAAAATGCAACCAATTCATTGCTCTGCATAAAGCTATGATGTAACTTTACAAAATAAGTTTAAGGAATAGGAAACTCCAAATCTCATCTGTATAGCAAGTTTCTTCCCAATTCCACTAAAACTGAAAGATTGCAGTAAATAATTCCTCTTTGGGTATAGTTGATTGGAAAATGATAGAGCCCATTATGTAAACTAGAAATTTCTCCAGTGTTTAAAAAAAATATTGTTGGAAATTTGACAAATGTCTTTCACATGAAGCAAAATCAGTTGTCTTTAGTAAGGCAAAATGTTAATTATCTGACACCCTATAAACTTTAATATATGAAACATGGGTATAGTATTTTGTATTTCAAACACATGATAAGTTATTTCTATCAGAATACCAGAAACACATTTAAATTTCTGTTCCCAGGGCCTAAGAAATTCGTAAATGTAAATAATATTTGTGAAACATTAAGAATCGGAAGTGTATAGAAGTGTTCATTTTTATTTTAAGTATATCAAGGAGATTACCATAATTTTACCATAATTATGTTTGCGTTTCCTAAAAATCCCAGAGATAGTGTCTCAAATGTATTTTCAAACTTAAAAATAAGTAATTTGTCTTATCTTTTAATTACCTACCTTAGAAAGACCAGCATGTATATGATAGCTAACATAAATAAACACACCATAGGAAGGACTATTATCCCAAACAAAATAAACCCCTATAACACAGCAAATCAGGTAACTGTACCAAATATCATTTTTATATGATTATATGTATATATATACACAAACACATTTTATATATGATATAGAAAATTAGACAAATAGACGGCAGTGATTGGCAGTGGCTACAAAGGAGAAGAGAGTAGCTCTTAACTAGCATTGAGAGACTCTGTTTTTATGTTGTTATTTAGTGTAATCTCCCCTCTCTCATAAATACCAAGCTAGGACTACTCCTAATAGGCACACACACACACAGAAAAACACACACATGCACACATAGACATATATATACAAAAAGATATATTTTTTTAATGACTGCTTCCCTCCCTAGAGCAAAAGAATACTTTCATATAAAATTAGTTTGCCATTTATTAACATGTCATCTTCAAGGTGTATCATAAAAATATGATTATCTCTACAGAAAAACTGGGAGAATTACTAGAACTATTGTATGTGAATACCTTTTGAAAATGAGTTTACAATTATTGTTATTGATTAATTTTTCTTAAAGATCAAGAGAAATTATTGGTTTTAAGCCTGGATATATTTCTTATGTTTTGATGATCATACTCACATTGAAAAAAAAGTTGAGTCCTCTCTCGGGTATTTGAGCAAATATACATTCACTTTCACACATACACACACACACACACACACACACACACACACACACACACACACAGAAGCAAAATTCATGTAAACATCCAGGGTGTCTATGGATCACCTAAAGATATATAGTCACACAAAGACCCTAAATAAGAACACCTGTTCTAAAATGTTTCAATCACATAAAACTTCTAGGACAGTGGAATATGGATGATAAGCAATATGGACAATGATTAGTGAAATACAAATGATAAGCTAGTGATCATCCAGCGTTCAAATATTCCCCATATTTAACTCGGCTTTAAACACTTCTGTTCAAAGGGCAATATTCAAATACAAAGTTTTATTTCAGGATCGCAATTTGATTCAGAATTTTCAGCTTCCAAATTGACTGGCATTTTTGTGAATTTTGTTAAGAGTATTGTGCTCCTCTTGACTGCTACCATTGTTTGGGTACTAAAAAATCACACCCTCAGTTAACTTCAACATCTTCAGAAACACAAGCAATAGGCTCTTCACATATTCCCTGCCTTTTTGAAAATCAGTGTTTCAAGCAAGAATTATTTCTTGTGGCTGACTCTGACGGCTGCCCTTTTGTTTCATTATCAATTTCTTTTTTTTCTCACTGAAGGTATAAGTTGTAGACTGAAGTTCCTCATGCTGACTCTTCCCATGTGTAACATGGAATTCAGCAGAAATCACTTAAAGATTTGTAAAGACTTTTAGTTCATTTTACCCTCTGATTAGATTTGTATGTATTCACATTCTGAATGTCCCAAATGTAATTAGCTTTTTCTGTTTACCAGTTATCTGGGAAGATTTGCCAAATGCATCTTGACAGTGTTCTGGCAGGAACTTGCAACAGTTACAAATTATTAACAATAAGTTCATTTACACCATAGTGTAATTCTATGCTACATAGAATATGAACACTATTTATTTATGCTATACTAGAAACACTCTAAAGGATTTCTATCAAAGACAATTTGTCATCATTTGTTGAAATGAACAAGTCATTAAGAAGTACAACACATAAAAATCAACAAAAAATTATTTATTTCTAATTTTACCTTCATAGCTTTCAACTTAAGATATTTTCTATCAATGCAAAGCCAAGAATGAGTTAATCAGCTCTTAAAAATCTACATTAATGGTAATAATAAGTTATTCTGATATTTCAGAAACTATGTATACTGAGCTTTAAAAGGTGGTATAATGATATATAACATTTGAATTAAATAAAGAAAACCACATGTTAAACTCATGGTTATCCTCTTAATTTTGATATAGAAATTTCTGATAAACAATCAGTTTAAAGCTGAGCAGATTCTTCTAGCTAAGTTCTCTGGATATCATTCATTTTAGTAGAAAAAATAATTGTTTAGGTTTAAAATGTATTGTGTTCTTATAATAATTGAATACTAGATATTTATCTTTATGTCAACAAATCATAAGTTTAAACAGAATGAATGAGAGTCAAATTTGGTACTCATGTAAGGAGACATGATGAAAGGTTGAAATGCAAATGGCCAGTAAACTTATTAAAATATTCAAACTCATCAGGAGTCAATGTAACACAAGCTATTACAACAAAGAAATGCCCTTTTCACCTATAAAATTGGAAAATGAAAACAAATGACTAAATAAAATAGATTACTACTACCTACCTATATATATATATATATTCATTTAATCCTTGCTCTGTCTTTCCCCAGGATTTGAGAAAACCTGAGGAAAAACAAACTTATTGAACAGTAACACACATATGCACCTTGACACACACATAAGCATACACACACACAAACACCAAGAAATAGATAAGTAAAATAAATTTACCAGCCAAACAGAGAAGCTATATTTTAAATACAGCTATTCTATATTTATAAAAATGTAAATATAATTTAATAGTGCCCCCTTTTATTCTAAAAATAGCTCCTGTTTCAGTGATTTATATGATCATCTCAAAAAGAGGCTTTAGCTAACTTTAATGTGGAAAAGTCTCACTGAGAGGCTAAGAAGTTAATAAGATAGAAAACAAACAAAAAAGTAGACAGCAAAGATTATGCAAAAGTTTTTTTACATTTAAGTCTTTAATCCATTTTGAGTTTACTTTTGTATATAGTATTAGGGAGTGTTCTAATTTCATTCATTTACATATAGCTGCCTAGTTTTCCCAGAATCACTTATTGAAGTCAGTTTTTCCTCCATTGTATATTCTTGCCTGCTTTGTAATAGATTAGGTGATCATAGGTGCATGGATTTATCTCTGGACTTTCTATTCTTTTCCACTGATCTATCTTTCTATTTTTGTACCAATACTAAACTGCTTTGATTACTGTAGCTTTGTAGTGTAGTCTGAAGTCAGGAAGCCTGATTCATCCAGCTCTGTTTTTCATTCTCAAGATTGCTTTGGCTATTTGGGGTCTTTCATGTCTCCATACAAATTGTAAAATTTTTTGTTCTAATTCTGGGAAAAATGCCATTGGTATTTTGATAGGGATTGCAATGAATCTGTAGACTGCTTTGGATAGTAGAGTCATTTTGACAATATTCATTCTTCCAATCCAAGAACATGGTATATTTCTCCATCTGTCTGTGTCATCTTCAGTTACTTTCATCAGTACCCTATAGTTTTCTGAGTACAGGTCTTTTGCCTCATTAGGTAGGTTTATTCCTAGGTTTTTTTTTTTTTCTTTTTGTTGCAATGGTAAATGGGATTGTTTTCTTAGTTTCTTTTTCTGATCTTTCATTTTTGTGTATAGTAATGCAAGAGATTTCTGTGTATTAATTGTGTATCCTTCAACTTGAACAAATTCATTGATGAACTCTAGGAGTTCCCTGGTAGCATCTTTAGGATTTTCTATGTATAGTATTATGTCATCTTCAAACAGTGACAGTTTTACTTCTTTTCCAACCTGGATTCCTTTTATTTATTTTTCTTCTCTGATTTCCATGGCTAATACTTCCAAAACTATGTTGAATAAAACTGGTGAGAGTTGACATCCTTGTCTTGTTCCTGACCTTATAGGAAATATTTTCAGTTTTTCACCACTGAGTATGATGTTAGCTGTAGGTTTGTCATATATGGTCTTTATTATGATGAGGTATGTTCCCTCTATGCCCACTTTCTGGAGAGTTTTTATCATAAATCAGTGTTGAATTGTGTCAAAAGTTTTTTCTGCATCTATTGAGATGATCATATGGCTTTTATTCCTTAATTTGTATCACATTGATTGATCTGCCTATATTAAAAAATCATTGCATCCCTGGGATAAATCCCACTTGGTCATGGTGTTTGCTCCTTTTAATGTGTTGATGAATTTGATTTGCTAGTATTTATTTGAGGGTTTTTGCATCTATTTTCATCATTGATATTGGCCTGTAATTTTCTTTTTTGGGGGGATTTTTTTTTCTGGTTTGGTATCAGGGTGATGGTGGCCTCATAGAATGAGCTTGGGAGTGTTCCTTCCACTGCAAATATTTTGGAAGAGTTTCAGAAGGGCAGGTGGTAACACTTCTCTAAATGTTTGATAGAATTCGCCTGTGAAGCCCTCTGGTCTTGAACTTTTGTTTGTTGGAACATTTAAAATCACAGTTTCAATTCCAATACTTGTGATTGGTCTGTTCATATTTTCTATTTCTTTCTGCTTCAGTGTTGGGAGATTGTACCTTTCTAATAATATGTCCATTTCTTCTGGTTGTCCATTTTATTGGCATAGTAATTGTTTGTAGTAATCTTTTATGATCCTTTGTATTTCTATGGTGACCATTGTAACTGCTACTTTTTCATCTCTAATTTTATTGATTTGAGCCCTCTCCCTTTTTTCTTGATGAATCTTGCTAAAGGTTAAGAAATTTTGTTTATATTTTCAAAGAACCAGCTTTTAGTTTCATTGATCTTTGCTATTGTTTTCTTTGTTTCTATTTCATTTATTTCTGCTCTGATTTTATGATTTCTTTCCTTCTGCTAACTTTGGAGTTTGTTTGTTCTTCTTTCTCTAGTTGCTTTAAGTGTAAGGTTATGTTGTTTATTTGAGATTTTTCAGGTTTCCTGAGGTAAGATTGTGTTGTTATAAACTTTCCTCTTAGAACTGTTCTTGCTATATCCCATAGATTTTGGATTGTCATATTTTTGTTGTCATTTGTCTCTAGGTATTTTTTGATTTCCTCTTTGATTTCTTCAGTGATCCATTATTTGTATAGTAACATATTGTTTGGGCTCCAAGTGTTTGTATTATTTACAGTCCTTTTTCCTGTAATTTATTTCTAATCTCATAGCTTTGTGGTCAGAAAAGATGCTTGATATGATTTCAGTTTTCTTAAATTTACCAAGGCTTGATTTGTTACCCAAGATGTTATCTATCTTGGAGAATATTCCATGTGCACTTGAGAAGAAAGTGTATTCTGCTGCTTTCGGATGGAATGTCCTATAAATATCAATTAAGTCTATCTGGTCTAATGTGTCATTTAATGCTTGTGTTTCCTTATGAATTTTCTGCCTGGATGATCTGCCCATTGGTATAAGTGGAGTATTAATTCCCCCAATATCATTGTGTTACTGCCGATTTCCCCTTTTATGGCTGTTAACATTTGCCTTATATATTGGGGTGTTCCTATTTTGGGTGCATATATGTCTACAATTATTATATCTTCTTCTTGGATTGATCCTTTGATTATTATGTGTGTCCTTATTTGTCTCTTCTGACAGTCTTTATTTTAGATTCTATGTTTTTCTCATGTAAGTATTGTTACTCCAGCTTTCTTTTGATTTCCATTTACATGGAATATCTTTTTCCATCCTCTCACTTTCAGTCTGTGTGTCTCTAGGTCTGAAGTGGATCTCTTGTAGATAACATATATGGGTGTTGTTTTTGTATCCATTCAGCCAGTCTGGTCTTTTGGTTGGAGCATTTAATCCATTTACATTTAAGGTAATTATCCATGTGTATGTTCCTATTTTCTTAATTGTTTTGGGTTTGTTTCTATAAACATTTTTTTGTTTTGTTTTCTTCCCCTTTTTTTTCTATTCTCTTGCTGTTTGATTTCCATATTTAGTGTTATGTTTGGGTTGCTTTTTCTTTTTGTGTGTGTATCTATTATAGATTTTTAATTTGCATTTCCCATGAGGTTTTGATATAACAGTCTATCTATATATAAGATTTTTTTAAGTTGTTGATTCCTTAATTTCAAATGTGATTCCTTTCTGACATTTGTGCTCTCCTCTTCTCATGGTTGCTTGTTTTAATATCATATTTGTGTATGGATAATTTCCTGCTTTTACCCTATGTTTCCTTTTACCAGTGAGATTTTCCATTTGTGATTTTCTTGTGACCTTTCTTTTTCCCTGTCTAGAGAAGTTCCTTTACTATTTGTTTTAAAACTGGTTTGGTGGTATTGAATTCCCTTAGCTTTTTTTTGTCTGTACAGTTTTTGATTTCTCTATTGAATCTGAGTGAGAGTCTTGCTGGGTAGAGTATTCTTCATTATAGATTTTTCTCTTTCATCACTTTAAATATATCCTGCCACTTCCTCAGAGCCCACAACTGCTAAAGCCAGACCTGTCTCAGCTGCAGTAGCACTTGTTACCTGTTCAGATATTACACAGGTGCTGAATTTAGGAAACTGTCAGTGGAGGTGTAACTCCGTGTTTTGCCCAGCCCCAAGGAGAGATTTTAGCTCTTCTTCCTTCGTCACACGGCCCCTGTATGTGGACCTCTGTGTGTGGGCCACCCACCAGCATCTGCTCCCGAGGCTGTCAGAGCACACGAGTCCATCAGGTGGGAGGAGGAAGAGACAGAGATCAGGCATGGGGCTGCCCAAGTGAGAGAGGGCCATGGTGCCTATTGGGAGGCACAAGCCCATCACCAGGAGGGAGCTAAGGTGGTAATCAGGTGAGCAGTTCACCCAGGCAGGAGGGTGCTGAGGTGGTGATCTGGGTGAGTAGGTTGCCCAGGCAGAGAGGGCACAGAGGAGGTGATGGCCAGGGGGGCAAGAGCCACTCAAATGGGACCCCTCCTTGGTGCCCATGGATGCAGGGGATTGAGCATGAGGAGAGAGGCTGCAATGGCGGCCCCACCCTTTGCATGTCACTCAACAATGATGCTTTTCTTCTATGGTGGTCTGGGCTTTCTCCCTGAGCATTCCCGGTTGCAGAGCTCCTCACTCCCATCCACTCAGGCTGTCTCCTCACAGCCAACAGTAGTTCTCTCCTTGGGTCTTCTTTCCAAACCCCAAGTTCCAGCATCCAACCTCTGTGCACACAAGTGGACAAGTCTCAGGCTGGGTCACACAGGGCTGTGGCACAGACCATCTGTGTAGGTCTCACTCTGTCCTGCCTACCACAGACCAGTTGCTGTGTTCTCCTCCAAGCCCCCAAAACTCCCCCTCTGTTCCAGCTGATCTCCCTGCTAGCAAGGGGACTTCCCCAGATGAGGGAACCTGTCCTCACTTTCAGCCCCCCTGCAGGGGCATAGGTCCCATTCCATTTCCTCTCTTCTTCCTTTTCCCTTCTTCTTTCTTTCATCCTACTTGATTACATGGGGATCTTTCTTGTTCTTTTAGGTGTCTGAGGTCCTCTGCTAGTGTTCAGAAGGTGCTCTGTGAGAATTGCTCCATTTGTAGATGTATTCTTGATGTGTTTGTGGGGAGAGATGAACTCCGTATCCTCCTACTCCTCCTCCATCTTGACTGTCTCCTTCATTACTATTTTAAAAAGTGAAACAGTAATTAAAATCATTCTATAATGAAAACTCCAAGTCTATAAGATTTCATCATAGAACTCTAACAAATGAACAACAATTCAGTGGATAACAGAGCAGTTATACACATGCTCTTCTTCAGAAAAGTCTTTTTAAAAATTATTTTGAGGTACGATTGACACAAGAAAAGGCTGTACATACTTAATGTTTACATCTTGAAAATGAAAAAAAAATTCTACTTTTAAAATAGATCAGGCAAGTGTAATGATATATACCTCCTTTGAATTTCTTTTCTACTTAGGTTAATGAAAGTGGATTCGTATTTGCCCCTATGTTCCTGATTAAAATTGGCCTGTAAGTTTTCTATCAATATTTTTGTCAGGCATTGTTATATCAGGGAACTATATTTTCCAGGAACCAAGGGACCAAGTACAATATCCACAGCAGTTATCATCTACTGTCACTTGGACTTCTGCCATTGCAGGAGTACTGTATTGCAATTCTCTATAACCCTGGACACTTGCTACCATGTCAAGGATCTCTTCAATCTACAGTATCTTTGCAGTATTTAAATTCCTGTGGGACACCTTCTAGTTGGCCACAGTTTTGATATTTACAAAAGCTGTACCTTGCAGAAGATATTAAAAAAAAATAGATATGGACTACTGTGTCTTAACGTTCACCTATCATGGGATGCCACATAAATAAAAATGAACACATATCATTTTAGCTGTCTAACATCTATATGAATTCTTTCTTATACTTTAGATCTTCCCCACACCACACACAAATATTTCTGCTTTATATAATGCAACTATCCCTTTTATAACTCAAACTGCAATCACACTTTCCTCAAGGGAACAAACAAAAATTTCATTAGTTACTGCACTCAGTCTAGGTCCAGAATTTCTAGGTCATGTATATTGCACTATAAGTTCTGGTATTCTTATATTCTGAAGATTATAGAAATATTTTGTAGTTAATTATAAAATTAATGACCAAAATATATAAACTATTGAAGGAGAGGTAGTGAATACAAGCAACATTCATTAAAATATATAAAAATATGCATTACACATTCTACCTTCATTCTTAATAATGTGCTCTGAATTGAGCATCTGTTAGCATAGAGACCTTGAGATATGGTGAATCTTTAGAACTGTAAGTGCAGAGTGGAGGTACACCCTGAACAAGCTGAAGAGCCTTTGCTGGCATGGGGCTCCACAATGAACTGACTACTTTGGGAAGTGAGTCAGGAAATGAGTTGGAGCATTCTCCTATATTGTGATATATATTCCCTCCAAAATCAATCAGCAGGCCTCTTTCTTAGTGATTGAGATCACTAGGCTGTAGCATCTTGACTTACCCCTATAGAAGGAAGAACCTGGCATGTTTCAGATCATTGGCCATTCAGAAATTTCCCTGACATAATCCAGTTCTTAAAACATAACATATAGTGTATTATTTTGTTGACCAGTTAAATGTTTAAATTCCCTGATATCTTAATTGTATTAAAGAATTTGGTTTGTCACATGTGGTTTCACACTTTGTGTACTGCACTAGGGCACTGATCTAAGGGAGTAAAGATAAACTGCAATTGAGTCTGCACTCAGCTCACTCAGCTCTGTGCTCTGGAATTGGGCTACATTTGCCTGTAAGAAGGCACACAATATATGTCTTTTATGAAATTTGTTCCTCTTCCTCTCATGGAGCACACTTTTCTTCCCAGGGTGAAAATTGTTCTAATTTGTCCACGTATAGAGGTGTTTTTTTCCCCTCTAATTGAAAAAAAAAAAAGGTACTTTAAAGGGTGGTCGTAGCCCAATAGAGAGGGTGGGTAATCCTAAAGCAAGTGGTAATATTTTATTGTTGGGTTTGTGAGGTAAAAGGAATCTTATTATACTGTTTTGTCTTATTGTAATAGAGAAAAAGTATTTGTCAGGTCAATAGCTGTTTGCCAATTGAACTGATTTGTTCCTATTACAAGAGCATACCTAGAAGAAAAGCTGCACTGGAGTGATGATATGATTAAACTTAAGATATTCCACTGTATTCCTCCAAAAGCCATTTATCTTTTGCATCAGCCAAGATAGAGTCTTAAATGTGAGTACAATAAGAGTCACCATTCCTAACCCTAAAGTTTTGATGTTGACTCTAGTATCTACAATTCCCTCAGGATCTGGTTTTGCTTTTAATTGTCTTTTTCATCCATAACAGGCCTTGCTTGGTGTGTCAGTGAGCCATTGTGGTAGTTCTGCCAGACCCAAAGCATACATGTTTTGACTACACATACTATTTTAACAATCCTATCATGAGGAAAATTCAGATCTTCCTTCATTATCTGACACTTTGATGGACTGATGGACCTGTGATGTTCTGGTTCCCCAATAATTGGTATTAGCCAAAGATGGTGTCTAATAGTTTTTCCTTCCCATAGGCACAGTTACCCAGCTGAGTTGCTGAAGGTCTCCTTCAGGATAGTTAAGAGGAAGTCACTGTATACAACTGTCATGCTATTGCATTCTTCCTTCTGAAGGAGATCTGGATTTTTCTTCATTTGCAGGGCATTGTTTGTGACCTGATTAGATAAACTCAGGAAACTCTAAGCAAGAATTAACATGAAGATCACTATTTGTAGATATGCCATTGTTAAAACAGTTAGAGCCAAACTAAGGAAAATATCCTGAAAGTAACCAGCATAAAATTCTATATTATATAAAGAGCAACTATGCTTCAAATTACTGTTGATTTTCATCAGAAAGAAAAATGTAAAAGACAGTAAAACAGCATCTTTAGAGTACTGAATAAAACCTAACTAAATAAAACTATCATTCTAGAATTCTATATTCAGCCAAAGTAAACCAGAAGACTAAAGGCAAAAGAAGATATCGAAGATATAAGAAAACTTAGAGAATTCTTTTGACATCAAATACACAATGCAAATAAATAAATACTTACATACATAAAACAAAAGGAATTCTCCAAGCATCACAAGTTGGAAATCTGTGTCTTTAAAAAAGAACAAAGTCCATGGGAAATGTTAAACATTTGGATAAATATAAATTCTCCTTATTTCCTCTTTTATGTATCTTTCTGAAGCAAAAATATGTAACATTTTCTTTTATAGTTTATAAGGTATATACATGTAATATTTATAATGATAGCATAATGCAAAAGATAACAAACTATGGCCCATGGGCAACGTCTAGCCTACCGTCTCTATATTTGTAAACTTCAAGCTGAGAATGATTTTCTACATTAAAAAAATATTATTAAAACAAAACAAAACAAAAACAAAGCAGAATACACAACAGGAACTGTTTGTATCCTGTAAAGTCTAGAATATTTACTCTCTGGTCCATTACATAAAAAGTTTTCTACCTCTAGCATAAAATGTGTGTGTGGTGGTGGGGGGAGAGAGGGGGGATTTATTAGATCTATATGTTGGTGAGATTTCAACATTTTAATGATGTGTATAATATTAACTCTAGTTTGTAAATCTAAACATGTTTATTGTAATCTCTAGAGCAAACACATAAAATATATGTGGGATAAAAAACACATGAGCTAAAGAAACAATAACTAATTTAATATAGGAGAAAGGATTTTCTTGATATACCTTTGGATGTTCAAGGAGCATATATGTCAATTTTGTAATGAACTAGCATATGAGTGTGAAATAAATGGAATAAAGAGAGAAACGGATGATTTTTAAATATATATATGTATGTAATGTAGGTAATTTAAAATAGAATTCCAAAAAAATATTTAAATAATTGAAAAAAAGCAGAGAAAGAGAAACTAAAAGGGACTGGCAAATAAAAACTAAACAGTAAAATGGTAGATCTAAATCTGACCATATAAATAATTACTTTATATATTAATGGGAAGTCTTCAGAATCTTGGCAATGGTTCTTAGATATAACATTAATACCACAAGCAACATTTGAAAAATAGATAAATTGAACTTCACCATAATTAAGATTATTGTCCTACAAATTATACCATTAAGAAAGTGAAAAATAATCCAAAGAAAGAAGAAAATATTTGCAAATCATGAATTTCATACAGCATTTGTATGTAGAAAATAAAGAACTATTATTACTCAATAATAAAAAAGACAAGTAATGAAATTCAAAAAACAGGGAAAGAACCAAGACCCAGAAATCTACACAGCATGGAAAAATCAACAAACAAACAAAGAAAAAAAACCCCAGAAAACAGCAGAACAACAACAAAGAATAAAGAAAATAGAATTAGAAAAATTTTAAATATATTAGAAAAAATAAAAATGAAACAACAACAAAAAGAACCACAACAGTCAAAAATAAAGAAAAAAAATAAAATAAAAGGTTAAAAAAATTTTAAATAAAAATTTCCCTGATGCCTCATCTATCAGTGTCCTTGTCCCCATGGTGAGCTACAGCCTACCCCCATGTCCGCAGTAGGCCTCCAAGACCTCTAGGTAGGTCTCTGGACCTGCCGTGTCAGCCCTACCTCTGCATGTTTTCCTCTCACCAGTGTCTGTTCCTGTAGCTGGCCTGGAGCACATGTGCCTGTGCAGGCCAGCTAGGATGCAGGCCTCCACAGGCATGCCAGCAGGGACTGGTACAGCTGGAGGAGGGCTTGGAGGGGGTGGGGCTCAGTCCTGGGGACTTATGTGGCCAGAGGGGTCCCCAGGGTTTGGGTTTCAGGCCCAGGACCCAAACAGACATACTAGGGCCCAAGCAGGAGGGGGAGATGCTGGCTACTTCCCCCTCTGATTCCCTGATCCCTCAAAGGTCCCTCTCCATCTCCACTGATCCCCTCTCTGTGAGTGGACCCCTTCAAGCATGGGAACCTCTCTCCTCCCCCAGCCCCCATAAGGGGCACTGTCCTGTCCCCCTTCCACTTTTCTTCCCTCCCTGATGAACAGCACAATAGTTGAAATGAAAAATACACTAGAAGGAATCAAGAGCAGAATAACTGAGACAGAAAAACGAATAAGTGAGCTGGAAGATAGAATGGTGGAAATAACTGTTGAGGAGCAGAGTAAAAAGAAAGAATGAAAAGAAATGAGGACAGTCTCAGAGACATCTGGGACAATGTTAAATGCACAAACATTCAAATTATAGGGGTCCCAGAAGAAGAAGAGAAAGAGAAAGGGTCTGAGAAAATATTTGAAGACGTTATAGTCAAAAAATTCCCTAATATGGGCAAGGAAATAGCCACCCAGGTCCAAGAAGTGCAGAGAGTCCCACACAGGATAAGCCCAAGGAGAAACACGCCAAGACACATATTAATCAAACTAACAAAAATTAAATACAAAGAAAAAAGTATTAAAATCAGCAAGGGAAAAGCAAAAAGTAACATACAAGGGAATCCCCATAAGGTTATCAGCTGATTTTTCAGCAGAAACTCTGCAGGCCAGAAGGAAGTGTTAGGATATACTTAAAGTGTTGAAAGGGGAAAACCTACAACCAAGATTACTCTGCCCAGGAAGGATCTCATTCAGATTCGATGGAGAAATCAAAAGCTTCACAGATAAGCAAAAGCTAAGAGAATTCAGCACCACCAAACCAGCTTTACAACAAATGCTAAAGGAATTTCTTTAGCTGGGATACACAGAAGAAAAAGACCTACAAAAACAAACCCAAACAAATAAGAAAATGGTAATAGAAGCATACATATTGATAATTAGCTTCAATGTAAATGGATTATATGCTCCAAAAAAAAAGACATAGACTGCCTGAATAGATACAAAAACAAGACATGTACATATGCAGTCTATAAGAGAACAACTTCAGACCTACGGACACATACAGACTGAAAGTGAAGGGATGGAAAAAGATATTCCATGCAAATGGAAACCAAAAGAAAGCTGAAGGGCTTCCCTGGTGGCGCAGTGGTTGAGAGCCTGCCTGCCGATGCAGGGGACATGAGTTCATGCCCAGGTCCGGGAAGATCCCACATGCCATGGAGTGGCTAGGCCCGTGAGCCATGGCCACTGAGCCTGAGCGTCAGGGACCTGTGCTCCACAACGGGAGAGGCCACAGCAGTGAGAGACCCATGTACCACAAAAAAAAAAAAAAAAAAGGCTGAAGTAGCAATACTCATACCTGATAAACAAGACTTTAAAATAAAGACTGTTACAAGAGACAAGGAAGGACACTACATAATGATCAAGGGATCAATTCAAGAAGCCATAACAATTGTAAATACTTATGCATCCAACATAGGAGCACCTCAATACATAAGGCAAATGCTAACAACCATAAAAGGGGAAATTTAGCGGAAACTAACACAGCATTTTGAAGGAACTATAACTCAATGGGGAGAAAAAAAAAACAGGGAAGGAGTATGAATAGATGTTTCTTCAAAGAAGGTGTACATGTGGCTAATAAGCATATAAAACAGTGCTGAATATTATCAATCACTAGGAAAATACAAATCAAAACTATAATATGATGCCATTTCACACCTGCTAGGATGACTATAAAAAAAAGACAAAATGACACATATTGGCAAAGATACAGAGAAATTGGAACTCTCACACGTTGCTTATAAGATGTAAGAAAAAAATCAGTTGCATTTTTAGTACTAGTAGAAAACACAAATAAAATGGAATAAATAATTTTATTCAGAGTAGCATTATAAGACAAAATACTTAGGAATACATTTTTTTTAAAAGATGAAGAAAATCTCTAAAATGACCATAAAACATAGTTGAGATCATTTAACAAGATGTAAATAAGTGAAGAGGTATACCATTTTCATTAATGGAAAATTCAATGTTATTAATATGTGTATTCCACCCAATTTGATCTACAGATTCAATGTCATCCTAAAGTCCCAAAAGACTTCTCTGTAAACTTAGTAGGCTGGTTAAAATATATATTGAGCTGCAAAGAAACTAGAATATGCAAAGAAATCTTAAAAGAAGAAGAAAGTTTAAAAGCCTTACATTACTTGACTTCAGAATTAACAATAAAGCTACCATAATCAAGACTGTACAATAAAACAATAAGTATCAGAGACAGAGACAGAGATCAATGCAACAAAATTTAAAATCTAGTAATAGACACATTGGTATATAGTCATTTAATTTTCAACAAAAGCACCAAAGCAACCCAGTGGGTTGAATTTTTTTTTTCAGGAAATGCTGCCAGAAAAATTAAATATTCATAACAGAGAAAATGGAAAGACTAAAACCATAAAGCACTGTAGAAGAAATGCAGAAGTACGTAGCTGTGACTTGAAATTAGCTAAATGTCTCTTATATAAGCCACGGAAATAAATAACTATAACTACAATAAAAATAAATTAAAAAATGACCTAATAAAAAGAAGCAAGATTTAATAGACATTTTTAAAAGCTGTTCCATGTTGTAAGTCATCAGGCAAATGGAAAATAAATTTATCACCCACCAAATCGGTTAAAACAAAAATGATTGGTGATAACAAGTGTACTTGAGGATGTGGAGAAACTTTAATTCCTGTATATTGTTGGTGGAATTGTAAAATAATACAACCACCTTGGAAGCATTATGGCAGTGTCTTAGTTTTTTATGAAACTAAACATACACTTAGCATATGTCACAGAAATTAAACTTCTAGGTATACACTCATGAAAAATGAAAAGAAATATTAACAGAAAAACTTTTACACAAATGTTCATGACAATTTCATTCATAATATTCTCAGAAAGAAGTTTCCATCAACAATATAATGAATATACAAACTAAGATATGTTTTTTAAATTCAATACTACTCAGTTACAAAAAGAAATAAACTACTTGTTTCATACACAAAAAGAATCAGTATCAAAAGCATCTGTAGTATTAAAAATCACAAGAGGGCTTCCCTGGTGGCACAATGGTTGAGAGTCTGCCTGCTGATGCAGGGGACACGGGTTCGTGCCCCGGTCTGGGAAGATCCCACATGCCGCGGAGCGGCTGGGCCCATGAGCCATGGCCGCTGAGCCTGCGCGTCCGTAGCCTGTGCTCCGCAACGAGAGAGGCCACAAGAGCGAGAGGCCCACGCAGCGCAAAAAAAAAAAAAAAAAAAAATGCACAAGAGAACATGCTATATAATTCAACTTAAATGAAGTTCTTTACTAGGCAAAATTGATTAACGGTGGGGAAGAATTAAAAGATTGTTGGTGGGTGTAGGGTTTATCTGGAGAAATGCACAAGGAAAGTTTCTGGAGTCATTATAATATTGTATATCTTGATATTCATCTGTGTTTCCCAGATGTAAGCATTTGTTAAAACACAGCAAATGTACACTTAATATTTATGTATTCGTTGTATGTAAATTTTGCATCAAAAGAAGAGAGTTTGAAAATAACTATTGAAGTTTAGCTAAGAGATTACATATTACAATATTTAGGTGGAAGTGTACTGATGCCTACAAATTACTTTGAAACATATCAAAAACTACAATGTAATGTTGGATGGATAGGGTGTTGTTGCATGGATGGAAACATATATGATAAAGCCAGTACAGTAAAATATTAATGGTAGATACTAGATGATACATATATTGGTCTTCACTATGAAATACTTTCAGTTTGGTATATATTTGAAAAATCTCATAATAAAATTTTGGGGAAATTATTTTAAAGATGGATAGGTATTACACATATGAGCCTGATGGGATAAGTTCTAGATAAAGACATTAGCATATGGAAAAGATAGAGGCCTAGTAAATAAATTGATGAGTCATAATTAAATAATCTAGAGCTTGGGTCTCAAGAATAGAAATTTGTTTCTTTATATATAAATGGAGATGTTAAAACTAAGTTCTCTGAGTTATTTTAAGGATTGAAAACATAATAAACATGAGAGTATTTGATGTATAACATAACCATCGATAATTGTTAGCTTAACCACAATAACCACAATAATTGTTAGCTTTGTCTTAAGACGAAGAATAAACAGCAAGAAATCCAAGTGATTTCTTTTAGCTATATTACATGGAACCAAGAGGAAAATGTGGAAGTAATTAATGCTTGGGAAATACGTTAGGACAATTTGGTAACCAGAATTCTAACATGGCCCCCAAAATTCCTCTTCCTGGTGTACATGCCCTACATAGTGCCCTCCCTTTTGGTGTGGGGAGAAACTGTGAGCATGATAGGATATTACTCCATGATTAGGTTACTTTATAGAGAAAAAGTTAAAGGATTTCACAGATAGCAATAAGGTTTCAAATCAATTGACTATAAGTTAATGAAAGGGGAGATTATACTGAGTGAGCCTGACTTAATCAGCTGAAAACCTTTAAAAGGGGAAATGGGCCCTTACTGAATAGAGAGTCTCTTCCTGACTTCAAAGAAGTAAGCTGCCAAGTTGTGAGAGGTTCACATGCCTAGGACCTGAGGATGGCCCTTAGGAGCTGAGAGTGACCCCTTGCTGACAGCCAGCAAGAAAACAGGGACTTTAGTACCACAGTCACAAGGAACTGAATTCTCCCAACAATCTGAGGGAGGCTGGAAGTTAATTTTTCTCAAGTCAAGCCTCTTGCAGGACCTCAGCCCCATTCATTGTCTTGGTTGCAGGCTTGTGAGACCCCACTAAACTGTGCCTGGACTTTTGACCCATGAAAACTGTACCAAAATTAAGCATGTGCTGTTTTCAGTAGCTGAGTTTGTGGCAATTGCTGCAAAGCACTCAAAAACTAATAAAAGTAGGGTCATGATCTTGAATGCCACACTAAATATCCTGAACATTTATTGTTAATTGAAAAAGAGAGGAAAACCATGACACCCTTTAGGTAAGAAGTAGCATGATCTGAGGGAAGTTAAAAAGACTAAGTATAGGTTTGCCCATAGTGTAACTTATAAACCCTTATATCTCACTTTCTTAACAAAACAAAGGTTTAGTTTTCACTTTGTAACAGTCTGCAACTTATTTCCACTGTCACCAAGGAGTGTTGGGTCTGTGCATTCTGCAGCTCTGGCAATTTAGAGTTCTTTGCCACCCTCAATGCAAACAAGAGACAGAACACAGAAAATTCATATCCTAATTCTTTACTGTGTCGGAAAAGAAGGAATGCACATCACTTCCACTCAAACCCATTGGGCACAATGAGTCACGTGTTCTCAATGTAACTTCAAGGGTGCCTGGGAAATGTACAGGAGCCCATGGAATATTTGGTGATCCCAAATTCTTTCTGCCCAGAGAGGAGAATTTCAAGAAGTAAGAAGTCAGTGTCAATTCAGAAAAGTAAAACTGATGATGACTGAAAATTAGCTATTAGGTTATATCAGGAGCCTGCAAATATAGCTCACATGGCAAATCCAGTCCACTCCCTGTATTTATGAATAAAGTTTTATAGGAATACAGCTTGTCCATTTTTTATGTATTGTCTGCAGCTGCTTTTGTGCTACAATGGCAGAGTTTAGTTGTGTCAGAGACTGTTTAGCCAGTCAAGACTAACATATTTACTGTGTGACCCTTTTCGGAAATAGTTTGCCAAACCCAGGATTACAGGATTAGAAAGTTAATTATGATTTTTAAGCTGTGAAGAGAACCAAGAGGGAAGGAATGATAGGTAGATGACACAGAAAATTAATAAAGTAGATATAATTACTGCTAGAAGTTTGCTGGAGAAGAAAATAGGAAGACATGTTTTCTGTTGTCATTGTTTTAACATCTTTATTGGAGTATAATTGCTTTACAATGGTGTGTTAGTTTCTGCTTTATAATGAAGTGAATCAGCTATACATATACATATATCCCCATATTTTTCCCTCCTGCATGTCCCTCCCACCCTCCCTATCCCACCCTTCTAGGTGGTCACAAAACACCGAGCTGATCTCCCTGTGCTATGCAGCGGCTATACTAACACATATATATGGAATCTAAAAAAAAAAAAAAAAAAAAAGGTTCTGAAGAACCTAGGGGCAGGACGGGAATAAAGACGCAGACATAGAGAATGGACTTGAGTTCATGGGAAGTAGGAAGGGTAAGCTGGGACGAAGTGAGAGAGTGGCATGGA
Organism: Grampus griseus; assembly: GCF_964374135.1. Classification (NCBI taxonomy): domain Eukaryota; kingdom Metazoa; phylum Chordata; class Mammalia; order Artiodactyla; family Delphinidae; genus Grampus; species Grampus griseus. The sequence continues at coordinate 35,035,442 of NC_139014.1, read as the reverse complement.
CATATATACACTACCAAATGTAAAATAGAAAGACATGTTTTAAAACTTTGTTACTTAGTTACTTATTCACTTGTTTCTTTTGTTCTATTTTTCCAAATTATCATTTTGTGAAACCTGAGGATGTTGTAAACCATGGTGAAACTGACAATGGAGGTATATCATGAGATAATTGAAGATGTGAGGCTCTGAAATAGTTAGAATGGGATGATATTACAAACATCAGTGGAAGACCCAGTCTTGCTAAGGATGATAGCATTAAAATTCCCCTGAGACACGTTTTGAAAAGAGAAGAAAGAGATCTCTATGTAGCATTTTAATAAATGCTTTCTTTTTTTTTTTTCCTGACTACGAATTTAGTTCAGTATGTAGACAGTTGAATACAATGGAAATTTAGAAAAAAAAGTAAATAAATGTCTTCCATAATGAAACATGAATAACTGTTTATAAAAAGCAAGCATCGGGGCTTCCCTGGTGGCACAGTGGTTGAGAGTCCACCTGCCAATGCAGGGGATATGGGTTCATGCACCGGTCCGGGAAGATCCCACATGCCGCGGAGCGGCTGGGCCCGTGAGCCATGGCCGCTGAGCCTGCGCGTCTGGAGCCCAAAAAAAAAAAAAAAAAAGCAAGCATCAGTTCTTCTGTATTTTTCTGGCCTACATAATTTATGTATATTTTATACAGATAATATTTTATGCTATATACTGTCCTTTACTTGCTTTCTTTGCCATGGATTGTCAATTATGTATAGAGCTCTCTCTTTTTTAATAGATCCATACAGAAGATTCCTTATATAGATACCCCAGGTTTTATCTTAAGAATTCATATACATTCATGCACATTTAAGTTATTTCTAATGTTAGTTATTATTAGGATACTACAATTAGTGTATTTACCTATAAGTATGTCTTACTTTTATTAATGTTCCATAGAATAAATACTAAAGGTGGAATTAATAGTAATTTTAAACTGAAAAGGAAATGTTGAGGGACTGGACATTAAATAAGACACAAGCAGATTTTTCAGCTGTATATAAAATAGAAAGGCTGTAGTCAAGGCTTGAAGAGACTGGAGAAGCTCTAGAACAAGTAATGCCATATGACGCTAATCTTGTAGCATTTTTTTTTTCAAATTATAATACTATTTTATCATTTTACCCCTGTATTCTTACACAGCTTCTGGATGTTCTATGGCTAACCATAAAGTACATTTTTCATTGTTATGAAAATGTGATAGCTGACAGCAGAGCTAACCTTGCCAAATCCCAACTAGGCTTCTCTTTTCTTTCATCTGGATGCTGTGTTGAGTTAATATAATAAAACAGCTCTTTCAAAAGAAGGATAGCACACCACAAATATGAAAGTGACCTCACTGACCTCATTGACCTCAATGTCAAGAAATATCAACTATTCAAAAGTCTGTAGTTGGAATATTGGGAATAATGGATCAGATATTTTTGCAGTGTTCTCTAGTTAACCTGCATTATTGATTCATCTATCTATTATGACCAAATTTACTGATTTGCCTTGCCAGTCTTTACAAAACAGACTTCCAATACTCAAATTGTTCTCTTAGTAGAAAATGGTTAAATGTTTGAAGTTAGGCTAATAGATAGATACTTTTAATAGTTCTTTGCTTGTACATACATTCAGTGAATGTGCTTTGAGAGCCTACCTTGTGTCAGGACTAAGCTAGAATGCTTAGAATACAAACATGGGCAAGACATAGCATATGATTTCATGAAACTTTCAGCCTACTGAGGGAAAAAGACAAGCAGTTAAAATATTTTCTTATCATATAGAAGTCAGGATGTCATTGGGTTTACTGAATATTAAAATAAGTCATATGCAATGAGAAGTTTGAACAAAGTGAAAGAAAGCATGGATTACTGGTAGTACTGAAAGTTATTTCAGAAGAACTGGATATTAGAAATTGGAGGGAATACTGCAAAGGGGAGATGAGCTATATAGAACAAAGGATCATGACAAAAAACTACAGAATATTCCACCTTATTTCTTCATGCAGATAATGTGCATATATCTGATTTTTATATTTGGAGAAATTAAAGGATTTATTCAAATTTTAAACAAAGTATATTGAATTTGAAATTAACAAAGCATTTATCCAAATTTTCCAGTAATAATGAAAATTAGTATGAACAGTTTTACTTACATTTGGCATTTATATGTAAATGCATAGATATAATTTAGTTTTCTTTCAGAGTCCTATGGTGTCAAAATACAGACAAGTATAAAATGAATTACAAATTACCTGTTTTTTCTAATATCTTTGTATAGAGAAGAAGCTCCTTGCTATTTTCAGAGAACATGAAATTCAAAATAAATTAGGTACAGCTCATTGCCATTTCCAAACCTATTGTACCAGTAACATTAATTAGCATAAAAAATTTGTTGATTCTTATTGTTAACTCTAAGTACTCAATTTTCCCTGTTTATACCTTTTGGATTTTTTGGGTGAAGGAATGAGTGAAAACTGTTAAAAACAAAAGACTTAGCAGCTGTATATTTTAAATATTGCAGAGTTTTGCCTAAGGCTTGACTATTGTGTAAACAGAAACAATGTATATAAAGATTGCTAGTTCATTATGTAATAATGATAATCTGCTTTACCACCGCATTTCCCACCGCAATACAATTACATTTAGACCACTAGTTAATCATATTTATCTATCTATTGTTAAACTGGGCATGGCATTGTCAGTGCTGTAGAATCTTATAGCTTGATTATAGCTTGCTATTGGAGTTTTGGAATTGCAACACAGGTTGAAAACAATATTTTCTGTGAAGTAATGAGGTACTCAGATCATTTGCTCTCCTTATCTCTATTGAACAGGTGCAAAATGGAAAAAGGATAATTATTTTAAATTTTGTTGTGCATGTATTAAAATTATATTCTACAAGTAACAAAATAACAACATGAAAAACTAAAAAAGCTGTTAAGAGGCCTAATACACAGCAAAATTAAAAACTTACTCTTTGATGTGTGCACACAAACTATTAAGATTTTTTCCACTAGATTTTTCATGTAACATATTTTTTTGATTATTAGGAAAATACATATATTTATTCAACATGTATTTGCAATTGACCAAAAATTTATTGTGTGGTTACATGGAAAACACTATACTAGACCCTGGGGATGCAAAAATAAATAAATTTTTGAGGATATTAAAATTTGGTCTGTGCAGACTGCACCCTGCTTCTTTTCCTCATCATTTTTACAAGCTTTATATATGTATTTGTTTGCTAATTTGTATTCTTCTCCCTTGCAGGCATTCTTTTCTTTTTATTTTTTTGGCTAAAAACAACAGAAACTTATTGTTCCATAGTAGAGATTACCGATTAATCTTCTAGAGATTAAAAGTCCAAAATCAAGGTGTTAGTAGGACCAAACTCCTTCTGAAAACTCTAGGAGAAGGTTCTTCCTTATCTCTTCCACTTCTGGTAGTCCCAGGTGTTGCTTGGCTTGCGGCTGCATCACTCAAATCTCTGCCTCCATCTTCTCCCTTTGTGTCTGTGTCTCTATAAAAATGTCCCTCTTACAATGAAGACACCAGTCATATTAAATTTAGGTCCACCATAATCCAATATGACCACATCTTAACTACATCTACAAAGGCCCTATTTCCAAATAAGATCATATTCTGAGGTTCTGGTTGTGCGTTTCTTGGAGGACTATTCTGCCTAACACACATGCCATAGAAGAAGTGGTAGGTATAGGCAATATGACGTATTGGAAGCCACTCAATTACAGTAAACTTGAGGGACTCAGAGAGATGACTCTTACTAAAGATAATTCTCTTTTATTCAGTATGAATAAAGGGTCAGATGTGACATGTGCTTAAGGTGCTTAACCTTTTGAGAGGGTTAGTGCATTCTCACTACAAATATAGTTTGGAAAAATGTTCTCTATTAATGCAGACTGTATTCTGTCAATCAAAACATACTTAATACTGAGTAGGTACTCAAAAATATTTGAGAAGAAATGAAGGAAGGACAAAAGGAAGAAAAAATAGAAGAACATGTTCAATAGAATTTTGTTAGAATTTTCATAGAGATATTTTCTGAAATCCAAAGGAATACATAGGAACAACATCTAGCTCAGTCTGAGAAAGGTGAAGAATGTTTCCCTGGGGAGAAAAAGTGCTGAAACTTTATATATATGAACATATCTCTTATAGCCTTGATATTGCACAGTTTGGCTAAATATAACTTTCTACATTGGAGATAATTCTTCTTCACATTTAAGAACATTTTGTTTGATTTTTTCCCTAACTTCTCATCTTGTTTTTAACAACCTCAACCTCCAATATTATTCTGGAATTTTGCTTAGTGGCTATATATATATATATTTTTTTTTTCTGAAAATATGTAGATCTTCACTGCCAGAAAATTTGGGGATGATCTATTGTTTTCCATTTTCTGGGGAACATAATGGTTATTTCAATCTGTAAATTTATACCTCCCAATGACAGGAAATATTCTTAAGTTATTTATGTGATAATCTCCTCCATTTCGTTATACTGAGGGGTTGATAGCACAGAATCTTGAGTCACAATTCCTGGTTGCAGATCCAAGTTCTATCCACACTAGCTGTATGACTAGAGCCAAATGGCTTAACCTTTCATACTTAGGATTTTTCAACTGCTAAGTGTAGACCATATGAATAGTGTCTCCTCATAGAATTGTTTCAGATTTGAATTAATTGCTTTTTGTAAAAAATTGAGAATATTGTCTGCAATTTAGTGATTGTTATACAAAAGTCTGCTATTGTTATTATCTTTAAGAATGATTTCTAGAGTTTTTCCTATTTTCTCTCCTCTGTTTTCCATATCTGTTTCTTATTGCTATACATTCTGAGAGATCTCCTCAACTCTATCTTCTAGACACTTAATTGAGCTTTTCATTTGTAATGTCATATTTCAATCTTGAGCTCTATTTTCTTTTCATCATGTTTATCTTATACTCTGTACAATCTTACAGATGCAATGTCTTCTCTTAAATCTCTGAGAGATGGGAGATTATTTGGTTATACTTGCACACAATTTAAAGCAGTTCAAAGCTTATTAGGGAAGAGTTGCCTCCTATACACACCTTCTTTTCTCACATTCTTGTACAGTGCTTTTTGCTGTTTCTCTTTGCATTTACCTATTCATCTCTAAATAATGTTGGTACTGTTCTTCTTTTATTTCTGTTTTAGAAATTACCTGCTCACTTCCTACATAAGTGTATAAAAATCTCTTCCTCCAAGTGGGCCAGCACCAGCCCCAATTACCCCAGACCACACAGTCAATTTATGGGAGGCCTCCCGCCTTCCCCCTCCCCCCTCCAGAAAGTCCACAGTCACCACAAAAGGCAGGTCCTTGCATCCAACCAGGCAGGGAGGCCAGCCCTGCATACAAGTGCACCCACAGTAGTAGGCCAAACACAACAGAAGTACCAACATAGGGGGCACCCCTAGAGAATATATCTTTGATGACTAGTGAGGAGTGTGCTTCTTGGCCACATAAGAAGTCTCTTACATAAGACTAGTTCCCCAAGATCAGGAAATGTAACTGACCTACCTAACACAAAAAGAAATAAACATAGAGAATTGGGCAAAATAAAGTGACAGAGGAACACTTTCTAAAGAAGGAACAGAATATAACCTCAGAAAAACAACTCAGTGAAGTGGAGATAAATGATCTACCTGAGATAATTCAAAGTAATGACCATTAAGATGATCAACAAACACAGGAGAAAAATGGATGAACACAGTTAGAATTTCAATAAAGAGTTAGAAAATATAAAGAAGAACCAGCAGTGCTGAAGAATACAATAACTCAAATAAAAAGTACACTAGCAGGATTCAATAGTAGGTAAGACAATAAAAATGAAAGGATCATGAATCTGGAAGACAGAATAGTGGAAATCACCAAGCTGAACAGAAAAGAGAAAAAAAAAAGAATTTAAAAAATGAGGGTAGTTTAAGAGCCATATGGGACTATGTCAAGCATACTAATATTTGTGTAATAAGGGTCAAAGAAGTATAAGAAAGAGAAAAATGGACAGAGAACTGATTTAAATAAATAATAGCTGAAAAATTCCCTAACCTGGCAAATGAAACAGATGTCATAGTCTCAAACAAGACAAACCCAAAGAGATCCACATCAAGACACATTATGATTATGATTAAAATGGCAAGAAATAAGATTAAGAGAGAATCTTTAAATAGCATAAGTGCTACAGTAAGTCCCCTACATATGAATGTGTTCTGTTCTGAGAGAGTGTTCATACGTCCCATTTGTTCATAAGTCCAAAAAAGTTAGCCTAGGTACCCAACTAACATAATCGGCTATACAGTCCTGTACTGCAATAGGTTTATAATACTTTTCACAAAAATAATACATAAAAAACAAACAAACACAAAAGTAAAGAAAACATTTTTAATCTTACAGTACAGTACCTTGAACTGTACCATACAGTACCGTACAAGAGCTGGTATACAGGGGCTGGCATCGAGTGAAGAGGCAAGAAAAATTACTGGCTGGAGGAGGGAAAGGAGGTGGTGGATATTAGAGGTGAAGGGTTGTCAGCAATAGGAGAGAGAGGGAAATCGCAGTTTCACTCATGCCTGACATTGATGGAATGCCTGTTTGCATCTTTGAAAGTTTGCAACTTGAAGGTTTGTATGTAGGGTACATACAAAGAAACTCTCATAAGATGGATTACTTTTCAGTGGAAACTTTGAAGCACAGAAGGGAATGGCACAATATATTCAAAGTTATGAAAGGAAAAACCTACTACCAAGAATAATCTACCTGACAAGGTTATCACTCAGATTTGAATGGGAGAGAAATAATTTTTTAGACAAGCAAAAACCAAAAGAGTTCAGTACCACTAGACCTGCTTGTCAAGAAAAGTTAAAGGGATTTTTCTAAGTGGAAAAGAAAAGACCACAGCTAGAAATATGAAAATTATGAAAGGAAAAATCTCACAGTAAAGGCAATTGTACAGTAAATATAGTACATTTATCACATTTAAAGCTAGTATGAAGGTTAAAAGCCAGAAGAAATAAATTCATCTATATCCAGAATAAGTAGTTTAGGGATACACAAAACAAAAAGATGTAAAATATGACATTAAAACATTAAATGTGAGAGAAGAGTAAAAATGTAGGCTGGTTAGAATGTGTTCCAACTTTGAAATAATCAACTTAAAATAATCATATATGTAATCATTATATATATAATATATAATCATATATTATATAATCATATATAAATATATATTTTATGAACCTCATGGCAACCACATACCAAAAATCTATAATAGATACACACAAAAGAGGACAGGCAATGAATCACAAAGGAAGAGAGCAAAAGAAGTGGCACTAAAGATAGTCATCAAATCACAAGAGAAGAGAGCAAAAAAAAAAAGAAGGAATGAAAAAAACTACAAAAACAACCAGAACAGAATGAGCAAAATAACAGTAAGTGCACACCTATAAATAATTATAGGGCTTCTCTGGTGGTGCAGTGGTTAAGAATCCACCTGCCAATACAGGGGACATGGGTTTGAGCCCTGGTCTGGGCTGACCCCACATGCCATGGAACAACTAAGCCCATGCACCACAACTACTAAACCTGTGCTCTAGATCCTGCGAGCCACAACTACTGAAGCCTGCATGCCTATAGCCCATGTTCATCAACAAGAGAAGCCACCACAATGAGAAGCCTGCTCACTGCAATGAAGAGTAGCCCCTGCTTGCCACAACTAGGGACAGCCTGCACACTGCTATGAAGACCCAACACAGCCAAAAATAAATAAATAAAAAAGGTTTTTTTTAATTGCTTTAAAATAATTATATTAAATGTAAATAGACTATATGCTCCAATTATATACATAGAGTGGCTGAATGGTTAAAATAAAAAGCAATACCTATATATATGTTGCCTATAAGAGATTCACTTCAGATCTAAAGACACACACACAGTGAAAGTGAGGGGATGGAGAAAGATATTCTATGCAAATGGAAATAAAAGGAAAGCTGGGATTGCAATACTTATACTAGACAAAATAGACTTTAGAACAAAGACTGGACTAAGAGACAGAAAATGACATTAAATAATGGTAAAGGATCAATCCATCAAGAAGATATATGCACCCAACATAGGAGCCCCTAAATACATAAAGCAAATATTAACAAACACAAAAGAAGAAACTGAAAATAACACAGTAACAGTAGGGGACTTTTACATCCCACTCACATCAGTGGAGAGATCAGTCAGACAGAAAAGCAGTAAAGAAATACTGGCCTTAACCAACACATTAGATTAGTTGGTATTAATGGATAGATAGACGTTTCCAATGCAAATCACCAGAATACACAGTATTTTCAAGGCACATGAAATATTCTCCAGCATAGATCACATGCTAAGCCATAAAACAAATCTCAGTAAATTTAATAAAATTGAAATGATATTAATCATCCTTTCTGACCACAAAGGTATGGGACTAGAAATCAACTGTAAGAACAAAACTGAACAACAGACAAACAAAAACAAAAACCACAAACACATAGAGATGAACCAACATACTACCTAAAAACCAATGGGTCACTGAAGAAATAAAAGAGGAAATTAAAACATACCTGGAAACAAATGAAAATGGAAAAACATGATCTAAAATCTATGGGATGCAGCAAACTTCTAAGAAGAAAGTTCATAGCAACTAAGCCTACCTTAGGAAACAAGGAAAAAAATCTCAAGTAATCTCAACTTATGCCTAAAGGAACTAGAAACAGAACATTCAAAACCCAAAGTTAGCAGTAGGAATGATAATAAATATCAGAGTAGAAAACCATGAAATAGAGACAAAAATAAATAAATAAATAAACCAAATGAAACCAAAACAAACAAACAAAAACAATAGAAAAGTTCAATGAAACTAAGAGATGGTTCTTTGAAAAGATAAACAAAATTGATAAAACATTAGAGAGACTCATTAAGAAAAAAAACAAAAAAGAGGGTCCATCCAATAAAGATGTTAAAACAAAAACAGAGGGCCCAAATAAATAAAATCAGAAATGAAAGAGTAGAAATTACAACAGACCCCACAGAAATACAAAGAATCATAAGAGATTACTGCAATTTTATGCCAATAAAATATAAGACTCCTCGAGTAAATGAATAAATTCCTAGAAAGGTAAAATTTCCCAAGACTGAATCAAGAGAAATAGAAAATATGAACAGACTGATTATCAGTAGTGAAATTAAGTCAGTAATTTAAACAAATAAACAAGCAACAAGAACAACAAAAAACTCTCAATGAACAAAAGTCCAGGACCAGATGGCTTCACAGGTGAATTCTAACAAACATTTAAATAAAAGATAGCACCTCTCCTTCTCAAACTATTCCAAAAAATTGCAGAGGAAGTAATACAGCCAAACTCATTCTAGGAGTCCAACATCACCCTGATACCAGAACCAAACAAAGACATTACAGAAAAAGAAAATTATAGGCTAGAATCACTGGTGAACATAGATGTCATAATCCTCAACTAAATATTAAGAAATCAATTCAACAACACATTAAAAGAATCATATGCCATGATCATGTTTGATTTATCCCAGACATGCAAAAATGCTTCAATATTCACAAATCAATGTGATATACTACATTAACACACTGAAGAATAAAAATCATATTATCATCTCAATAGATGCAGAAAAAGCTTTTGAAAAAATACAACATCCTTTAATGATAAATACCCTCGACAAAATGGGTGTAGAAGGAACATGCCTCAACAAAATAAAGGTCCATAGCAAATGACAAACCCATAGCCAATATCATATTTAGTGTTGAAAAGCTGAAAAATTTTTCTTTAAGATCAGGTACAAGACAAGGATGCCCACTTTCACTAATTTTATCCAACATAGTATTGGAAGCCTTAGCCACAGCAATCAGACAAAGAAAATAAAAGGAATAAAAAGAATCCTAATTGAAAAGGAAGAAGTAAACTGTTACTGCTGACAAATGACATAATAATATATATGGAAAATCCTAATGACGCCATGAAAAATTACTAGAACTGATAAATACATTCAGTAAAGTTGCAGGCTACAAAATTAATATACAGAAATATGTTGCATTTCCATCACTAATAACAAACTCTCAGAAAGAAAACTTAACAAAACAATTTCATTATAATTGCATTAAAAACAATAAATACCAAGGAATAAATCTAACCAAAGAGGTAAAAGTCTTACACTTTGAAAACTATAAGACATTGGTGAAAGAAACTGAAGATGACACAAGCAAATGGAAAGATATACCGTGCTCATGGATTGGAAAAATTAACATTGTTAAAATGACCGTACTCCCCAAGGCAATTTACAGATCTAATGCAATCCCTGTCAAAATACCAAAAGCATTTTTCACAGTGCTAGAACAAATAATTCTAAAATTCATATGGAAACAAAAAAATAGCCAAAGATATCTTGAGGAAGAAGAACAAAACTGGAGGTATCACACTCCCTAATTTAAAATTACACTACCAAGCTACAGTAATCAAAACAGTATGGTAAGGGCACCAAAAACAGACACATAAACAAATGGAACAGAATAGAGAGCCCAGAAATAAACCCAAACTTATATGGTTAACTAATGTATGGCAAAGGAGGGAAGAATATGTAATATTCTCTTCAATAAATCATGTTAGGAAAACTGGACAGCTCCATGCAAAAGAATCAATGTGGACTTCTTTCTCCCACCATATACAAAAATAAACTCAAAATGTATTAAAGACTTAAATGTAAGAATTGAAGACATAAAACTTATAGAAAAAAACATAGGCAGTATGCTCTTTGACATTGGACTTAGCAACAATTTTTGGATCTGCCTCCTAAGGCAAGCAAAACAAAATAAAAAAATAAACAAATGAACTATAACAAACTAAAAAGCTTTTGCACAGGTAAGGAAACTATCAACAAAATGAAAAAGGCAGCCTACTGAATGAGAGAAACATTTGCAAATGATATATCTAATCAGGGGTTAATATCTAAAATATATATGGAATTCTTCCAATTCAACATCAAAAAACCTGATTTAAAAAAATGAACAGAGTACCTGAAAAAAACATTTTTCCAAAGAATACATACAGATGGCCAGCAGACAAAAGAAAAGATGTTTAACATTACTAATCATCAGGTTAATGCAAATTAAAGCTATAATAAGATATCACTTTACACCTCTCAGAATGGTATAATAAAAAGAGCAACAAATAACAAGTGTTGGTGAGGAGAAAATGAAACACTCAGGCACTGTTCATGGGAATGTAAATTGGTGCAGCCATTGTTGGAAGCAGTATGGTGGCTGCTCAAAAAATTACAAATAGAACTGGCACAGAATCTAGAATTTTACTTCTGGGTTTTACCTGAAATAAACAAAAACATTAATTTGAAAATACATATGCACACCAATGATCATTGCAACATTATTTACAATAGCCAAGATATGGAATGGATATAGATATTTGAAAATGAATGGATAAGGAAGATGTGGTACATATATACAAATATGAAATCTTTTCATTTGCTACAACATGGATGGATCTAGAGTATATTATGGAAAGTAAAATAAGTCAGACAATGGCTTATACAAAGACAAGTACCTTATGTTCTCTCTTATATGTAAAACCTAAAAAAAATGAACAAACAAAAAATGAAGCCATCTGAGATACAGAGAACAAATAGAACAAATGGGTGATTGTTGAGGAGAAGAGGGTGGGAGGATGAAAGGTATTAAAAGGTACAAACCTCTAGTTAGAAAATAAATAAGTCAAGGTGATATACTTAATATACAACATAAACAATATGGTCACAAATATTGTAATAACTTCATGTGGGGACAGTTGATTATTAGTGATCATTGTTATGATCATTTAATAATGTATGCAAATGTCAAGTCACTATGTTGTATACCTGAAACAAATATTGCACAGCAACTATATTACAATAAAAAACAATTTCCTCTTCCATCCCTTATTAGACACACACATACACACAGAAGTCCAGTAACTCCTCTTCAATATAGTTATAATTTTGATTATATTGATATTCAGTTCATATATTGATATGGCTATTAAAATGCTATTTATATGTGAGCCATACAGTACTCTATAATTGTTTTTGTTTTCAAGCACACATATTTATTCTCTCTATTTTCTACACTTAATTATGTTATCATTTGTGTTTGCTTGCTTGGTTAAACCGTTGATTTATTAAAAACATATTTATGGGGCTTCCCTGGTGGCGCAGTGGTTGAGAGTCCGCCTGCCGATGCAGGGGACACGGGTTTGTGCCCCAGTCTGGGAAGATCCCACATGCCGTGGAGCAGCTGGGCCCGTGAGCCATGGCTGCTGAGCCTGCGTGTCCAGAGCCTGTGCTCTGCAGTGGGAGAGACCACAGCAGTGAGAGGCCCGGGTAACGCAAAAAAAAAAAAAAAAATTATGAATCGCCCCAAATTTCAATCACCAATTACACAAATCACCTTTCCAATCTTTCCAGCATATCATACCTATCATCAATTTGATCTTGTAGACACCTTTCCTGAATTTCATGAACAATTCCACTCTGGAGGTGTTACTCCCAAGACCTGGGGCACAGCTATTATATTGTGATCTTCCTTCACAACTATCATAGTGATTCTGTTCATCTTGTGACAGATTTCTAGTTCTCAGATATGATTGGTTTCCGGTAATTTTAAAATTAAGACCAACATAATAAATATATACAAATATTGTTTCCTAGTGAAACCAAATCAATTTTTAGTGATGTCCTCTATGTCCAAGCCCTATTCAGGCCCTCAACATTTTAGTGGCCCAGTCTTAAACAAGCAGCCACATGTCCTTGGAAGTCAGAGAAAGATTACAACATTAAAGGGCCAAGACAAACAAATAAACAGTTATAAAAATACTAGGCAGAGGTGAAAATTTCAGAATAATGCTTAAAACTGAAAAAATCAAGACATACTAATGGATCCAGTTTTTATGAAGACTTAAACTTACAGTATTTAAGAGGCTTTCCTTAAGAGAAAAACCAAAATGAGTTAAAAATTAGGTACAAAAGGGGATATTTACTTAGAATAAAAAAGGAAGAGGACTTGCAAGGAATCCAGGCAAATGAGGAGAACAGAAACTTCATTATTTTTAAAAATAAATTAGCATCTAATGAACATATTATCTAGAAACATAGTAGTAAATAACAAAATAAACATTTGAAGGGTCAAAGTGTTTTCTTCTTTTAATAAGAAATAGGAATGTTTGCTTTATGTAATAAGTTTTGAGTATTTATATTTTTAAATAATCTATATATTTAATTTATAAAATTATCTGAAGAAACTTCCATAAAATACATTTACACACACAATAGATATGATTAATGTAATTAATCAAAGTGGTTAAGTCTAAGGAGACTGACTGAGTGTGGACTGAGAAAAGCAGTGAGCGTAAACATTTTACAATAGAACCATGGTGTTATAGTATTTTGTTTTGGTTTTAACCTTAATCTTTATTGACTAATGATGCTTTTAAATTCTTATCCAGGAGCTGAAGTTAGAATTTTACCCAGGCATCGGAAAGCAGGGTGTATCCATATTAAAATCAGTATAATGCATTTCCCCTGCTACTTTTATAAAAGGAGCCAAGTAGTCCTTTTCCATGAAAGGGATCAAAAATGCAAACACATAAAAGAAGTTAATTTGAATGATAGTACTCCATTTGTTGAAAAGTGAAAATATCTCCAAGTTATTCCATTAGTGACTTGATGGTTTGTTTTTACTCTATAAATACAAACCTTAAAACACTTACTTATTTATTAACAGCCACATTAAAAGTTAAATGTTCACTTAAATGTACCTTCACTGTTAACATATGTAACCTAGAGAGGTTCAAACTTTAAAATTTTATAATTAGTTTATTTTTCTGCACATTACTTATTTTTATTTAATGTTGCAAGGTATTCCATCATGTGAATGTATTGAATATATATTTAAGCAGTTACATATTGTTAGATACTTAGGGTATTACTGATGTTATCTTGGTACAAGTTATACCAAAAAAATTACCTTGTACAAATGTCATTTCACACATGTACAAGTACTTCTATATTCAAACATGAAGAACATCTAGGTCAAAGGGAATGTACGTCAATAATTTAGATGAGTATTGCCAAATTGCCACCTTCTCACACTTACAAATAATGTTTTTTTAACATCTTTATTGGAGTATAATTACTTTACAATGATGTGTTAGTTTCTGCTTTATAACAAAGTGAAACAGCTATACATATACATTTACCCCATAGCTCTACCCTCTTGTGTCTCCCTCCCTCCCACCCTCCCTATCCCACTCCACTAGGTGGTCACAAAGCACCAAACTGAACTCCCTGTGCTATGAGGCTGCCTCCCACTAGCTATCAATTTCCATTAGGCAGTGTATATATGTCCACATATGCCATTCTCTCTTTGTCCCAGCTTAACCTTCCACCTCCCCATGTCCTTAAGTACAGTCTCTAGTAGGTCTGTCCCTTTCCTCCCATCCTGCCCCTGGTTCTTCATGACCATTTTTTTTTCTTTTTAGATTCCTTATATATGTGTTAGCATAAGACATTTGTTTTTCTCTTTCTGACTTACTTCACTCAGTAGGACAGACTCTAGGTCCATCCACCTCACTACAAAAAAACTCAATTTCATTTCTTTTTATGGCTGAGTAATATTCCATTGTATATATGTGCCACATCTTCTTTATCCATTCATCTATCAATGGACACTTAGGTTGCTTCCATGTTCTGGCTATTGTAAATACAGCTGCAGTGAACATTGTGGTACATGATTCTTTTTGAATTATGGTTTTCTCAGGGTATATGCCCAGTAGTGGTATTGCTGGGTTATATGCTGGTTCTATTTTTAGATTTTAAGGAACCTCCATATTGTTCTCCATAGTAGCTCTATCAATTTACATTCCCACCAACAGTGCAAGAGGGTTCTCTTTTCTCCACATCCTGTCCAGCATTTATTGTTCGTAGATTTTTTAATCATGGCCATTCTGACTGGTGTGAGGTGATACCTCATTGTAGATTTGATTTGCATATCTCTAATGATTAATGATGTTGAGCATTCTTTCATGTGTTTGTTGGCAATCTGTATATCTTCTTTGGAGAAATGTCTATTTACGTCTTCTGCCCATTTTTGGATTTTTTTTTTTTTTTTGATATTGAGCTGCATGAGCTGCTTATAAGTTTTGGAGATTAATACTTTGTCAGTTGCTTCATGTGCAAATATTTTCACCCATTCTGAGGGTTGGCTTTTCACCTTTTTAATGGTTTCCTTACCTGTGAAAAAGATTTTAAGTTTCATTAACTCCCATTTGTTTGTTTTTATTTTCATTTCTCTAAGAGGTGGATCAAAAAGAATCTTGCTGTGATTTATGTCATAGAGTGCTCTGCCTATCTTTTCCTCTAAGAGTTTGATAGGGTCAGCCTTACATTTAGGTCTTTAATCCATTTTGAGTTTACTTATGTGTATGGTGTTAGGGAATGTTCTAAACTCATTCTTTTGCATGTAGCTGTCCAGTTTTCCCAGCACCATTTATTGAAGTGGCTGTCTTTTCTGCATTGTATATTCTTGCCTCCTTTATCAAAAATAAGGTGACTGAAGGGGCATGGGTTTACCTCTGGGCTTTCAATCCTGTTCAATTGATCTATATTTCTGTTTTTGTGCAGTACCATACTGTATTGATTACTGTAGCTTTGTAGCATAGTCTGAAGACTGGGAGCCTGATTCCTCCAGCTGTGTTTTTCTTTCTCAAGATTGCTTTAGCTCCTCGGGGTCTTTTGTGTTTCCATACAAATTGTGAATTTTTTTGTTCTAGTTCTGTGAAAAATGCCAGTGGTAGTTTGATAGGGATTGCACTGAATCTGTAGATTGCTTTGGGTAGTAGAGTCATTTTCACAATATTGATTCTTCCAATCCCAGTCATGGTATATCTCTCCATCTATTTTTATCATCTTTGATTTCTTTCACCAGTATCTTATAGTTTTCTGCATACAGGTCTTTTGTCTCCTTAGGTAGGTTTATTCCTAGATATTTTATTCTTTTCGTTGTAATGGTAAATGGGAGTGTTTCCTTAACATCACTTTCCGATTTTTCATCATTAGCGTATTGGAATGCTAGAGATTTCTGTGTGTTAATTTTGTATCCTCTACTTTACCAAATTCATTGATTAGCTCTAGGAGTTTTCTGGTAGCATATTTAGGATTCTCTATGTAGAGAATCATGTTATATGCAAAGAGTGACAGCTTTGCTATTTATTTTCTGATTTAGATTCCTTTTGTTTCTTTTTCTTCTCTGATGGCTGTGGCTAAAACTTCCAAAACAATGTTGAATAATAGTGGTGAGTAGGCAACCTTGTCTTGTTCCTGATCTTAGTGGAAATGGTTTCAGTTTTTCACCATTGAGGACGATGTTGGCTGTGGGCTTGTCATATATGGCCTTGATTATGTTGAGGTAAATTCCCTCTATGCCTACTTTCTGGAGAGTTTTTTTCATAAATCGTTGTTTAAGTTTATTCAAAGCTTTTTCTGCATCTATTGAGATTATCATATCGTTTTTCTCCTTCAATTTGTTTATATGGTTTATCACATTGTTTGATTTTGGTATATTGGAGAATCCTTGCATTACTGAGATAAACCCCACTTGATCATGCTATATGATCCTTTAATGTGCTGTTGGATTCTGTTTGCTAGTATTTTTTTGAGAATTTTTCATCTATGTTCATCAGTGCTACTGACCTGTAGTTTTCTTTCTTTGTGAAATCTTTGTCTGGTTATGGTATCAGAGTGATGGTGGCCTTGTAGAATGAGTTTGGAGGGTTCCTCCCTCTGTTATATTTCAGAAGAGTTTGAGAAGTATGGGTGTTAGCTCTTCTCAAAATGTTTGATAGAATTCGCTTGTGAAGCCATCTGTTCCTGAGCTTTTGTTTGTTGGAACATTTTGGTGTTTTTTTTTTTTTTTTTTTTTTTTTTTCCTGTATGTGGGCCTCTCACTGTTGTGGCCTCTCCCGTTGTGGAGCACAGGCTCCGGACACGCAGGCTCAGCGGCCATGGCTCATGGGCCCAGCCACTCCGTGGCATGTGGGATCTTCCCGGACCAGGGCACGAACCCGTGTCCCCTGTATCAGCAGGCGGACTCTTAACCACTGCGCCACCAGGGAAGCCCTGTTGGAACATTTTTAATCACAATTTTAATTTCAGAGTTTGTGATTGGTCTGTTAATATTTTCTATTTCTTCCTGGTTCAGACTCGGAAGGTTGTGCTTTTCTAAGAATTTGTCCATTTCTTCCAGGCTGTCCATTTTATTGGCATAGAGCTGCTTGTAGTAATCTCTCATGATCACTTGTATTTCTGCAGTGTCAGTTGTTACTTCTCCTTTTTCATTTCTAATTCTATTGATTTGAGTCTTCTCCCTTTTTTCTTGGTGAGCCTAGCTATTGATTTATCAATTTTGTTTATCTTCTCAAAGAACCAGCTTTTAGTTTTATTGATTTTTGCTATTGTTTCCTTCATTTCTTTTTCATTTATTTCTGATCTGATCTTTATGATTTCTTTCCTTCTGCTAACTCTGGGGATTTTTTGTTCTTCTTTCTCTAATTGCTTTAGGTGTAAAGTTAGTTTGTGTTTTTGAGATGTTTCTTGTTTCTTCAGGTAGGGTTGTATTGCTATAAACTTCCCTCTTAGAACTGCTTCTGCTGCATCCCATATGTCTTGGGTCGTCGTATTTTCATTGTCATTTGTTTCTAGGTATTTTTTGATTTCCTCTATGATTTCTTCAGTGATATCTTGGTTATTAAGTAGTGTATTGTTTAGCTTCCATCTGTTTGTATTTTTTACCTATATTTTTTTCCTGTAGTTGATATCTAGTCTCATAGCGTTGTGGTTGGAAAAGATACTTGATACAATTTCCATTTTCATAAATATATCAATGCTTGATTTGTAACCCAAGATACGTTCTATCCTGGAGAATATTCCATGAGCACTTGAGAAGAAAGTGTGTTCTGTTGTTTTTGGATGGAATGTCCTATAAATATTAATTCAGTCTATCTTGTTTAATGTATCTTTTAAAGGTTGTGTTTCCTTATTTATTTTCATTTTGGATGATCTGTCCATTGGTGAAAGTGGGGTGTTAAAGTCTCGTAGTATGATTGTGTTACTGCTGATTTCCCCTTTTATGGCTGTTAGTATTTGCCTTATGTATTGAGGTGCTCCTATGTTGGGTGCATAAATATTTACAATTGTTATATCTTCTTCTTGGATTGATCCCTTGATCATTATGTAGTGCCCTTCTTTGTCTCTTGTAATAGTCTTTGTTTTAAAGTCTGTATTTTCTGATATGAAAATTGCTACTCCAGCTTTCTTTCTATTTCCGTTTGCATGGAATATCTTTTTCCATCCCTTCACTTTCACTCTGTATGTGTCCCTCGGTCTGAAGTTGGTGTCTTGTAGACAGCATATATATGGGTCTCGTTTTTGTATCCATTCATCCAGTGTATGCCTTTTGCTTGGAGCATTTAATCCATTTACATTTAAGGTAATTATTGATATGTATGTTCCTATTACCATTTTCTTAATTGTTTTGAGTTTGTTATTGTAGGTCTTTTCCTTCTCTTGTGTTTCCTGCCTAGAGAAGTTCCTTTAGCATTTTTTCTAAAGCTAGTTTAGTGTTGCTGAATTCTCTTAGCTTTTGCTTGTCTCTAAATGTTTCAATTTCTCCATTGAATCTGAATGAGATCCTTGCTGGGTAGAATAATCTTGGTTGTAGTTTTTTCTCTTTCATCACTTTAAATATGTCCTGCCACTCCCTTCTGACTTGCAGAGTTTCTGTTGAAAGATCAGCTGTTAACCTTATGGGGATTCCCTTGTATGTTATTTGTTGTTTTTCTCTTGCTGCTTTTCATATTTTTTCTTTGTATTTTATTTTTGTTAGTTTGTTTAATTTGTGTCTTGGCCTGTTTCTCTTTGGATTTATCCTGTATTGGACTGTCTGCACTTCCTGGACTTGATTATTTCCTTTCCCACATTAGGGAAATTTTCCACTGTAATCTCCTCAAATATTTTCTCAGTCCCTTTCTTTTTCTCTTCTTCTTCTGGTTCCCCTATAATTCGATTATTGGTGCATTTAATATTGTTCCAGAAGTCTCTGAGATTATCCTCAATTATTTTCATTCTTTTTACTTTATTCTGTTCTGCAGTAGTTATTTCCACTGTTTTATCTTCCAGATCACTTATCCGTTCTTCTGCCTCAGTTATTCTGCTATGAATCCTTCTAGAGAATTTTTAATTTCATTTATTGCGCTGTTCATCAGTATTTATTTGCTCTTTAGTCCTTCTAGGTCCTTGTTAAACATTTCTTATATTTTCTCCATTCTATTGCCAAGATTTTGGATCATCTTTGCTATCTTTATTCTGAATTATTTTTCAGGTAGACTGCCTATTTCCTCTTCATTTGTTTGGTCTGGTGGATTTTTACCTTGCTCCTTCATCTCCTGTATGTTTCTCTGTCTTCCTCTTTTCCTTAATTTACTATGTTTGGGGTCTCCTTTGCACAGCCTGCAAGTTCGTAGTTCCTATTGTTTTTGGTGTCTGTCCACAGTAGCTAAGCTTAGTTCAGTGGGTTGTGTAGGCTTCCCGGTGGAGGGGACTACTGCCTGTTTTCTGTTGGATGTGGCTGGATCTTGTCTTTCTGATGGGCAGGTCCACGTCTGGTTTTGTGTTTGGGGTGTCTGTGGCCTTATTATGATTTTAGGCAGACTGTCTGCTAAACGGTGGGATTGTGTTCCTGTCTTGCTAGTTGTTTGGCCTATGACGTCCAGTACTGTGGCTTGGTAGTCGTTGAGTGGAGCTGGGTCTTGGTGTTGAGTTGGAGATCCCTGGGAGATTTTTGCTCTTTGATATTGGTCTCTGGTCAACCAATGTCCTGAGCTCGGCTCTCCCAACTAAGAGGCACAGGCCTGATGCCAGGCCAGAGCACAAAGACCCTGTCATCCACACAGCTTGGAATAAAGGGAGCAAATAGGAACGAAAGAAAGAAAGGAAGGAAGGAAGGAAGGAAGGAAGGAAGGAAAAAGAAAGAAAGAAAGAAAGAAAGAAAGAAAGAAAGAAAGAAAATAACATAAAATAAAATTATTAAAATAAAAAATAATTATTAAAAATTAAAAAAAAATTAAAGAAATAAGAAAGAAAGAAGAGAGACACCAAACCAAAAAACAAGTCCACCAATGATAACAAGTGCTAAAAACTATCCAACAACAACAAAAAACTGGACAGACAGAACCCTAGGAGAAATGGTAAAAGCAATGCTATACAGACAAAATCACACAGAGATGTATAAACATACACACTCACAAAAAGTGAAAAAAGGGAAAAAATATATATATATAGTAGCCCCCAAAGGCCACTGCCTCAATTTGGGATGATTCATTGTCTCTTCAGGTATTCCACAGATGCAGGGTACATCAAGTTGATTGTGGAGATTTAATCCACTTCTCCTGATGCTGCTGGAGAGATTTCCCTTTCTCTTCTTTGTTCCCACTGCTACTGGGTTTCAGCTTTGGATTTGGCCCTGACTCTGCATATAGGTTGCCTGAGGGCATCTGTTCCCACCCAGACAGGATGAGGTTAAAGAAGCAGCTGATTTGGGGGGCTCTGGCTCACTCAGACCAGTGGAGGGAGAGTTCAGATTGCGGGGTGAGCCTGTGGTGGCAGAGGCTGTCGTGACATTGCAAAAGCCTGAGGTGCACCTTGTGTTCTGGGAAAGTTGTCCCTGTAACACGGGACCCTAGCAGTGGCAGGCTGCACAGGCTCCTGGGAGGGGAGGTGTAGACAGTGACCTGTCATTGAACACAGGCTTCCTGATGGCTGCAACAGCAACCTTAGCATCTCATGCCTGTCTCTGGGATCTGAGCTGATAGCTGTGGCTCACGCCCATCTCTGGAGCTTGTTTAGGTGGTGCTTTTAATCCCCTCTCCTCACTCACTGTGAAACAAAGAGGCAAGAGAAAGTCTCTTGCCTCTTCGGCAGCTCCAGACCTTTTCCTGGACACACTCCCGACTAGCGTGACGCACTAGCCCCCTTCAGACTGTGTTCACGTAGCCAACCCCAGTTCTCTCCCTAGGATCCGACTTCTGAAGCTGGAGCCTCAGCTCGCAGCCCCGCCCACCCCGGCGGGTGAGCAGACAAGCCTCTCGGGCTGGTGAGTGCTTGCCGGCACTGATCCTCTTTGTGGGAATCTCTCTGCTTTGCCCTCTGCACCCTTGTTGTGGCGCTCTCCTCTGTGTCTCCGAAGCTTCCCCCCTCCGTTAGCCACAGTCTCCACCCACAAAGGGGCTTCCTAGTGTGTGGAAACTTTTCCTCCTTCACAGCTCCCTCTCACTGGTGCATGTCCCGTCCCTATTCTTTTGTCTCTTTTATTTCTTTTTTGTTTTGCCCTACCCAGGTACATGGGGAGTTTCTTGCCTTTTGGGAGGTCTGAGTTCTTCTTCTAGCATTCAGTAGGTGTTATGTAGGAGTTGTTCCACATGTAGGTGTATTTCTGGTGTGTCTGTGGGGAGGAAGTTGATCTACATGTCTTACTCTTCCACCATCTTGAAGCTCCTCTAAAATTAGTTTTAAAGACATAATTATAGGCTCTAATCCTAGTAATATCTTTCAAGGAATTTAGTAATGATTTTTATAAATTAGCAATAATTAAAGACATAAATGCATGTTCTAATTTGAAACATAAAAAGAGAAAGAAATTTTCAGTAAAGTATAAATGTTACATATTTCTAGATGCACTTTAGAATGTCCCTCAGTCAACTCTAATGGAAAAGCAAAACAAAACAAAAGAAAAAAGCACAAGTGTGTGGTTTTCCAATTATTATTATACAAATATCCTAGCATATTTTACTGATTATTATATTTTTATTGATTATTTTTATACTTTAAAAATGGCTTTATTTGTTATATGCTAAGGAATATACTGTTGTCAGACAATAGTTATCTTATACCATAGTTTATATTAGAGTTTACCTTTGGTGTTATAAATTATGTGGGTTTTAAAAAATGTATAATGACATGTATTTACCTCTGTAGTATCATACATCAGGGTTTCAAGTTTTATCCATAGAATTACCTCTTTTAGGGCACTACATGAGTGGGCTGATCGCAAATAAGATCCCCTGAATGAAGACCCCCTGCCAAACTAGACTTCTAATTACTGCTTCTGTTACTGAGCAATGGGCTTGCTGCCCAACAAGCATAGAAGTCAATACTATGGGATCAATTTTTGATAAAATAAAAGCTTTATTGCAATGCCAACCTGCAAAGAGAAAAGAGCACACTCAAATCTGTCTCCCTGGTCTGGGGTTCAGTCAAATTTTTATGGATTAAGGGAAGAGGGTTTGTATAGGGGGCACTGGTGAGTTGAGTTTTCTCCCTTCTTGACCCTGACTCTTCTTGACTGCAGGGCTTTGGAACTTGGCCATTTATGGTAAGATGTGGTAAAGGGGTGTCAGCACTGGATCTTCCTGGGCAAAGGACCCTTAACTTCTGAAAGGGATCCAGCATTCAGTTTCTGGTTGTGTCTTGGTTCTTTTGTTCTGAGGAGGGAAGAAACTTTATTCTGTATATTGTTTGAGGTCAAAATCTTCTCCTCTGTGCATAAACTGTGGTTTATTCTATTTTCACTGAAAAACAACTCATTATCTTGTTAGAAACAGGAAAAGGCCAGTTTGGTTCTGGTTCTGCAGTTACAAATGTCCCCTTTTTGTTGTTGACTCCTCAATCTTGAGGGATAAGGAGTGACAGCTGCTCTGGCTACTTCCTGTTGGTAAGGATTATAGGCCTAAAAAGGACTTGAGAATACATTACAAACAGCAAGTGCAGAGTTTGATAAGACAGAATATAAATCCTAGCAAGCACAAAACAATAATACCCAGTTTAAGCAATCTCTCAAATATAGACCTTATTTCCCACGGGTCTAATGGAAAGATATTTTCTAAAAGATAGAATCCAGGTTCTTGTAATGACACAAGTTTCCTGATACCTAATTTTATCTCGATGGTTTTCTATTTCAGAGGGTGGATTAATATAAACACAAAATGATGAGTTAACTACTGCACAAACAACTGCTTATTCAGGTAGTTTGTAACCAAGAAAATTCTCCTGTCTAATATTTCCCTAAGAAATATAATGTCTTCTCCTGGGTGCTGATGGCATAGGTTTCTCCTCTGTTTGAGCATTGTTTTAAGGCGAGTTTGAGGACAGCAGTCCTTTATATAGAACAGTCCAGTGCAGAGGCCTTTCTGAAATGGGCACTAAATCTGAGTCAATTTCCTTCCGTTTCACTGTGCATGATGTAGCTCAAAATACCTGATAAGTGTCCTTCCATCTAGCTTTGAAAGAGTCCTTTGAATGATGTGTTTTCCAATGTGCATAATCTTCTTATTGCAGGTCACAAAGCATCTGATTTTCATCCAAAGATATGTTACTGCGGTAAGCTTTGGAAACAATCCTAGCATGTCTTCTTAATAATCAATTATACTCCATAATAACACAACATAGCAACAAGGAGACATTCTGGAAGGGAGTCTTAGGCAGTAAATACAAAAGCTCAAAGATAATTAACAGCACCAGAACTTAATATCGATGAAAAATATATTACTAAAACAGATTTTTTCTCTCTAAAAGTATTTTCTTTCATTTCTACCAAATATAGCCAAATTAAGACTAATTTGTTTGCAAAATAAATCTAGTTTCAGTTATCTTGACCCGACTATTTACATACATGTAATTGATCATATAGGCTCTTTTAAATTTGGCTTTGCTGGAACATTCCATAAGGAATCTGAGATTGAACTTTTAAAAGCCCTATCAAAGCCAAGGAAGCCACACCAAGGGCTTTCTATAAGATTACCCAGAAACAAATGACAATGGAGACACGATGACCCAAAACCTATGGGATGCAACAAAAGCAGTTCTAAGAGGGAAGTTTATAGCAATACAATCCTACCTTAAGACACAGGAAACATCTCAAATAAACAACCTAACCTTGTACCTAAAGCAAAAAGAGAAAGAAGAACAAAATAACCCCAAAGTTAGCAACAGGAAAGAAATTATAAAGATCAGATCAGAAATAAATGAAAAAGAAATGAAGGAAATGATAGCAAAGATCAATAAAATTAAAAGCTGGTTCTTTGAGAAGGTAAACAAAATTGATAAAGCATTAGTCAGAATCATCAATTAAAACAGGGAGAAGACTTAAATCAATAGAATTAGAAATGAAAAAGGAGAAGTAACAACTGACACTGCAGAAATACAAACGATCATGAGAGATTACTACAAGCAACTCTATGCCAATAAAATTGACAAACTGGAAGAAATGGGCAAATACTTAGAAATGCACAACTGCTGAGACTGACCAAGGAAGAAATAGAAAATATGAACAGACCAATCACAGGCACTGAAATTGAAACTGTGATTTAAAATTTTCCAACAAACAAAAGCCCAGGACCAGATGGCTTCACAGGCGAATTCTATCAAACATTTAGAGAAGAGCTAACACCTATCCTTCTCAAACTCTTCCAAAATATAACAGAGGGAAGAACACTCCCAAACTCATTCTACGAGGCCACCATCATCCTGATACCAAAACCAGACAAGGATGTCACAAAAAAAGAAAACTACAGACCAATATCACTGATGGATATAGATGCAAAAATCCTCAACAAAATACTAGCAAACAGAATCCAACAGCACATTAAAAGGATCATACACTATGATCAAGTGGAGTTTATTCCAGAAATGCAAGGATTCTTCAATATACACAAATCAATCAACGTGATACACCATATTAACAAATTGAAGAAGAAAAACTATATGATTATCTCAATAGATGCAGAGAAAGCTTTCGACAAAATTCAACACCCATTTATGATAAAAACACTGCAGAAAGTAGGCATAGAGGGAACTTTCATCAACTTAATAAACACCATATATGACAGAACCCACAGCCAACGTCACCTTCAATGGTGAAAAACTGAAACCATTTCCACTAAGATCATGAAACAAGACAAGGTTGCCCACTCTCACCACTCTTATTCAACATAATTTTGGAAGTTTTAGCCCCAGCAATCAGAGAAGAAAAAGAAATGAAAGGAATCCAAATCGGAAAAGAAGAAGTAAAGCTGTCACTGTTTGCAGATGACATGGTACTCTACGTAGAGAATCCTAAAGATGCTACCAGAAAACTACTAGAGCTAATCAATGAATTTGGTAAAGTAGCAGGATAGAAAATTAATGCACAGAAATCTCTGGCATTCCTATACACTAATGATGAAAAATCTGAAAATGAAATTAAGAAAACACTCCCATTTACCATTGCAACAAAAAGAATAAAATATCTATTAATAAACCTGCCTAAGGAGGCAAAAGACCTGTATGCAGAAAATTATAAGACACTGATGAAAGAAATTAAAGATGATACAAATAGATGGAGCAATATACCATGTTCTTGGATTGGAAGTATCAACATTGTGATAATGACTCTACTATCCAAAGCAATCTACAAATTCAATGCAATCCCTATCAAACTACCACTGTCATTTTTCACAGAAATAGAACAAAAAAAAATTACAATTTGTATGGAAACACAAAAGACCCCAAATAGCCAAAGCAATCTTGAGAACAAAAAATGGAGCTGGAGGAATCAGGCTCCCTGACTTCAGACAATACTACAAAGGTACAATAATCAAGACAGTATGGTTCTGGAACAAAAACAGAAATATAGATCGATGGAACAGGATAGAAAGCCCAGAGATAAACCCATGCACATATCGTCACCTTATCTTTGATAAAGGAGGCAAGAATATACAGTGGAGAAAAGACATCCTCCTCAATAAGTGGTGCTGGGAAAATTGGACAGGTACAAGTAAAAGTATGAGATTAGATCACTCCCTAAAACCATACACAAAAATAAGCTCTAAATGGATTAAAGACCTAAATGTAAGACCAGAAACTATCTACCTTTTAGAGGAAAACATAGGCAGAACACTCTATGACATAAATCACAGCAAGATCCTTTTTGACCCACCTCCTAGAGAAATGGAAATAAAATCAAAAATAAACAAATGGGACCTAATGAAACTTAAAAGCTTCTGCACAGCAAAGGAAACCATAAACAAGACGAAAAGACAACCCTTGGAATGGGTGAAAATATTTGCAAATGAAGCAACTGATGAAGGATTAATCTCCAAAATTTACAAGCATCTCATGCAACCCAATTACAAAACAACAACAACCCAATCTGTCAATGTGCAGAAGACCTAAATAGACATTTCTTCAAAGAAGATATACAAATTGCCAACAAACACATGAAAGAATGCTCAACATCATTAATCATTAGAGAAATGCAAATCAAAACTACAATTAGATATCATCTCACACCGGTCAGAATGGCCATCATCAAAAAATCTAGAAACAATAAATGTTGGAGAGGGTGTGGAGAAAAGGGAACCCTCCTGCACTGTTGGGAGGAATGTAAATTGATACAGCCACTATGGAGAACAGTATGGCGGTTCGGTAAAAAACTACAAATAGAACTACCATACGACCCAGCAATCCCACTACTGGGCATATACCCTGAGCAAACCATAATTCAAAAAGCGTCATGTACCAATATGCTCTTTGCAGCTCTATTTACAATAGCCAGGACATGGAAACAACCTAAGTGTCCATCAACAGATGAATGGATAAAGAAGATGTGGCACATGTATACAATGGAATATTAGTCATAAAAAGAAACAAAATTGAGTTATTTTTAGTGAGGTGGATGGACCTAGAGTCTGTCAAACAAAGTGAAGTAAGTCAGAAAGAGAAAAACAAATACTGTATGCTAACACCTATATATGGAATCTAAGAAAAGAAAAAAATAAAAATGTCATGAAGAACCTAGGAGTAAGATGGGAATAAAGACAGACCTACTAGAGAATGGACTTGAGGATATGGGGAGGGGGAAGGGTAAGCTGTGACTAAGTGAGAGAGTGGCATGGACATATATACACTACCAAATGTAAAATAGATAGCTAGTGGGAAGCAGCCTCATAGCACAGGGAGATCAACTCGGTGCTTTGTGACCACCTAGAGGGGTGGGATAAGGAGGGTGGGAGGGAGGGAGATGCAAGAGGGAAGAGATATGGAAACATATGTATATATATAACTGATTCACTTTGTTATAAATCAGAAACTAACAAACCACTGTAAATCAATTATACTCCAATAAAGATGTTAAAAAAAAAAAAAGATTACGCCTGCAATATCTATAGATCTGGGTAAATTCCTCTCTTCTCAAAGTCCCTAAAATATCCTGAGATTCTTGCATCTGTCAGGAAGTGACCACTTTTATTCACCTGATAAGGCTGCTGAGAATCCTACAAGCAGGGTACCAGGTTGTTTTTCCAAGTGGCTTCATGATTGTATAAAGTTTACCTCAGTACTTTAAAATTGTCTGGTTATATCTCATTCTATGTATATTCTCAAGTATGATATTTCAGTAAAGGCTATGGCAGCATAACCAATGTTTCCAATTATGTTCTAAGGAGAAGAGATTCTTACTGAATTTATGCAAATAAATATATTGCCATAAAGATTAGAATACTCGCTAATAGTTTCCAAAATCTGGAGGGATCAAGTAGAGAGAAAGGATAAATGTTTCAATTCTACTTACAAAAATATAATTTACCAAGTGATTGTAAGTCATAATTAGCTTAAGGGAAAAAGGTGTTCTTATATCTAAAAAAATACAGATTAAAAGTCAGTAATATTTCAGTCAAAAAACCCATGAAAATTATAACTATATTCATCAGTTCACTCAGTCCCATGTAACTAATCCTTGATCTTACTTTTCTGTTAACAGTTTCATGAAGCCATCTGAATTTCCACTACAAGTTTTTACTATATTAGTCAGTTCAGTGGTATGATATGAAAGTTATCAGAAACCTGTACTTGTCAAAAAATCCTTTCTATGAAGCTGAAGTATTTTTGCAAAGGCATAAGAGTAAACAAAGTAGTCTGGAGGCACTTAAGGTCGGCGACAAGAGCCTGCAGCCCACAGGGAGCTACAGAGTCTCAGGCAGGTGGTCACAGGACATTGGTCCCTTAATTGTTAGCAGAAATTTTTACTAAGCAAAGAGCTCACTGCCTGACATGCATAGAAGCCAGAACTGTGGCACAGACTTTTGAGAAAATAAAAAGCTTTATTGCATGGTCAACGTACAAGGAGGCATGTCTCAAATCTGTCTCTACAATCTGGGGTTTGGTCAAACTTTTATGAGTTAGAAGAGGAAATATTTGGAAGAGCTGGCAAGGCAGTTTTCCACTGGAGGACTTTGGCGCTTAGCCATTTATGATAAGGTGTGATGAAGGGGCTTCAGCACCAGATCTTCCTGGACACACTTTGCTTCTGAAAGTGTTATGATGTTCAAGTTCTGGTTATTCCCCTGTCCTCTGGTTCTGTCTGTGGGAGAAACTTTAGTTCCAGGAATTGTTTGAGGTCAAAATCTTCTCCTCTACACATGCTTCAGCTGCATGAATTGTGGTTTTGTTCTCTTGTCTCTGAAAAAGAACTCCGTATCTTATTAGTAAAAGGATAGGGACAGCTTGGGACAGTTCCACTTGTTGCATATTGCCTTGTTTAGCTTCTATTCACCTGACAAGATCCCATTACCTTTTTAATGTTGATCTTTTGTTGAATTAGGTTGACAATTTTTATGACCTCTTAACATTGTGACTTATATCCCTGGCTCTACCTCCACCCTTCACGTTCATACAGTACATTGGGTCAAACCCACCTGACTCCATCAGTCCCCTTGTTTTGGGTATTAATTCCTTTTTAATATTCATATATTAAACTTGCTATGAGGGACACTGCTTGACTAAAACATGATATGGTCTTTAATACACAAGCATTAAATTCCAATGAACAGAAGAAAAAGCTACCATTTATCTTAAAATTAAACTTCCATATTATCTTTACTATTTTATTGTGATTGCAGAACAAAGGAACAACATATATTATTTCAGTAATAAACATTACAGACTCAAATTTTATTTTAAGTACTGCTAGTTTATTTGGACCCTGTGACACTCTTGGGAGTTATCTCGTCTAATGGAGCATAACATTATAGAATCTTAGAACTTTGGGGGATCATAACATTTATATAGTTCTCTCCATGTGTGCTCCAAATGAGGAGATTGAAACCTCATTGTCTAATGGGAGTTTCCCAATACCATTCAATTAGTTGGTAGCAATGGAGGACTAAAATCTAGGTTTCTTTATTCATGGAAAGGATATTATTCTGTATATTATTTATAAGGTAAATGGTTTGGAAGAGAATGGAGGTATGGAAGTAGAAGTCCATGAGGACTGCCTTTCAGAGAGCCTCATAGTATAACTCTATGTTGTTAAACTTACAAAGGGCAAAATTTATGTGATACAATAAGAAGTGTCTATTCTGTCTTTGTCTGCTTCCTGGCATACATTTCCTAAAATACTTGGAATATCCAGAGTGATGAATGTCTTGTATGTTAATGAGATGACTGGTGGCTGAGAGCCCCTAGATGTCTTCAGGATGGGGGCTGGTCACCAGAAAGACTAAGGAATGATTAGATGATTAGAACTTATAACCCCACACCCAGCCTACAGGACAGGAGAGGGGCTGGAAGCTAAGTTCAATCACCAATGGTTAACGATTTAATCATTTTTGCCTACATAGTGAAACCTTCATAAGAATCTCTGAATGATGGGTCTGGAGAGCTTTTGAGTTGGTGGATGCATCAGCATGCTGGGAGGATGGTACACAAAAAATCCACAGAGACAGTAGCTCCTGTGCCCAGGACCCTCCTGGAGTTTGCCTAATGTACATCTTCACCTGGCTGTTTATTTTTATCCTTTATAATAAATTGATAACTGTAAGTAAAGTAATACTCTGAGTTCTATGAGTGGTTATAGAAGATTATCAAGTGTGAGGGGAGGTCATGGGAGCCCCCAATTTATAACCAGCCAGTCAGAAATATGGGAGGCCTGGGGCTTGTGATTGGCATCTTACGAGGGGAGCAGTTTTGTGGGAATCGATCATTAAACTGTGGGGTCTCTGCTAATCCCAGGTAGCATCTGAATTGAATTGTAAGACACACAGTGGGTATTGGGAAAATCAGAGAACTGGTTGGTGTGGGAAAAAATAAAAACAAACCCACACACTTGGTGTCAGAAGTGTTAGTAAAAACACAAGATTCTGATTCTCAGAACTGCAGATTCAAAAATGTAACTTTATGACTATTCCCCCAAAGATCATACTCTATGATAGCAAACACATTAAAATTTTTTATGAGGCTGATAGCTATGCTAGTTTTTAAATTTATAGTAGAAATATATTTTCAAGGACAAGAATCAGGTGTTCTTTATCCAGGATTTCAAAGAATTTCTGAATTAAAAATTTAGCAAATTATTTGAAAGATAATGTATTTAGCAAGTGTTGATCAAAAGTAGTTGGTATTTGTTGTCTTTATAAAAGCTTTTATCATTTAAGATGTATCTAATATTTTCCAACTGAATAAACTCTTTATAGGAGATTTAACCTTATAAGCAGATAGAAGGAATTCTGGGTTGTTGACTGTTGCTCATTGATACTTTAATATACTCTATGGAAGAATGTACACATACACACACACACATTACGAGAACATTCTGCTCTTTATTATAGGAAATGCTCTTTGTTGGACTAAAATAAATAAATAAATAAATAAATAAATAAATAAATAAATAAATAAATAAATAAATAAGATGTCATTATTCTACCAGTAGGTTTTCTTTGATGTTCAAAACCTTTCTTAGAAGGGTATTATGATTACTCATTATTTCAAGCAAAGGCAATATGTATGCACAAAGCTAAGTCTTAACATGTGGCAAGTCTGATGGTGGTAAATATTATAGTAAATGTAAGCTATTGAAATAAGTATGCTGCTATATATATATATATATATATATATATATATATATATATATACTTAATCAATTAAAATAAAGAATGAAAGCCTTAACAGTATACAAACAGGCAAGATTTTATAAAAACCAAGTTCAGATTTATAGATAAGGGCACACATGTATTATGCCATTGCTTCCATTTTTAACTTAACCACTCATTATAAATAAATAGTGAGCAAGATTGCATTCCTTTCTTGCTAATGAAGAACGTGAAGAGGTTAAAAAATGGGGGGATGATTTGTTTGAGTAATTGATGGTGACTCTCCCTCCTAAAGCTCTAATGGGTGATGGTACAAAATGCTGAAGGTTTTTTGCATCCAGGCATACATGCAGACATGCCTTGGAAACATACCAATCAATGTGACATGCTTCCTAGTTTGCCCCCAGGGTCAGCAAGAGTACCAGTACTGTCTGAGGAACATCATTGTGTGTTCAATAGTCAAATCCCACCTAAGATTTTGGATAGAACTGAACATTGCATGAGTATGACAGACTTTAAGTAAGAAATTTTTCTTGAATTCAAACCAAGGTATTTATTTAATAAATGTCTCAAATGTTATTGTGAAAAGTCAGCTTCTCTTACGTTAGTAATCTCTCAGCAGTAAGTGGCAGCTGCACATATACCAGCTCATTTAAGGATCTCTATATTCCTTCTTGAACATTTTCTTAAAATTTAAATACACTGTCAGGAAATAAACAGTTCCTTGATGATGAGCACTGGCTTACTCTACCCTCACTCCCTCCACACAGTTGTGCGTTTCTTTTAAATGCATATTTGACCAAAACAATTACCTGTTTAAAATTCTCCAGTGCCTCCACCCCCTTTCACCTTTCTATATAGAAAGGTCTATATATAGAAGATTTCACATACAAATATTGTTTGCAAATATCATAAACTGGTCCTTATTAATAAAAATTTTAATATCCATCTGAAGAGCGGTAATATTGATTATTCACAGTTTATGTGCAAACATTGAGCCACCTCATGACTTGGTCTTTACAAAACCCTTTTGTCTGGCATGTTCAGGCAGGGTTTCCATAGATCTACTGAACTAAATACCAAATGGCATGCAATTCCACCTATCTGTCCTTCATGCTTATCTATATTTATCATCTGCCTATCAATTATCTATCTATCTATCTATCTAATCTATGTATTTTATCAAAATAGATAAGGATCTTAAATATAACTACAAAATATTTTGGTTCTTGACTCCAAGAGCAAATGGTATAAGACGGTTTAAGATAATTTTTTTTTAATTATGTGATCAAACTGCTGTACACAGTATATGTAGAAAGAATCAGAGTTAATACCTTGAACACAATACCTGAAATCTTTCATAAATAAATGCAAAAGTCAACATTCTATCATATTTTCATGATCAGTTTTCTAAATAATCCTCTAAATGGATTAACCAAAAATAAAATATTCAATTTTTAGTACAGTTTGACCCAGTGATTTATTTCTGATAATCTTTAATAAAGGTATACTTGCCATACAGAAAAATGTTTTATCCATAATAGTATTTAATGCACCAAAAATTAGAAAGAATCTCAACTTCAGCAACAGAGAATTACTTTATTATGTAAAAATATAATGGAATATTATTCATACATTAAATTTTTAATTAACATACTAATACAATAATATTAAGTGAAACATAGTTTGAAAATTGTATATGAAATATAATTTTGATTTAACAAATGTATCAAGAATCAACTGTAAGAAATTACACTGAACTATTAACAATACTTGTATTGGGCAATGAAATGTGAATTTTTTCCTATTTTTTGTTATTATCTATTTCTCAAATATCCTTAAAATGTGCACAACTTTAATATTCGAAAAATAAACTAAGCTTCATTTAAAAAGAAGAGTTAAGAAGAATGTGGCAATTCATCATCAGAGCTTAGAGGGTTCAATTATTATCTGTTGTAGTCTTCCCCAGATGATTCTCCACTAAATTTTACTTACATTTTTTTTTAACAAACATAAAAGTAAGCTATTTGATTCTGTTATAAATTTTATAGCTTCATTAAGTTAGAAACAAATTAGCTGGCAATTTGTTTTGGGAACATGTAATAGCTGCCTTATTGGTAGATAAGTTATTAAAGTACATCTCCCAACAAATTAAAAACATATACCTCTCCTTATTTGTTAGAATTTCAAACATATACAGAGACTTCATCTTATCCAAATAGAAAAATCAAAGGAATACTTAAATTACATGTATTTTTCACTAGAGGCTACTCTTTGTTTGAACTTCCCATAATTTTTGAGTTATATGAGATTATATTGAGCATTTCTTGTTAAAAATTGAAGAGATCATGTAATTTTGATATTTCTCTGTAGAAAATATCTCATCAACATTAGCAGTCAACTGTTATGAAATCTTTCATTTAAAAACCTAAAGAAACTTTGCAAATTTGCTTCATCACAACAAACTCAGAGTGCTCTTATTTAATCAGCTACTCCTCTCTGATTAAATCGTTTATGGTCCATAACCATAGCCATAAAGCATAAACAATTGCCCCTAAATGACCAACACAAAGCAAATTTGAAAAGAAGAAAATAATATATTGGAATCAAATAGTAAAGACCAAAGCCTTTGTCTTGCAAATAAAAATAAATTAGAAAAATCTTTATTAAAATCTTAGAATTATGAAAACCTATTCCTTTATTTAGCAGTACATCCCTTATGTGTTTCACTTGATACTACTTTGAATAAATATAATAATCACAGTAACAATGACCACTTACTGAGCATTCAGTATGTCCCAATATCCCAATATCTATGCTATTACATTGACAATTTTTTAAAAAAAATTATTCTGTTTAATTAAAAAAAAAATTTTTGAAGCACAACATATATACAGAAAAAAATACCGTAAGTGAAGAGCTCATTATTCTTCACAAAATGTACACTCTCTAACAATCACCAATATTAA
This sequence comes from Grampus griseus, assembly GCF_964374135.1. Classification (NCBI taxonomy): domain Eukaryota; kingdom Metazoa; phylum Chordata; class Mammalia; order Artiodactyla; family Delphinidae; genus Grampus; species Grampus griseus. The sequence goes on along the minus strand of NC_139014.1, from coordinate 35,001,366 downwards.
GAAATAGAACATTAGTAAAATCCTTGAAGAAAACTGATGTTCTCTCCCAGTCATTAACTCCTCTGCTTTAGTAACTATCCTTCTGATTTCTATCACTATAGATAGATTTATATTACATATAATTGTGACTGAATTTTTTCATTCAACATTATGTTTAAGAAAGTCATCCACACTTTTGTGTTTAGGCATAATTTTCAATTCTTATTGCTTCTAGTATTTCACTGGATAAATATAACATAGGCTATTCATCCACTTTTCTAATGTTGAATATTCAAGTGACTCTAGATTTTTAACTTAAATAGCATTGCTATGAACATTCATGTATGTTCAGCTTTAGTAAGTACTGCTCAAAAGATTTCAGAAGTGGCTGTGCCAATTTACACATCCACCAATGATGGAACATCAACCTTTAGTACTGTTTATCTTTTCATGTCAAAGGTTGAAAACTTTATCCTTTTTTTGAGATATGCCTATTGGAGTTTTTAACAATGTTTCTACTTACATATGTGTATATGTATATATATATATATATATATATATAAAAACATATATGTATATATATTATGACTTTCTATTCTTTAAATGTTTCTGCTTACATATATTTTTTCCTATGGCTTTCTATTCTTTAAATGTTATATTTTAACAAATATGAATTTTTAAATAGAAGTAGTTACATTTTTCATATTTTGGTTTTATGGTTCTGAATTATGTCCTGATAAAGACATCTTAACCTATTCTAAGATTTGTTTGTTTTTTTTTTTTCTATAGGAGCAAGAAACTATTAAAACTTCTGTTTAGGCTTTCAGCCTTTATCTTAACCTCCCACATTGCACCATACCCTATGGCAAATTCTTCAGTGGGCAGACTCAAGTGCCTGGCTCACTTCTCTGTATCTCACTTCAAGTCTTGTCTGCCTTGAAAGTCCCAAATTCCAATTTTTACATTCCAAATCCAGTAAAATGTTCAAAAGTTCTGTTCTTTTTTCTGCCTGTCTTTGTAGTCTTATTCCATTGTAATTCAGTGAAAGTTCCAAGAGGAAAAACAGCATGCGGATTCAGGGCTCTCCTCAGTGAATTTCTGTCTCTCTGAGATCTTGGCTCCTCCATCGCTGGCTCCTTCAACAGCTTTCCAATACCTTCAAAAAGATACAATTTTATTCAGTTTTTCTAGTTATTCTTAGTGAGAGTATTGGTCTGCCACAAGTTGTTCCATCATAGTCCTATTTCAATTATTTTTTACTAAACCCAAATGGGGTAAGTTCTATTGCAGACATTTAAAACATAAGTGAACTCAGATATGGTAATGTAATAGAACCATGGTCACAAAGTCAATGAACAGCAGATTTGGATCTCAAATTCAGATCTATCTGATTTTAAAAGTATTGCTATTAATACTGTACCTTTTATCACCGTAATTTAGTGTTTCCAGTTACTCTACATTTATACTAGATTTTCGAGTAGTCTGTAATAAATAGTCCACACTTTAAAAGGCTGAGTTAATAAATTTGTTTTAAAAGTAAAAATAAAACCTCTGTTATTAAAGTGAGTCAAAGCAAACAAACAAACAACAACAACAACAAAAACAGGTGATGCACTTCCTTGACTATCATGGGCTTCACCTACATCAGCGTTTCTTCACTGGACACTATTATTGAGAGTGGGTGGATAATTCTTTATTGAGAAACAGCTAGCCTGTGTGCTGGAAGATGTTTAACAGCATCCCAGGCCTCTACACACTAGATGCCAGCAATATCACCCAGGTGTTACAAACAACTATGTCTCCAGACAATGCCAACTGTCCCCTGGGAGATAAAATCACAATCAGTTGAGAACTATTGACCTCTAGTAAAAGGTAATTTTGAATAGTGTATGCCACTCACTTCAAACTCATAGTATTTTCCTTCTTTGTTGGTTGAAACTGTAAAGTACAACTTAGTTTTTTTTTTCAAACTCCCACTAAATCTGGAGGACCATAAAACTTAAATTCAATAGGATACACACAGTGGGCTCTGCACACTCAGAAATAAGACAAAATAGTTGAGAAACAGTGGAAAGTGTCTTTCTAGTGTGTCCTTCTCTGAATAGAAATCTGTAAAATAATAAATAAGCTGTCAAGCTTGGCATAGCTTAGCCTTGTCTTTCATAATTCCCCACGGTGTCCTTACAAGAAGAGTTTAATTCCTATTGAATTTTTATCCAGATTTAGTAAAAAGCAATACAAATCTTTCTCTAACCCTTTGTTATTCCCCTACCTACCACATCATCACTCTTTTTCTTCCCAGAGTAAGGAGTTTAGCTTTCTGTTTTCAGTAGGGTTGGAAACTGACACATGCTGAAATTATGAAAAATGTGCTCTGAATTTATTTCAACAAAGCAGGACTACTTGAGATCCTGACATGTGCAGAACATTTCAACTTGGAATCAGGTCAACTGCCAAATAATTCCATGCATCTCCTTCAGGGTAACAACTTTTGCTTATTCATCTTTTTGTTTCTAATCCTAATACAGTGCCTGACATTAGTGAAACTAATACTAGTGAATATCTGTCAAGTACTTTCATGACTAAAATGAATATATAAACATGAAAATATTCAAAGAACATATTATCCACATTGATTTGTAGGAAAAAAAACATATATGAATTCACACACACACACACACACACACTCAAGACACTGTGATGTGACTTCTTTTAAGGAAGAACATATTGCCCTAAGTATAGCTCATTGCATTATTTGAGGCAGCCAGTGAACAGTATTTTGAATTTCTACTGTATAATAATAACACCATGTTACTTGATTTTATATCCTCCAATAGATAATCACTTGTAATTTAAAAAATATATTTAGAACATAAGGGCAGAAAACTGTCCTGATAAACCTAGACATATTGGGGTATGAGAGATAAAGAAGTAATGCTGAAAATTGTTATAGGTAGCTCACTTTAGTTGAGAGACCAAAGAAAAAAGCTATACTCTGTAATAAGCATACAAGTTCAAACTTACCTATCTCAAAGAGAAGAATGAATAGGTATATCCCTTATGCTATACACTGCAATGAGCATCACTAATGAAGATTTGCTTTTGAATCAATGGAGAAAACAGGAGTTCATGGACAAATATATATATTTTGGCTATTACAGTACGTACTTTCTTTTTCTTTTTAAAATTGGTAATATGCTTTTTCTGTCAATATAATTATTAAGCAAAATTGCTAAAATCCACAAAATGAAGCAAAATAATATGCAAAAAGGTACTATATACAAAATACTATTAATAAATATCAAGAACTCATGGATTGTATTAGTCTGTTCAGGTTGCTATAAAAGAATATCACAGACTTGGAGGCTTAAAACAACAGAAATGTATTTCTCATAGTTCTGAAGGTTAGAGGTTCAAGATCAGGCTGCTAGCATAATTCAGTTCTGGTCAGAACCTTCTTTCAGGTTGCGGGTGGCTGTTTTGTTGTATCTTCAAATGGCAGAGAGAAAAGAGAAGCAAGATTTCTCTTGGGATTCTTATAAAGGCAATAATCTTGTTCATGAGGGTTACTGTTAGCACTCTTCAGACCTCAGCTAATCCTAATTACCTTCCAAAGCCCTGACCTCATGATACTATTACATTGGTGGAAGGGTTTCAACACGTGAATTTTAGGGGCAACACAAACATTTAGTCCATAGCATGGGTGTTATTGGGTTTGGGCTCATTACCATCTCATTACATATATTTACATTTTCGTGCCTTTGCCTGTACTGTTTCCCTTCCTGGAAAAATGTTAAACCTTTCTTAAAGGTATATTTTTTAGAAGATTCAATCATGATTAAATGTACCTTCTCTTGGTCAACTACAAATTGGTACTTGCCATTGGCACTTGCCATCTACCTCTACAAGGAGTATATCATGTGCTGCTGCAGCTGCTGACTTTCAACACCCCCTGAAAGGAGTTCAGGAGGAGAGCAGAAATGAGGCACTCTGTGCTCTGGGAAAAACTGGCAGAACAGGTTTTCAGATAGTTAGATATTTTCAGGAGCTGACTTTATGGTTAGATATTTTCAGGAGCTGACTTTATGAGCCCAATTCTTATATCTCCTCATATCTAGAAAAACACTAAAATCCTTCAATGGTGATGACTGCTCCTCGTGAGTAGCAGAAACCTTCCGAAAAAAAATATGTGCTCGATTGAATGTACTCCCCCTTCACAAAAATCATATATATACTGACCTTCCCCCCTCCCTCTTTGGAGCAGTTTCTCAGAGCTATCTGGGTGTTGTCATCCAGGCTGCAGTCCTAATTTTGCCCCAAATAAAACTTAACTTACAACTCTCACGTTGTGCATTTTTTAAAGTCAACATCTTGATAAATTTTTAGAGTCATCATGTTGAATTCTTTCTAGATTCCTTCCTATGAACTCCCACTGAGTTCTCTTCAGAAATTTAACATGGCACCCATCATACTGACTTTCAGTTGATAGTTTATTTGCCTACCTGTCCAACTTGTCTACAGATATAATTGTCCATGAGTAATAATCTATGGCTACCATCAGGGCAGGATTCACCTTGATCCTATTATATATTAAGGGCTTCACCAATAAATAGATGAAGAAAGAAGAAAGAACAGAAGGAAGGAAAAAAAAGAAAAGCATGAAACAGTAATTGCTCAGTATAAGTGCACAGGCTAATTACGGTGCCCTGCCAAAAATCAGTGCAACATACCTCAGAGGTCCTTTGGTTTATATAAACAAAGACAGGTTACCCTAAATAAAAGTTTAACTTTAGTAATGTTAACTATTGTGAGAAAAAAGTAAAATATTACTTGTGGGAGGTTTTCCTTCCTTCATCCTCTTCATACATTTTTTTCCCTTTATATTTCATACACATCTTAAAAGAAATAAACTAAATTAAATATATAAATATAATGTAATGCTCTATAAAGAAACAAAATCCAAGCCATATCATGTTAGCAAATTCTCAACCTGGCAGATTCTCTAATAAACCTCTAGAACAGAAATTTAGCTCTCAGCTTTAAAACAAGATTTTGCCTAAAATATATCATTCATGCATCATTGCTCTACCAATATCAGAGCAATGATTACTGACTCATTAAATCCTCCAGTTAAGGGGTGTTTGCACCTAGATATCTAGAAAGGTAATTTGGCTGGCTGTGCAGTAAATATTTAGCTGCACAGGTCTAAAATTGCCAATATATTGACTTGGGCATTTGATGTCACTTCTAGCATGCTAGAAGTGCTAACATTTTGCAATGTAAGCTGAATTCTTAACTGCTTTATGGTTCCCTAATTTGAAGGTAGCTTTTTGGTTACACTGAACCTAACGATCTTTCCCAGACAAATTGGGGAATATTGGTGTGTTGAAATGCTAATGTTAACCAAAGCTCTTTCCTGGTATTTAATAATATTTTTGCCCCTGTAACCTGATTCACAGCTGATGAGAGTTTTAAGGGCTCATTTCCTCTGGAAGGGTCAGGTTTCTAGCTTGCTGTGGAGACAAACCATTGCAAAATAAATGGTACCAGGCAACTATTTTTAACCAAACTATTGCTTCCTAGAGTAAGACATTTACATTCATTTTTCTTCCAAAATTGTAGGATTTCTCTCCTTGAGGGAAGTTCAAAAGATATTCAAACCATTCTTTTTTTTCAGATGCATTTCAAAGTCAAAGGTTTTCTCTATACCTTCAGAGATGGAAAAAAAGGAGAGAGAATAGAATAATACTTACTTTTGTGCATTTGGCCCTTCTGAGAATGAAACATCTCTATAACAGGCTGTAATATTTTTTTCTTGTGTGGATGCTCACATAAATAATGATCATTTTTATATGGGCCTTGAGACAGCAGAATTCATATTTATTAGACATATTTAATTCTGTATCTCATAAAGTGCTCACTCATAAGCATCCATAACACATTGTCACACATAATGAAAACAAAAAGGCACCTGAATACAGGAAGTGCACATAGCACAGAACACTCTGTGAATTGCTTTTCTCTGTGAAACCCTGCAAAATGTTCTCCTTTTATTACAGATATAGTTTTAGCTAGCTCAGTTCTGTCAACTCAGTAAGAGGTTTGTGATCTCTTATTTTTTAGTGCCTCCATCATAATAAAATAATGATGACATAAGATATATTCAAACTAAACTAAAATTATTCTCATTTGGCAAGAGATCATCTTAATAAAATAACATGTTTAAATACTTTTAGTATGAGGATGCACTAAATGCTCATAGAAAAAAAATGATGTTTTCTCCACAGATGAACTCTGAATCTATTATTCATTACTGCTTTAAATAAATGCCATATGCATACTTTGGAAAATAACATTCAACATCAATGACAAGATATAGTATAGCCCAAGAGGGGATTTGTGAGCTTTCATATCATGGGATGCCTTATTTCCAGATCATAAACTTGACTAAGTTTCATGTCTCAGGAACTGCAAATCTATTGCTAATGATTCATCTTAAGAAATGCCTGTTGCTTCATGTAACTTGAACTGACAGGAAACAAACTGTAAAGTATATATAGTAAGCTCCCACAGCCACTTCTAGATCTCCCTCACTAGGCAATTGGAGTTAACTCTTCATTTTAATAGCCAAAGTGCAAATATATATAATTTAGAATATTTTTTTCCAGCCAAGGTACATAGCAGGAAAAAAAACAACTAATATAATTTTGAGTCATTGGTAAACTTAAGTAATCTTGTACCAAGAAAAGTTTTATGAGAAGTCACAGGCTCTACTTAAATTGAGAGAAAAGGGAAGTATGTGAAACCCAAAGACTTTTCAGTTTCAAAAGGCTTTTTCTTATATATAATCAAGAATCATAACTTCATTGGTACATAGTGAGTTTACAAAGTTATCCTTTGCTGCTGAAGATATTCCAGGGTGTGTATATATGTACACACATATATCTATGTATGTAGGCATGCATGAAATACTCTTTGTAGATTACGACTACAATTATTCGCAACAAGTGCTTTGGATATCTTCCTTAAAATTCTAAAGCAATCAAAACAAAACTTTCATTCCATGGAGACATATGTGCTCATATGTAGGTGCATGTGTGTGCACGTGCACACACACTAACACACATTCTTGCTTGGTTGGGTAGTATTTGTATATGTATTAAAGAATAAAGTTTCTGCATAGCACCTTTGTGACTACAGAAAATGACTGTTTTCTCTAATTCTTAGTGTTCTAATGTGTAAAGCAGGGCTAATGTACTAACATCATAGAGCTGTCATGAGAATTGAAAGAAATAATGTTTGCAAAGTACTTAGTGCAATGCAAAGTAATTAGTATCTGAAATTGAATAAATGCTCAATAAATATTCAATATAATAAATATAAATGCATAAATGTAACTAAAGGTATTAAAATGTACTCTCTAACACCATGAAAATAATTTCATTATTGGCTTGAAATTTCACCTTTAAATGTGTATTTTTATTTTATCACTTTTTTCATTTGTTCTTAGAAGATTTATTGAGCTCTTCTAGTTTTCCAGCATTCTGATAACACTAGGGATAGAGTGGTTGTCAAAACAGATATAGTCTTTTCCATATTGAGCTTGCAAATGAGGAGAATTACACAATAATTAGGTAAATATATGACTATAAATTGTGCTAATTGCCATAAAATTGATGAATGTGCTAAGAGAGTATTTAAGGGGAAGATCTATTCTAATCTGAGATACAGCCTCAAATACAGGACATCTCCTGCAATATTTGGGACATATACTAAAAAAACCTGAAATATTTGTTTATTTGAAATAGTTGTTTCTTTGAAATTCAAATTTGACTGAGCATCTGTATTTTATTTGCTAAATCTGGTGACCCTATTCTGAGGTTTTGGAGAGATTCCTCTAGAAGGAATTAACTATTGAGTCAGAAACTGAAGAATGAGTAAACATTGACAAGATAAAGGGGAATGACAAAGCTTTCCTAAGGCAGAAGAGAATGGCATTTGCAATTATCCTAAGGGAAGAGGGAGCATCAGTGCATTTTTAGAACTGACAGTGCAGTATAGCTGGAGTTCAAAGAGCAAGAGACAGATGGTATTTCATAGGGCAAAAAGAGAGAGGCAACTCAAAATAATAAGCAAGAATATTGATCCACACTTGATTGATTGGAATACGGTGAAAAGTTTTAGGCGGAAAAGTAGCATCAGGTTATATTTTAGTCACAGGAACTTTTCCAATGTCACTTCTAATACACACTTCTTCTTGGTTGAGTTGCTCCCGGGTGCACTAATTGATGAGATCAAGCCCCCACAAAAAGTCAAGGAAAAGGCACTATATAGGTGAACATAAAGATCCACTTAAAAAGGGCAAGAATGTTGAGGTGCTGCAATGGGGAGTATAAAAGTGCTAAATTCCAGAGGTGAAAAAACTGTCTGAGGAGAGCATTAGGAACAACTCTGAGATTGCTGTGGATAAATATTTATGGTTATATTTAATTATTATTTTTTACCAGGATAATTGCCAGGTCAAAGATAATGTATGTTTGCAAGACTATTTAATACATAACAAATTCTAAGGTAGTTATATTTGATGTTAAAATGGTATGAGAATTACATAAGGATGTTTTTCCCTATTTTAGTTTATTGAGGGCATTTTGTGTTACTGCTTAGTGTCCATTAACAACTAACATGATATATTAGAGAAAGGATGGATTTTCAAATCACAGTACCCTGGATTTGAATTCTGACTCCGCCAGGTTTTACCACAATGACCACAGGAATTATTTAACCTACCTGTACTCAATCTTCTTCATTATAACAGAATTATTCCCTCTCCCTCTACTGCCTAGCTCACTGGATCATGAGAAGCAGTCAGTGAACTATATATGAGTTTCTACCATATAATAAGAACACTATGCTAGTTACTCTTATGTTCACCAATAGATATTCTTCAGTGATTTTAAAAATATATTCATACATAAGTGTAGAAAACTGTCCAGATAAAATTGCCAGATGATCTAAACATCTGGGGGTGTGGTGTATAGAGAAAAAGGAGTAATACTGACATGGCTCACTGTATTTGAAAAACAAAAGAAAAAAAAAACCTCATAACATACAAAGACACAGTCATTCCATGTTCACCACACAAAGTTCCCAAACTTAACTACCAAGAAAAATATTTAGTAGGTATATCACTATACTATACATCTGCATTGTGCATCCCTGAAAAGATTTGCTTTTGAATCAATGGAGAAAGCTGAAATTTATGGATAAATTTGTACTTTGTAACAGTACTAATGAACTCTATTCACCCTCCAATATAATATTTAAAATCAATTTTCAGGTTTAACGTATGATGTTTTGTTAAACATGCATTTTTATTTTTCTATCCCTTGTACATAGGCAATAAGAGGTAATCAGTAAATATCTGTTAAACCAACAAATGAGCTGATGGATGGCTGAGGTATTTTGTGAGTCAAAGCATATCAAACAAACAACTTTTAAATACCTAGAGCCCACATAATACGTAATACTTTTAATGTTCCCTAAGTGAACCCTTTGCTCAAACCAACAAGATTCAAAAGATTTAAAAAAGAGAGTTAATGTAAAATGCCCAGTCCAGTTGTATATCATAAAGTAGATATCACTAAATTGCAGCTACTATAATTACTAATGAAAAAGACATAAACTCTAATTGTAACATGCCTTTGTTTCAATTTAGTGTTTACCTAAAATTTTGAAAATCAGTTCCTATTTTGTATTCAGGTATTGTGACTTTCATTTTTAAAAATAAATAATAAAATTTAAAAAACAAACATTAGAACTGAAATCCTGGTTATAAGTTTCCTGAATTGCAGGTGGGGTTTGGGGGACCGATAAGGAATAGGGAATTAACATCCTACTCTCCTTTTTGTTACTGATCCCTCCTTTGGTTCTTTCCCTACTGGGGTATTTACTGCAACAGTAAAGTGAAATTATTTTTGTAGCAGCAGACAGAAAATTTATTCATTGACCAAAAAATGGAGAAGGGGAGCTCATGCTCTGAAAGCACCTTCTCCCTGATTTCAAGTGGGGCAAATTTTCTGTATAGAAAAAGGGTGAAGGAGGTTATAGGGGATAGGAGTCTTCTCTCATTCTGATTTGTGGGAACAGGTGGTGATTTCCTAGAATGAGGTCCATGCCTCCTTTCTGCCTTCTTATGGTCCTTTGGGCTTTAGGTCAAAAGCAGGTGAAACCAACATGATGCTGTCAGATGGTAATTTTAACATTAAAATGAGATGATAATAAAGTGTAGAGCGACATTTGTCCCAATTTTGATGTTCAGCCAGTTTATACCAGTTTCTTGTGGTTTAGCCCACTTATTCCTGTTCTGTAGACAAGTTAGAAGTTACAGTCAGTTTTGGTTTTCTGCAAGTTTGCCCAGAGGGAGGTTTTTATTAGAAAGGCATGGGGATTGGGGGGTGCTTCCATGCTTCTTTGCCTAAGGCAGGTGTACTTGTGTTTTATAGAGACAGTTTAGGCATGGGTTAGGGACCCTCATGTTGCTTCCCTGGGTGACACTTTTGGAGACAGTTCTATTTTAGTAGGGATCAGACATACTTTGACTCAGTCCAAATACACTAGTACATTTGTTGCTGAAGTATTTGATTTTCATTCTGGTGACACCAGAAGGAAAGAAGTTCTGAGAAAATTAAATAGCAAGCCCCATTAAAGAAATAAATATTATTGTACCACAAGAAATTAAGAGGAAAAGACTTCTCTCTTAGAAGACTGCCAAAAGAGGTGTGGCATTTGTAATTTTGACCCTCTTCTAAATCAGTAAGAGGAATACCAGAGTAATTAAAGTGGATGTACCATTACACTGACCATGTCAAGAATGATGATGATTTCAGAGTATTTTTAAGCCAGGAGTAAAATCATGCATGTATCAGGGTCAGTCCTGAGCTTTGGGAATGACATGAGGAAAACCATACAGAGGTCCAAAGATGGTGAACTAAACTAGGAATGACTATGTCAATTACTATCAGGAGTACATGTGACCCACTGAGAAGTGTTCCAGGGGAAGTGTGGAATTCGAGGGCTTCCAGTTTATTCAGTATTATACTTGCTGTGGTTCAGAGGTAGATTCTGATATTATTCTCATCCTCTTGACTTAACATCTGTAGGTATCAAATGAAAAGAGACATATTTTTAAATTTATTTTATTCTTCTGAACCAGATTTCACACTTTTTATAATGTGAAGGGGGAATACAAGGATTATGACTTATGTGTTAATACAAACTTTCTAAATTTATACATTGGTTGTTATCCTAAAGACCCTATCTATTGCTTCTGCTTTTCTCTTTAGATAACATAATACACTTAATATTCCATACATATAGTAAGTACTTAATAAATGTTAGTTCATTTCCCCTGGAAATATTTTATGTTCTTAATATTAACTTTGGTGAAAACGTTTTAATTGAGCTTACTTTTACATATGTGATTGTGTTAAATGAATACATCTAAATGGAACTAACAAAAAAGGAAGTAGGTAATTTCTCATTAACCAAACTTAGGGAAACAAGAAAAGCTCCGTTGGTAGAAGCACATTAATCAGAGATATCTTACTGGGATTAAATGAGACCAAGACGACTTTCCTACGAAATGATTCAACCTTTCAAGTCTGTGTTCTTTTCAGTTCTGCAAAGCAGAGAAACAAAATGTAATCAATCAGTGATCTGAAATTAATGTAATGATTCAAACATTACATATTGACAAGTATCTAGTTGTGGATGTGCAGTGCCATGACATAGAAACTCATCTACAGACAAAAATGTTGTTGGGTGAAAGGGGGATAACTAAATTAGTATGACCCAAATATATACAAACTTAAAATATGGATTATTTCAAACATATTACTAACAGAAGTGAGATTTCTAAAACACATACTCAATCATATATTTTTGCTTAAAAACTCACTGACTACTTCTCACTGCTTCCAGTATAAAGTCTAGACTTTGTCATGGGGGATATAAACCAGTAATTGTCTAGTCTTGTTCTATTTAATTAAGCTCAGTCCTACCATTTCTCTTCATTTTAAAATAAGCACTTCTTAAAATTCCTTTAGTTTATGGACCCTTCTGAGAATCTGTTAAAACATATGGACCTGTTCCCCAAGGTGTGCCTACTTATCCAGATTTAGCTCTAGTGTCATACTTACAATGAAGACTTAACCAACTGCCACAGGCCAAATTCACTCTCCTGACTTAAGAAGTACATGTAGTATTGTATTAGACAAGAATATAATCAGACTTACAGTAGTTCACAAGACTGTGAGTTCTCAGAGTCAGGGATCTCATTTTATTTATCTTTAAATTTCAAGTTCCTAGCACAGAGTTTAGTACAGAGTAGTAACGTAAAAATTGTTTGCTAAAACAAATAATGACTCCTGTTGGCTTTGTTTGAGTTATTTTAAAACAGTAGATTCTAAAAATAAATGAGGTGAATGAAGATAATAGATGAGCACTCATCGTATGCAGATTCATGTTATTTTTTTAAAGTTATTTTAAACAATGAACAAAAAATCATGAATACATCACACAAGCACATACACATAAGTGTCTGTCGTCTATTTATTATCTATCCATCTATCTCTATCTATAGTGATTTTTCCAAAAGTAAAAGGAAAACACAAACATAGAAGATTAATATTACTTTAATCACATTCTTCCCTTTGGAGGCATGTAGTCTCATGAGAAAAGCATACCTACTGGTATCAGCAGGCACACACTTTTGGGCTCAGTCTCTTCTGTGTGATCTTAAATAAGTCTTTTAAATGATAGAGTTTTAGTCTATTTATTTATAAAATGTGGATGATGATGTTTAAGAAGATAATAGTAATAAAACCATCTTCCAAATATATATATGTGGAATATTTTGGTGATCAAAAGAGGCCATGTAAAATAATTTCAAACTTAAATTATTATACAAGCAATAGCTATTGTAAGTTACAGTGGTTATGAAACAATATACTGCTTAAGCTAAAAAATTGAAAAATCCAAATCCTCAATGTCCTATATGTGGATAGATACAGATAACATTTTGAAAGATTATTGCATAGGCAAATTTTGGTGAGAGGGTGTTAGTTCATATACAATTCAATTCAGGATATTCCATGAATCCTTAACACAGAGCAAAGATGAAATAATTACTATTTTCCTTATTTTAAAATTTAGCTATCTAGGAAAACCCACAGTAAGTATGATAAGCTAAAAACTGAGCAACAGGTAAGAGAATTTTAGAAATATCGAAGGATGTGTTTCTATGTATTCAGTATATGTTAACATAGTTTGGATTAATCACTACAGCATAGGAATTAGTGATATGAGGTCACAGGGCACATACAACAACACAATGAGGTACGTAGTATTATTCCCATTTTGTGGATGAGAAAAAGGAGGTTCAGCTAATTTGAGTGCTTATTGACTGCAACACAACTGTGGTGTAAAAGCACTGAGATTAAAGCTTAGATCTGCCTAACACTGACAATTGTTCTCATTCTGCTCTGTCCACTCCATCTCAAGAATCTCATCCTATTAGAGTATAAACCATTGTTCTTTAACCCACTTATTCTCTTTTTATATAGGGAAATTAACTGGCCCTTATTAACAGACACTAGTGAGAGAAGAGTGGATTGGGGAAGAAAAAGTAGCATTTTCCAGAGTGACCTACCTACTGGAAACTCAAAAGGGTTTGAGGTGTCAAAACCCAGCTTCCTCCCTGCAGCAGTGATAGGAATGGTCTGCTGCTGCTTAACAAGAAGGTGGAAAGTCCATCCTGATATCCTGGAGATATGAACACTGAGGGAAATGTTTCAGCAACCTGCAGGGGTTGTATTATATTTGTCTTCCTGCCTGAGGATCTCACCAATTATGTGAAAATGTCAATTGGTCTCCTTACCTGATTTTTACTAATACCTTTCAAGAAAATAAAAATGTTCAGTGTCTGTATGCAAAAATCATACAAGATGAAAATATGGAAAGAATTTTGTTTTCTTGAGGAGGCAGAGGCAAATTAAAATATTTCAAGAGTAGATATTTTTTTAAAAATGACAGAGAAGAACAAAAAAAGAGAAATAATCTGTAGAAGTAATACAGAAATTTAACATTGAAAATGTTGTCTCAGTTAATAAATTGCTAATTTAGAAAATCAGGATTAAAGCATATATTGCATAATGATATAAGCCATATACCTAAACACAGATGCACACACACATTGTATTATGAATATAGAGGCACAATACATACATGGACATATGTATCTAGAAGGAAAGCCATTGACTGGTATCCATGGTTGTTTGGGTGCAACATTTTCTTCCCCACTAGCAAAAGTGTGCTTTCTCTATTTTCTACAGTGAAAATGGAATAGTTACTTGTAACATAAATATTTATCTCTTCCCATAGATTTTCTATGGAAAATCTGTAAGGATTATGAGGTTTATGGAAATGTATTTAGTGTATGAAAATACTTTTAATACTTTTAGGAATGCCCTTTGTAGCAAGAGTTATATATAGTATAGGTTATATTGATACCTAGGTTAACCAGGGATTACGCTTTTGTTCTGGAATGTTCTGTTTCATGTTTTGTTCTGGGATTACTTGCCAAGAATTATATCTTTCTTTCTCTATTATGTATTTTACTTACTATAAATGGGTGGTAGACATTTTTCTTCTGCTTCCTCCACCTTGGAACATCCAGCAGCTGAATCCCTCTGCATGTTTGAAGACTCCTTCTACTTATAAGCTTTTGTGACTGGAAAAGCCTGTATTATTTCAGCCCCTTGCCACTAGGATATAGGCATTTGACCCATGTTTGGACAATCAAGAGTGTCTATCCTAGTAGGGATTTTGGTGGTAGATGGAAGCAGCAACATATTGAGCTTGGAGGGGCAGCAGTGACTGAACATGACAACAGAGTCAATTGTCCAGTGGAAGTGGTTGATGCAAGAATTATTATCTACCACTTGATAGGGATGGTAACTCTGCCATCACTCTACTGCTTTTGTGGCATGATTTTGACTATGGTTCTGACAGGCCTTTATTGCTCTGTCCATTTTCAAACTTAGTTCTGAAGCTTTCCTCTCAATTTGGTAATGTACCCACTAACCTTTTAATAGATTCATTTTATTATTAAATCAGCCAAAGTTGATTTATGTTGTTTGTACTTAAAAGTCTTGACTAATACAAAGTGTGAAGAAATAATTCTAGGGGAAAACAAGTAAAAGAACTTGTTGGGATGTATCCTTTATCATTTTGAAATTTGAGATATAAATGTAAAGGTCTCAGAGCACAAGTGATATTTTATGTCTTTTTCCAATTAAACGTTGTGGTTTGGAAAAGACAGGAGGAAATCGAATGTAGATATCCTGAGCACACAGATGGTGTTGAAAAACTGAATTTGGTTTACTGGCTCGTAGTTTATGATATTTTAGCGCAGTTTTTGGCAAAGAGTTGCTACATTCCTCACCAGAGCTTGTAGGAATGTTTGCATGTCATTGCTCAAAATATATGAGGGATTTAAAGTTGATACTGAAGAAGAAAATTCCCTAGTCACATGACATTGTTTTATCATTGTTTATCATTTGTCATTAAGAACAGTAGATGTTCATTTATAAAATATGCATTTAGTACTTTCTCTGTGTCAGGCACTATGCTGCTGGAAACAGAAAAAACATGACCAATCTCTGCTCTCTGGTAATGTCTCCTTGATACTCTTTGTTACTCTTTATTATATCATAATATTTCCGTCATTTATTTATATCCCATCCATCTGTGAATTTCTTGGGGATGTGGGACTTCTGTTTCTTTATGTTCCTAGCAAATAACACAATCTCTGATACATAATTGGCTTTCAAGAAATGTATACTGACAATAAATGGTGTTAAAAAAACCCCAAAACTTAACTGAGTAAATTTTAAAGATCTTATTGGCTGTATTAACAATACATGAATTGGGCAGTATCTCATCTAGCAAATAGAAAGGATCTCCAAAGCGTTGTACAAAATTAAAGACTTTCATAGGCAGAACTGGGTGGGATGAAAACTACTAGCAAAGAGTGGGTTGTTTGTGGCAAGTCACCTTCCTTTGGGGGACAACAGGGGTCTATCAGGCAGATTACCTCACTAGTTCTGAACAGGTAATTCCAGATTTAATGTTTAAGATTCCATTCCTGGAAGAGGTTGAAACAGTAGTTATGTTAGGTATTGTCTTGATTTGGTGATGTGGGTTTAGCACAAATGATTCCATTTTGGATCTGCTGTCTCTTGTTTAACAATAGAAAAAAAAGTGACATTACCAATCAGTAGGCTGAGCAATCATGCTCAGTGAGTGAGTTTTAATAATCAGATAACTTGATTATCAGTGACATGCAGGAACACAGAAGGAAAGCTTATCAAATTCACAGGTGTTGTGAGGAATACCTAAGATATATAATGACAATCAGAAATCTCAATATTTATCATCTAGTGTAACTCAAGAAAAGATTTGAAAGAATTTATTATAAAATATTTTCTCACGGTTCTTAGCAAATAATCAACTGTCTAAGAGGAGGCTGGGGTAGGTCTGGCTTAAAAGCAGGTAATAGAATGAGGTAAATAAACAAATGAAATGTGGAGATTACACTGACAGCACACTTAGTGAGGGAGCAGTGTAACAGGACTCCTCATAATGCCATTTATGTCTGTGAGGTAGGGAAGCAGTCACCCCACTGCACTGCACAGGTCGGGCTTTGCATCAAAGCCCCTTCTCAACTGCTCTGAATTTGAACGTCACTGGAAGAGCAGAGCACTTTCACAAAAGCCTGATCTTCATGGTGAAGCATATGAAAACTACAATATACACTTTATAATATACAACCTGGGAAATGTAGTCTAGAAACAGCATAAGCATAGTGTAATTAACTCAAGATCTGATGGATTGGAGTTCTAGTGTTCAACCCTCTTTCCAGACGAGGCATGAGGCAGATATTAGGAACTGAGGCAGCAAATTAGTGGCTCAACAAGCAGAAGAGAGAAGAGCAAGTATCAAAGGTAAGTGAATAGATAATCTGACTCATGGATTATTGTCAGAGGATTGCTTTTACCTCTTTTCTGTGCTTTAAAGACTGGTGTGTACCACATTTATAGGGTAAGGACAAATACATACATAGAAGTAGGAGAGATAAGCTAAAGTGCTCATAAACATATCTAAAAAAGCATTTGTTTTTCCAGTAAACTTTTTATAAAATATGTGGTAATTTCCAGAAATGATTGGAATAAAAAGAAGACATTGAATGTGGCAGGTCGGGGGAGAGGGAGTGGGACCTAGGTCCAGTTTCTTACACTGGAATTTTGAATAGGAACTAATAATGTAAGGGAGGTCATAGAATAAAATCTTATTTGAATGAATGTTTGTACAAAAGGAATTCTTAGGATCATTTCCAATTCAAAAACTCTCTGCCGTTTATACAACTTACAAAAGTGACAGAGGTTTTTTTTTAGTTAACATAAATCACAACTGTACTCAGAAACCTTTTGAAGTGTTGCATTATAGAAATGTTTAAGTAAAACAGTTTTGTATATTCATGTTTATTTACATATGGAGGAAAACAAGAGGTTTTTTTTTAACTTTTAAAAATCATTTCTTCTATTTGGAAGTAACCTAGTACAGAATCTGAGACTACCTGAATTAAATTCTGAGTTCCAATATTTTCTAGCTCTGTGATCTTTAACAAGTTAGTTAACTTGTCTTTGCCTCAGTTTCCTTGGCTGATACATCAAGATAATAATTGTACCCTGAACTGAATGAGATAATAAAAATTTAGAAAAATATCTGTCATGTGGTAAGCACATAAAATTTTGCTGAAATTTTTGTTTTAAATAAAATATTTACATGTCTGAGAAGTATATTTGATATAGTCAATGTATGTATGTTATGATGCACATTCATATATTCTCTCCATATATAACTCACTATAGTGTTCAGCAGGGTGTTTTTTTTTTTTAATTTTCATGTTTTTTCTAATACTAATAATGTATTTTAGCTTTTAAGACTGATTCACCACTCTGACTTTTTATCTTCCAGATGTATTACATTGATTACTGGTCACATTTAGGGATGTTACATGTGAGTGGAATAGAGTTAATTGAATGGTCTAGAAAATAGTAAATCTACTGATTTATTTATAATGTTTCAGTCAGGGCTATTATAACAATTCCAAATATATACACGTCCCCAAAGTATTTTCTTCTACATTTAAAAACAACATCCTAATATCCCCAAAATCCTGTCCATGACCCTTCCCAATCATTACCTCTACAAATGTAGCAATTATTTTGATTTATATCACAATAGGTTAATTCTGGCTGCTTCTGACCTTTATAGATTTAAAGATGAAACAATTCTATATGAACTCTTTTGTGACTAGCTACTTTCACTCAATATTATGTTTGTTATATTCATCTATATCATCAGATCCTTATGTACTTCATTCATTCAGATATATGTAGGTATTCCATTGCATAATGTTGCTACATTTATTTATTCAACTAATATTGAAGGAAATTTAGATTGTTTTCAGTTTGGGCTATTTTTAATAATCCTGCTGTAATTATTTTTATACATGACTATTAATATATTTTCTGTTGACAATATTCCTAGTAATAAAAATTCTAAGTCATAACATATGTGTAAGATAGAAGAAATTTACACATATTCAGGTATGGGGAAGCCATTCTGGCTTATGCATAATTTAACTTAAACTTTATGCTAACTAAAACAGCCTGTTTGCAGCCTATCAAACATACATTGAACATCTGCTTTAATCATTAAAGAAAATAATGAATTTTAAAAATCAAAATGGAGTAACTGTGGTTCAGGCATCCAAAATGGAGCTGGGTGGCCATTGTGGATGTGATTTCAGACAAGTTCCTATGTCACTGAAAACCTGAATTTTCTGAACTGAATCAGACTCAAGGGTACCACAAGCCATTCTCAAAAACAATATTTGCTAGAATCTGCCAGCTGCAACTTTATGGTCTCAAGTTCTCCCCTTATAACTAGGCAATAATTTTGGACCCCAAACAATCCTTGCTTAACAAGAACACTTACTTCTTACCAGCTCCAATTATAATTTTTAACAAACAACTTCTGTAGTTTTGTGGGTTTTGCCTTTATAAGCCTCCCTCATTTTGTAGTCTAACAGAACACAATTCAACTGCTTGAATTTGTGACCCCCAGGCTATAGTCATCAGTTTGGCTGAAATAAAATTCTTTTCTATTCTTTTCTTTTTTAAAAAATTTAATTTAATTTATTTTTTATACAGCAGGTCCTTATTAGTCATCAATTTTATACACATCAGTGCATATACGTCAATCCCAATCGCCCAATTCATCACACCACCACCCCCAACCCCCTGCCGCTTTCCCCCCTTGGTGTCCATACATTTGTTCTCTACATCTGGATCTCAATTTCTGCCCAGCAAACTGGTTCATCTGTACCATTTTTTCCTAGGATCCACATATATGTGTTAATATACGATAACTGTTTTTCTCTTTCTGACTTACTTCACTTTGCAGGACAGTCGCTAGGCCCATCCACATCTCTGCAAATGACCCAATTTCGTTCCTTTTTATGGCTGAGTAATATTCCATTGTACATATGTACCACAACTTCTTTATCCATTCGTCTGTTGATGGGCATTTACGTTGTTTCCATGACCTGGCTATTGTAAATAGTGCTATAATGAACATTGGGGTGCATGCGTCTTTTTGAATTGTGGTTTTCTCTGGGTATATGCCCAGTAGTGGGACTGCTGGATCATATGGTAATTCTATTTTTAGTTTTTTTTTGTGTGTGTGTGGTACACAGGCCTCTCACTGTTATGGGCTCTCCTGTTGTGGAGCACAGGCTCTGGACGTGCAGGCTCAGCAGCCATGGCTCACGGGCCCAGCCGCTTCATGGCATGTGGGCTCTTCCTGGACCGGGGAACAAACCCATGTCCCCTGCATCAGCAGGTGGACTCTCAACCACTGCTCCACAAGGGAAGACCTATTTTTAGTTTTTGAGGAGCCTCCATACTGTTCTCCATAGTGGCTGTATCAAATTATATTCCCACCAACAGTGCAAGAGAGTTCCCTTTTCTCCACTCCCACTCCAGCATTTGTTGTTTGTAGATTTTCTGATGATGCCCTTTCTAACTGGTGTGAGGTGATACCTCATTGTAGTTTTGATTTGCATTTCTCTAATAATTAGCAATATGGAGCAGCTTTTCCTGTGCTTCTTGGCCATCTGTATGTCTACTTTGGAGAAATGTCTATTTAGGTCTTCTGCCCATTTTTGGACTGGGTTGTCTGTTTTTTTTTAATATTGAGCTGCATGAGCTGTTTATATATTTTGGAGATTAATCCTTTGTCGGTTGATGCATTTGCAAATATTTTCTCCCATTCTGAGGGTTGTCTTTTTGTCCTGTTTATGGTTTCTGCTTCTGTGCAAAAGATTTTAAGTTTCATTAGGTCCCATTTGTTTATATTTCCATTACTCTAGGAAGTGTATCAAAAAATATCTTACTGTGATTTACGTCAAAGAGTAAATTTACGTCAAAGTTCTTCCTAAGTCTTCCTCTAAGAGCTTTATAGTGTCCGGTCTTACATTTAGGTCTCAAATCCATTTTAAGTTTATTTTTGTATATGGTGTTATGGAGTGTTCTAATTTCATTCTTTTAAATGTAGCTGTCTAGTTTTCCCAGCACCACTTATTGAAGAGACTGTTTTTTCTCCATTGTATATCCTTGTCTCGTTTGTCATAGATTAGTTGACCATAGGTGTGTGGGTTTATCTCTGGGCTTTCTATCTTGTTCCATTGATCTATGTTTCTGTTTTTGTGCCAGTACCATATTGTCTTGATTACTGTAGCTTTGTAGTATAGTCTGAAGTCAGGGAGTCTGATTCCTCCTGCTCCGTTTCTTTCCCTCAAGACTGCTTTGGCTATTTGGGGTCTTTTGTGTGTCCATACAAATTTTAAGACATTTTGTTCTAGTTCTGTAAAATATGCATTGGTAATTTGATAGGTATTGCCTTGAATTGGAAGATTGCTTTGGGTAGTATAGTCATTTTCACAATATTGATTCTTCCAATCCAGAACATGGTTTATCTCTCCATCCGTTGGTATCACCTTTACTTTTTTTCATCAGTGTCTTATAGTTTTTTGCACACAGGTCTTTTGTCTCCCTAGGTAGGTTTATTCCTAGGTATTTTATTCTTTTTGTTGCAATGGTAAATGGGAGTGTTTCTTTAATTTCTGTTTCATATTTTTCATCATTAATATATAGGAATGCAAGAGATTTCTGTGCATTAATCTTGTATCCTGAAACTTTATCAAATTCATTGATTAGCTCTAGTAGTTTTCTGCTGGCATCTTTAAGATTCTATATGTAGAGTATCGTGTCATCTGCAAACAGTGACAGTTTTACTTCTTCCTTTCCAATTTGTATTCCTTTTATTTCTTTTTCTTCTCTGATTGCCATGTCTAGGACTTCCAAAACTATGTTGAATAATAGTGCTGAGAATGGACATCCTTGTCTTCTTCCTGATCTTAGAGGAAATGCTTTCAGTTTTTCCCCATTGAGAATGATGTTTGCTGTGGGTTTGTCATATGTGGCCTTTATTATGTCAAGGGAGGTTTCCTTTATGCACACTTTCTGAAGAGTTTTTATCATAAATGGGTGTAGAATTTTGTCAAAAGTGTTTTCTGTATCTATTGAGATTATCACACTTTTTTTTGTTTTTGTTTTTGTTTTGTTTTGTTTTTTTGTTTTTGATTTTACAGTACACGGGCCTCACACTGTTGTGGCCTCTCCCGTTGTGGAGCACAGGCTCCAGACATGCAGGCTCAGTGGCCATGGCTCACGGGCCCAGCCACTCCATGGCACATGGGATCCTCCCAGACCGGGACATGAACCCATGTCCCCTGCATCGGCAGATGGACTCCCAACGACTACGCCAACAGGGAAGCCCGATCATATGGTTTTTATTCTTCAATTTGTTAATATGGTGTATCACATTGATTGATTTGCATATATTGAAGAATCCTGCATCCGTGGGATAAATTCCACTTGATTGTGGTGTATGATCCTTTTAATGTGTTGTTAGAATCTGTTTGCTAGTATTATGTTGAGGATTTTTACATCTATATTCATCAGTGATATTGGTCTGTAATTTTCTTTTTTTGTAGTATCTTTGTCTGGTTTTCGTATAAGGGTGATGGTGGCCTCATAGAATGAGATTGGGAGTGTTCCTTCCTCTGCAATTTTTTGGGAGAGTTTGAGAAGGATGGGTGTTAGCGCTTCCCTAATGTTTGATAGAATTCACCTGTGAAGCCATCTGGTGCTGGACTTTTGTTTGTTGGAAGATTTTTAATCACAGTTTCAATTTCATTACTTTTGATTGGTCTGCACATATTTTCTATTTCTTCCTGATTCAGTCTCAGAAGGTTGTGCTTTTCTAATAATTTGTCCATTTCTTCCAGGTTGCCCATTTTATTGGCATTTAGTTGCTTGTAGTAATCACTCATGATCCTTTGTATTTCTGCAGTGTCAGTCGTTACTTCTCCTTTTTCATTTCTAATTCTACTGATCTGAGACTTCCCCCTTTTTTTCACAATGAGTCTAGCTAATGGTTTATCAATTTTGTTTATCTTCTCAAACAACCAGCTTTTAGTTTTGTTGATTTTTGCTATTGTTTCCTTCATTTATTTTTCATTTATTTCTGATATGATCTTTATGATTTCTTTCCTTCTGCTAACTTTAGGTTTTCTTTGTTCTTCTTTCTCTAGTTCCTTTAGGTATAAGGTTTGATTCTTTATTTGAGATTTTTCTTGATTCTTGAGGTAGGCTTGTATAGCTATAAACTT
This sequence comes from Grampus griseus, assembly GCF_964374135.1. Taxonomy (NCBI): domain Eukaryota; kingdom Metazoa; phylum Chordata; class Mammalia; order Artiodactyla; family Delphinidae; genus Grampus; species Grampus griseus. Next base: position 34,978,466 of record NC_139014.1, on the reverse strand, counting down.
CTGTCTTAGAATTGCTTTTGCTGCATCGCATAGGTTTTGAGTCATCGTTTTTTCATTGTCATTTGTCTCTAGGTATTTTTTGATTTCCTTTTTGATTTCTCCGGTGATCTCTTGGTTATTTAGTAATGTATTGTTTAGCCTCCATGTGTTTGTGTATTTTACGTTTTTTTCCCCGTAATTCATTTCTAATCTCATAGTGTTATGGTCAGAAAAGATGCTTGATATGATTTCAATTTTCTTAAATTTACTGTGGCTTGATTTGTGACCCAAGATGTGATCTTTCCTGGAGAATGTACAGTGCGCACTTGAGAAGAAAGTGTAATCTGCTCTTTTGGGATGGATTGTCCTATAAATATCAATTAAATTTATCTGGTCTATTGTGTCATTTAAAGCTTCTGTTTCCTTATTTATTTTCATTTTGGATGATCTGCCCATTGGTGTAAGTGAGATGTGAAGGTCCCCCACTATTATTGTATTGCTGTCGATTTCCTCTTTTATAGCTGTTAGCAGTTGCCTTATGTATTGAGGTGCTCCTATGTTGTATGCATATATATTTATAATTTTTTATCTTCTTCTTGGATTGATCCCATGAACATTATATACTGTCCTTCTTTGTCTCTTGTAACAGTCTTTATTTTAAAGTCTATTTTATCTGATATTAGTATTGTTACTCCAGCTTTCTTTTGATTTCCACTTGCCTGGATTATCTTTTTCCATCCCTTCACTTTCAGTCTGTGTGTGTCCCTAGGTCTGAAGTGGGTCTCTTATACACAGCATATAGATGCATCTTGCTTTTATATCCATTCAGCAAGACTGTGTCTTTTGGTTGGAGCACTTAATCCATTCACATTTAAGGTATTTATCAATATGTATGTTCTTATGACCATTTTCTTAATTGTTTTGTTTTTGTTTTTATAGGTTCTTTTCTTCTCTTGTGTTTCCCACTTAGAGAAGTTCCTTTAGCATTTGTTGTAGAGCTGGTTTGGTGGTGCTGAATTCTCTTAGCTTTTGCTTGTCTGGAAAGCTTTTCATTTCTCCATCAAATTTGAATGAGACCCTTGCTGGGTAAAGTAATCTTGGTTGTAGGTTCCTCCCTTTTATCACTTTAAGTATATCATGCCACTCCCTTCTGGCTTGTAGTGTTTCTGCTGATAAATCAGCTGTGAACCTTCTGGGAGTTCCCTTGTATGTTATTTGTCATTTTTCCCTTGCTGCTTTCATTAATTTTCTTTGTCTTTAATTTTTCCCAATTTGATTACTATTTGTCTCGGCATGTTTCTCTTTGGGTTTATCCTGTATGGGACTCTCTGTGCTTCCCGGACTTGGGTGGCTCTTTCCTTTCCCATGTTAGGGCAGTTTTCAACTATAATCTCTTCAAATATTTTCTCAGTCCTTTCTCTCTCTCTCCTCCTTCTGTGACATCTATAATGCGAATGTTGTTGCATTTAATGTTGTCCCTGAGGTCTCTTAGGCTGTCTTCATTTCTTTTCATTCTTTTTTATTTTTTCTGTTCTGCAGCAGTGAATTCCACCATTCTGTCTTCCAGGTCACTTATCCGTCCTTCTGCCTCAGTTATTCTGCTATTGACTCCTTCTGGTGTAGTTTTCATTTCAGTTATTGTATTGTTCATCTCTGTTTGTTTGTTCTTTAATTCTTCTAGGTCTTTGTTAAACATTTCTTGCATTTTCTCTATCTTTGCCTCCATTCTTTTTCCAAGGTCCTAGATCATCTTCACCATCATTATTTTGAATTCTTTTTCTGGAAGGTTGCCTATCTCCACTTCATTTATTTGTTTTTCTGGGGTTTTGTCTTGTTCCTTCATCTGGTACATAGCTCTCTGCCTTTTCATCTTGTCTATCTTTCTGTGAATGTTTTTTGTCCCACAGGCTGCAGGAATGTAGTTCTTCTTGCTTCTGCTGTCTGCCCTCTGGTGGATGAGGCTGTCTAATTGGCTTGTGCAAGTTTCCTGATGGGAGGGACTGGTGGTGGGTAGAGCTGACTGTTGCTCTGGTGGGCAGAGCTCAGTAAAACTTTAATTTGCTTGACTGCTGATGGGTGGGGCTGGGTTCCCTCCCCGTTGGTTGTTTGGCTGAAGCAACTCAATGCTGGAGCTTTCCTGGGCTCTTTGGTGGGGCTAATGGCAAACTCTGGGAGGCCTCAGGCCAAGCAGTGCTTTCCAGAACTTCTGCTGTCTGTATCCTTGTCCACTCCATAAGCCACAGCCACTGCCCATCTCTGCAGGAGACCCTGCAACATTAGCAGGTAGGTCTGGTTCAGTCTCCCCTGGGGTCACTTCTCCTTCCTCTGGGTCCCAACGTGCAGACTACTTTGTGTGTGCCCTCCAAGAGTGGAGTCTCTGTTTCCTCCAGTCCTGTTGAAGTCCTGCCATCAAATCCCACTAACCTTCAAAGTCTGATTCTCTAGGAATTCCTCCTCCTGTGCCAGACTCCCAGGTTGTAAATCTGATGTGGGGCTCAGAACCTTCACTCCAGTGAGTGGACTTCTGTGGTATAAGTGTTCTCCAGTCTGTGAGTCACCCACCCAATAGTTATGGGATTTGATTTTACTGTGATTGCTCCCCTCCTACCATCTCATTGTGGCTTCTCCTTTGTCTTTGGATGTGGGGTGTCTTTTTTGGTGAGTTCCAGTGTCTTCCTGTCGATGATTGTCCAGCAGCTAGTTGTCATTCTTGTGTTCTTGCAAGAGGGAGTGAGAGCACGTCCTTCTACTGTACCATCTTGGTTCCTCTCTATTCTTATTATAGATAGCTTATTGACTATTCCCAATGACACACATGTTGAGCTTTAGTAAATACTGCCAAACAATCTTCCAAAATGCTTGTACCAATTAACATGCCCACCAGCAATGTATGTGAACGCAAGTGTAATGTCAATGAAATGGAGATGTATATTCTTCTCACAAGGTGCACAGCAAATAGTTGAAACAATGATACAACCCACCATACCTTGGCCATAGCTTTTGAAAACACACATATGTATTAAATTATTTTTCTAAGATGCCTTTCTTCCCATAAATATTAAAGTACTATCTCGGAACAAAGCACCTAGTTCATATTTCCTTGTTCACAATGGTACATTTTGGTAGGTATTACTCCTGGATTTGAGATTATTCATGCTTTTAGCTTTTTTATAAAAGTTATTGTCTATATTATTTATTTTGGTACCTCATTAAAATAAAATAGTGAAGTGATAGGAGATCCCTCAGTAATGCATTGTATTCTTGTAGGGACTCTAAGACCATGCTAGAAACCAGAAATAATGAGATTGAAAACATTGGAATCCCAACTCTAGTAAAGGAAACAGACAAATAAACTTTTATAATTCCAGTAATTACATTGATTTTCACAGTCAAATGCAATGTGTGATAAGGGAGAGTCTATACTGATGTGGGATAAAAGAGAAAAAATACAAGAAAGACTGTTTGGAAAGAGGGAACTTTTGAACTGAATTTAAAGGGTGAAAAAGATTTTTAGCTAAGTGTGTATCAATCTCATTTTTCCAATTACATATGTATTTTTGGTAATGTTCTCTCTTAAAGGTTCTTTTTTCTTTCAAAATTGCAACAATAGTGTGAGAAATGTTTTTTTACACAAGGAGATACTACAGTAGAAAGGTAAACAAAGGCAAAACAATAACAACATTTATTTCCCATCATTGAATCCCACTCCACTTCATCCCCAAACTCCATTCACTGTTAAAATCCTTGCTAAATTCTGTCAATGGAGGCTGCAAAGAGCAGGGAGCTTTATTTGGGGTCTTGGGAATTGCAATTTGGGAGACAAAGATCTGGATAAAACTGAAAGAGTTTTCTAGGGAAGAAAAAGTGCCAGGGCTTTATAAAGGGGAATGCTACAAGGTTGTTAAAGTTGTCTTTAGAGTATTATGATTGGCTCTTATGCAAGAAATAAATATCTCATCAGTTATTTACAGTAAGGGTGTGATAATTATTTGAATATCTGGAATATTGTGAAGATGTTCTGGATCCCTGCATTAAGACAATAAGTGGTCAAAAATTCAAATTCCCTCTGGGCTGAGATGTGCTAAGTCTCACTTCTTCATTGGTCTCCAAGCTCCATTTTAGAGAGCTCTCTTTAGAAACTCCATTTTGAGTTTTCTTTCACAGTTCCTTCCACAACTTTTCTGTGTTCATGAATCTATATTAAATTGAAACCTGAGATACATGTAGCTTCTGAAACTATATGTGTGTTTTAGGAAGCTTTAGGTTTTTGTTTGCTTGTTTTAATTAAAAAAAAATTGTGCTTCCCACATTACTTAGCTACTTGCTAAGTAATTTTACACATTGCATGTAAAATTGCATTTTAATATTATGCTACATTTCATATATATAAGCCAATATAAGCATGTATACATAAGATATAAAAATTAACAATGTTATAACAAGTGTTAATAGCTTTGGAAACCTTAGGCACCCTTCTTCAATTGCATCTCCTACCTCTTATTCCCACCCAGAGCCATACTACTTACAATAGGCAACCACTGTCTTTAATTTTGAACAACATATTTTTATTACCCTGACAATATATACATCTCATGTTGATAGACATTAACTTTTTTTCTAATTTTTATAAACATATATGTACTCATATGCATTATTTATATAGAGTATCATATTACACATTCTATTTTATCTTACTGCAGTGTTTTTTCTTTAATTACTTTGCACTTCCCACTTTTCCTCTTCTCCATCCACTTCCACCTATTCCCCCATCTCATCCCACAGGTAACCAACTTTGAAAACCTGGTGTCCATTTTTGTATTTTTCCAAATTTTGTTCCCAGCTCATTTAACCATATACAATTATGGTTGAAAGTTGTACATTTTACAAATATTTAAACTTGTGTATGAAACTGGAAATACATAATTTTCTGTGTAACATGCATATTTATTTTAAAATTTAATTTAAAACATTTGTTTTTGTGTTGCTTATTCAATAATAACTAAAGGAAATTTATCCATGTCAACTAATATAACTATTTTTTTAATGGCTACATAATATTCAATATTATGGGTGTGCAGAGTTTATTCAACCAATCTATTCATTTATTCAACCAATCTAGTCATTTATTCATGGGTGCTTATGCCCACTATGGACACTTTAATAAACATGCATATTCTAAAGTATTCAACTACAGCATTTATATCTTTAAAACAGATTTCCAGAAGAGGGATTACTGAAGTTACATTTATTTTTAAATTTAGTAAGTTTTGCTTCATACTTCGGTAAAAATGGTTTAATATTTATATTTCTGAAAGAAACTCATGCGAGTGTACTTTTCTTCACATCTCTGCCAGCAATAGTTCTTATTCTTTTCTTTTTTTTAATTGCCACAGTGGTGGATAAAAGTAATATCTGATTGGAATTTTAATTGGTAAGTCCATGAACAATACTGAATTTGACTATCTTATTTGTATGCTATTCATTTCACTTTCTTTTTGGTCAATTGTCTATTTCCATTCTTTGCTCATTTTGGGGGGATATTTTCTTTCTTTTTTTTTTTTTTTTTCCTTTAACATCTTTATTGGAGTATAATTGCTTTACAATGGTGTGGTAGTTTCTGCCCTATAACAAAGTGAATCAGTTATACATATACATATGTCCCCATATCTCTTCCCTCTTCCATCTCCCTCCCTCCAACCTTCCCTATCCCACCCCTCTAGGTGGTCACAAAGCACCGAGCTGATCTCACTGTGCTATGCAGCTGCTTCCGACTAGCTATCTATTTCATGTTTGGTAGTGTATATATGTCCATGCCACTGTCTCACTTTGTCCCAGCTTACCTTTCACCCTCCCCATTTCCTCAAGTCCATTCTCTAGTAGGTCTGCATCTTTATTCCCATCTTGCCTCTAGGTTCTTCTGATCTTTTTTTTTTTTCTTTTTTGATTCCATATATATGTGTTAGCATACAGTATTTGTTTTTCTCTTTCTGACTTGCTTCACACTGTATGACAGTCTCTAGGTCCATCCACCTCACTACAAATAACTCAGTTTCATTCTTTTTATAGCTGAGTAATATTCCATTGTATATATGTGCCATATCTTCTTTATCCATTCACCTGTTGATGGACACTTAAGTTGTGTCCATGTCCTGGCTATTTTAAAAAGAGCTGCAATGAACATTTTGACACAAGAATTTTTTTGAATTATGGTTTTATCAGGGTATATGCCCAATAGTGGGATTGCAGGGTCTTATGGTAATTCTATTTTTAGTTTTTTAAGGTACGTCCATAATGTTCTCCATAGTGGCTGTATCAATTTACATTCCCACCAACAGTGCAAAGGGTTCCCTTTTCTCCACAACCTCTCCAGAATTAATTTGTTTGTAGATTTTTTGATGATGGCCATTCTGACCGGTATGAGATGATATCTCATTGTAGTTTTGATTTGCATTTCTCTAATGATTAATGATGTTGAGCATTCTTTCATGTGTTTGTTGGCAATGCATATCTTCTTTGGAGAAACGTCTATTTAGGTCTTCTGCCCATTTTTGGATTGGGTTGTTTGTTTTTCTGATATTGAGCTGCATGAGTTGCTTGTATGTTTTGGAGATTAATCCTTTGTCAGTTATTTCATTTGCAAATATTTTCTCCAATACTGAGGGTTGTCTTTTCGTCTTGTTTATGGTTTCCTTTGCTGTGCAAAATCTTTTAAGTTTCATTAGGTTCCATTTGTTTGTTTTTATTTCCATTTCTCTAGGACGTGGGTCAAAAATGATCTTGTCATAATTTATGTAATAGAGTGTTCTGTCTATGTTTTCCTCTAAGAGTTTGATGCTGTCTGACGTTATATTTAGGTCTTTAATCCATTTTGAGCTTATTTTTTGTATGGTGTTAGGGAGTGTTCCAATTTCATTATTTTATATGTAGCTGTCCAATTTTCCCAGCACCACTTATTGAAGAGGTTGTCTTCTCTGCACTGTATATTCTTGCCTCCTTTATCAAAGATAAGGTGACAATATGTGTGTGGGTTTACCTCTGGGATTTCTATCCTCTTCCATTGATCTATATTTCTGTTTTTGTGGCAGGACCATACTGTCTTGATTACTGTAACCTTGTAGTATAATCTGAAGTCAGGGAAACTGATTCCTCCAGCTAAGTTTTTTCTTTAACAAAATTGCTCTGGCTATTCGGGGTCTTTTGTGTTTCCTATACAAATTATGAAATTTTTTGTTCGAGTTCTGTGAAAAATGCCAGTGGTAGTCTGTTAGGGATTGCACTGAATCTGTAGACTGCTTTTGGTAGTAGAGTCTTTTGTACAATATTGATTCTTCCAATCTAAGAACATGATAAATTTCTCCATCTATTTTTATCATCTTTAATTTCTTTCATCAGTGTCTTATAATTTTCTGCATACAGGTCTTTTGTCACCTTAGGTAGGTTTATTCTTAGACATTTTATTTTTTTGTTGCAATGGTAAATGGGAGTGTTTTCTTAATTTCACTTTCAGATTTTCCTTCATTAGTGTATAGGAATTCAAGAGATTTCTGTGTATTAATTTTGTATCCTGCTACTTTACCAAATTCATTGATTAGCTCTAGTAGTTTTCTGGTAGCATCTTTAGGATTCTCTATGTAGAGTATCATGTCATTTGCAAACAGTGACAGCTTTACTCCTTCTTTTCCGATTTGGATTCCTTTTATTTTTTTTTTCTTCTTGGATTGCTGTTGCTAAACCTATCAAAACTATGTTGAATAATAGTGGTGAGAGTGGGCAACCTTGTCTTGTTCCTGATATTAGTGGAAATGGTTTCTGTTTTTCACCATTGAGGACGATGTTGGCTGTGGGTTTCTCATATATGGCCTTTATTATGTTGTGGAAAGTTCCCTCTATGCCTACTTTCTGGAAGGTTTTTATCATAAATGGGTGTTGAATTTTGTCAAAAGCTTTCTCTGTATCTATTGAGAGGATTATATGTTTTTTCTCATTCAATTTGTTAATATGCTGTATCACGTCGATTGATTTGCGTATATTGAAGAATCCTTGCATTCCTGGGATACAGCCCACTTGATCATAGTGTATGATTCTTTTAATGTGCTGTTGGATTCTGTTTGCTAGTATTTTGTTGAGGAGTTTTGCATCTATATCCATCAGTGATATTGGCCTGTAGTTTTCTTTCTTTGTGACATCTTTGTCTGGTTTTGGTGTCAGAGTGATGTTGGCCTCGTAGAATGATTTTGGGAGTGCTTCTCTCTCTGCTATATTTTGGGAGAGTTTCAGAAGGATAGGTATTATCTCTCCCCTAAATGTTTGATAGAATTCACCTGTGAAGCCATCTGGTCCTGGAGTTTTGTTTGTTGGAATATTTTTAATCACAGTTTCTATTGCAGTGCTTGTGATTGGTCTGTTCATATTTTCTATTTCTTCCTGGTTCAGTCTCAGAACATTGTGCATTTCTAAGAATTTGTCCATTTCTTCCAGGTAGTCCATTTTACTGGCATGTAGTTGCTTGTAGTAATCTCTCATGATCTTCTGTATTTCTGCAGTGTCAGTTGCTACTTCTCCTTTTTCATTTCTAATTCCATTGATTTGAGTCTTCTCCCTTTTCTTCTTGATAAATCTGGCTAATGGTTTATCAATTTTGTTTATCTTTTCAAAGAACCAGTTTTAGTTTTATTGATCTTTGCTATCATTTCCTTCATTTCTTTTTCATTTATTTCTGATCTGATCTTTATGATTTCATTCTTTTTTCTAACTTTGGGGTTGTTTTGTTCTTCTTTCTCTAATTGCCTTAGGTGTAATGTTAGGTTGTTTATTTGAGAGGTTTCTTGTTTCTTAAGGTAGGCTTGTATAGCTATAAACTTCTCTCTTAGAACTGCTTTTGCTGCAGCCCATAGGTTTTGTGTCATTGAGTTTTCATTGTCATTTGTTTCTAGGTATTTTTTGATTTCCTCTTTGATTTCCTCGGTGATCTCTTGGTTATTTAGTAATGTATTTTTTAGTCTCCATGTGTTCATATTTCTTACAGATTTTTTCCTGTAATTGATATCTAATCTCATAGTGTTGTGGTTGGAAAAGATACTTCATATGATTTCAATTTTCTTAAATTTACCAAGGCTTGATTTGTGACCTAAGGTATAAGCTATCCTGGAGAATGTTCCATGAGAACTGGAGAAGGATGTGTAATTTTTTGTTTTTGGATGGAATGTCCTCTAAATATCAATTAAGCCCATAATGTTTAATGTATAATTTAAAGCTTGTGTTTCCTTATTTATTTTCATTTTGGATGATTTGTCCATTGGTGAAAGTGGGGTGTTAAAGTCCCCTAGTATGATTGTGTTACTGCCAATTTCCCCTTTTATTGCTGTTAGTATTTGCCTTATGTATTGAGGTGCTCCTATGTTGGGTGCATACATATTTACAATTGCTATATCTTCTTCTTGGATTGATCCCTTGATCATTATATAGTGTCCTTCTTTGTCTCCTGTAATAGTCTTTGTTTTAAAGTCTATTTTTTCTGATATAAGAATTGCTACTCCAGCTTTCTTTCTATTTCCGTTTGCATGGAATATCTTTTTCCATCCCCTCACTTTCAGTCTGTATGTGTCCCTCAGTCTGAAGTCTGTCTCTTGTAGGCAGCATATATATGGGTCTTGTTTTTGTATCCATTCAGCCAATCTATGTCTTTGGTTGGAGCATTGAATCCATTTACATTTAAGGTAATTATTGATATGTATGTTCCTATTACCATTTTCTTAATTGTTCTGGGTTTATTACTGTAGGTCTTTTTCTTCTCTTGTGTTTCCTGCCTAGAGAAGTTCCTTTAGCATTTGTTGTAAAGCTGGTTTTGTAGTGTTGATTCTCTTAACCTTTGCTTGTCTATAAATGTTTTAATTTCTCCACCAAATCTGAATGAGATCCTTGCTGGTTAGAGTAATCTTGTTTATAGTTTTTTTTCTCTTTCATCAGTTCAAATATGTCCTTACACTCCCTTCTGGCTTGCAGAGTTTCTGCTGAAAGTTCAGCTGTTAACCTTATGGGGATTCCCTTATGTGTTACTTGTTGTTTTTCACTTGTTGCCTTTAATATTTTTCTTTGAATTTAATTTTTGATAGTTTGATTAATATGTGTCCTGGCATGTTTCTCCTTGGATTTATGCTGTATGGGACTGTCTGTGCTTCCAGGACTTGATTAACTGTATCCTTTCCCATATTATGGAAGTTTTCAACCATAATCTCTTCAAATATTTTCTCAGACCCTTTCTTTTTCTCTTCTTCTTCTGGGATCCCTATAATTCAAATGTTGGTGTGTTTAATGTTGTTCCAGAGGTCTCTGAGACTGTCCTCAATTCTTTTCATTCTTTTTTCTTTATTCTGCTCCACAGTAGTTATTTCCACTATTTTATCTTCCAGGTCACTTATCCGTTCTTCTGCCTCAGTTATTCTGCTATCGATCCCTTCTAGAGAATTTTTAATTTCATTTATTGTGTTGTTCATGTCTGTTTCTTTGCTGTTTAGTTCTTTTAACTCCTTTTTAAATGTTTCTTATATTTTCTCCATTCTATTTCCAGAATTTGGATCCTGTTTACTATCATTATTCTGAGTTCTTTTTCAGGTAGATGGCATATTTCCTCTTCATTTGTTAGGTCTGCTTGATTTTTGCCTTGCTGCTTCATCCACTGTGTGTTTCTCGGTCTTCTCATTTTGCTTAACTTACTGTGTTTGGGGTCTCCTTTTCACAGCCTTCAGGTTCATAGTCTCCATTGTTTTTGGTGTCTGTCCCCAGTGGCTGGTCCAGTGAGTTGTGTAGACTTCCTGGTGGAGGGGACTATTTCCTGTGTTCTGGTGGATGAGGCTGGATCTTTTCTCTCTGGTGGGCAGGTCCACATGTGGTGGTGTGTTTTGGGGTTTCTGTGGCCTTATTATGATTTTATTCATCCTCTCTGCTCCTAGATGGGGTTGTGTTCCTGTCTTGTTAGTTGTTTGGCATAGGGTGTCCTGCACTGTAGCTTGCTGGTCGTTGAGTGGAGATGGGTCTTGGCATTGAGATTGAGATCTCTGGAATATTTTTCACCATTTGATATTACATGGAGCTGGGAGGTCTCTTGTGGACCAGAGTCCTGAACTTGGCTCTCCCACCTCAGTGACACAGCCCTGATGCCTGGCAGGAGCACGAAGAGCCTGTCCTCCACACGGCTCAGAGTAAAAGGGAGGAAAAAAAAGGAAGAAATAAAGAAGAAGATAAAATAAAATAAAGTAAAATAAAATAAAGTTATTAAAATAAAATGTATTATTAAGAAAAAAGTATTTTTTTTAAGTAAAGAAAAAAAAATGGACAGACCGAACCCTAGGACAAATGGTAAAAACAAAACTATACAGACAAAATCACACACAGAAGCATACACATACACACTCACAAAAAGAGAAAAAGGAAATATATATATATATATATATATATATCGTTTCTCCCAAAGTCCACCTCCTCAATTTGCAATGATTCATTGTCTTTTCAGGTATTCCACAGATGCAGGGTACATCAAGTTGATTGCGGTGATTTCAACCGCTACTCCTGAGGCTGCTGCGTAAGATTTCCCTTTCTCTTCTTTGTTCACACGGCTCCTGCTGTTCAGGATTTGGACCTGCCTCTGTGTGTAGATCACCTGAGGGTGTCTGTTCTTCACTCAGACAGGACAGGGTTAAAGAAACAGCTGATTTGGGGGCTCTGCCTCACTTAGAATGGAGGGAGTGAGGGGTACAGTTGTGGGGCTAGCCTATGGCGGCAGAGGCCAGGGAGACTTTGCCCCAGCCTGAAGCACGCCTTGCATTCTCCCAGGGAAGTTTTTCCTGCATCACGGGACAGTGGAAGGCTGCACAGGCTCCCTGGAGGGAAGGTGTCGAGAGTGACCTGTGCTTGCACACAGGCTTCTTGGTGGCTGCAGCAGCAGTCTTAGTGTCTCATGCCCATCTCTGGGATCCACACTGATAGCCGCGTCTTGTGCCCATCCCTGGAACTCATTTAAGCAGCATTCTTAAACCTCTCTCCTCACACACAAGGAAACAAAGAGGCAAGAAATAGTCTCTTGTCTCTTTGGCATCTCCAGATATTTTCCTGGACTCCCTCCTGGCTAGCTGTGGTGCACTAGCCCCCTTCAGGTTGTGTTCACACAGCCAACCCCAGTCTTCTCCCTGGGATCTGACTGAAACCCAAGCCTCAGCTCCCAGCCCCCACTTGTCCCAGTGGGTGAGCAGACAAGCCTCTCAGGCTGATGAGTGCTGGTCAGCACCGATCCTCTGTCTGGGAATCTCTCCACTTTGCCCTCCACACCCCTGTTGCTGCACTCTCTTCTGTGGCTCCAAAGCTCCCCACTCCACCACCCACAGTCTCAGGTGGTGAAGGGCCTTCCTAGTGTGTGGAAACCTTTCCTCCTTCACAGCTCCCTCCCACTGGTGCAGGTGCCATCTCTGTTTTTTCTTTTACCCTACCCAGGTACATGGGGAGTTTCTTGCCTTTTGGGAGGTCTGAGGTCTTCTGCCAGCGTTCAGTAGGTGTTCTGTAGGAGTTGTTCCACATGTAATTGTATTTCTGACGTAATTGTGGGGAGGAAGGTGATCTCTGCGTCTTACTCTTCTGCCATCTTGGAGCTCCTATGGGGGGATATTTTCTAAGAATATTTTCTTATAAAAGATATTTCCTTAACTGTCATTTTTTTCACAATTTTCCCCAATAATATTGTTTTTCTATTAATGTTTCTTTTTTATATAAAGAACAGGCAACAACACCAAATTTGATAAGAGCATAAGATAAAGCTAAGGAACACACGGCTTTATCAGCAACCTCAACTATCTGTCTCAAACATAAGAAAATACAGTAATTTCCTAGAGCAGAATCTTTTGTGGTTTTCTAATCTCTCAAAAAGGGGGACTGCCTTTTGTGACTGAGGGAGTAAAAGATTTAATGACTAAACTTTCTGGCCAGGTAACATAGGAGATTTAGCCATTTGCCATTGTTACACAGTTTCAAAATGGCACCCTCTGCTTCTGTAAGCAAGGAAATTTGTTCTTCAACAATGTAATACATAAACATCACAGCTGAAATTAGAAAGAACAGAGTGTTCTGATGAAACCATGGTTATCACATTCTTGACCACTTGGAGATTCTAGCCCTTCAAGAGTCAAACTTCAAGATTGATGAACTCTTATGAGTAACATCAAAATTAATTGCTTAAAGTAGATAAATGTAGATATCTACTACTTGCCTCTAACTTATTTGGTTTTTCCCAGATACTGTCTTTGGGCATTTGGGGGAACATGTAGCCTCTGGCAAATGGGAATGTAATTAACATTAGAACACTATATGAGCAATGTTTAATTACTCAGAATTGGAAGCTATCAAAACAAGAATACAATTAGACTTTACACATGCCACATTTCTTGTAAGATCAGCAATTCAGACCTCAGCTAATACATACAGAGCACTCTACATTCTACAAATCTCCTAGGCCATTTAATGATGACTTATCCACAACAAGTTTAGTTACTAACAGAACTGAAGGCATTGAGATGAATTTTAAATATTAACCACAAACTAACTAACTAAAATATGTTATATAAGAATGGGGAAAGATTTACTAAAGCAAATAATCAAGACAAGAGAGCAAACCTGATTTAACATGACAAACTTTATTTAGCAGTATTTTAAAAACTCGTCCCTGACTTTCTCTGGACCAGGTGTTTGATGTATGCTAAATTTGTGACATTTAATTTTCCAAAATGCTTTCAATGTTGCTAGTATTCCTTGTTAAGCCAAAACTTTATTTTATAAGAAAATAAACAACAACCATGAGAGGGAAAGTTAGAAATAAAACTGAGCACTTAGAGCAAGACATTTTACATGATGAATATCCTACTTAAGCCACACAAGAAGCCTGCAAAGGAATTATTTCCCCTGTTTTACAGAAGGAGCAATGCAACTCTGTGAGGTTCTGTAACTTGCCCAAAGTCCCATAGCTAGTAAATGGTAAAGCTGAGATTCAACTCCAAGGCTTCATAGTTAAGGAAGCTATGCTCTGTTAAATAACCATCCCTCTATCCATACACACACAAACCAGCATGTGGTAAATATCTAGTTAACTTTTACTTTAAAAACCGTTAAACATTAAAGGAAGTCAAGATTTGTGTGAATTTGGGGAAGAGGTAAGAAAAAATAATTAAAGAAAACTCAAGGCAGGAGAAAGATTTGGACAGGGCATTGACAAGAAGATTGGGGTTGGATATGCAGAGAAAAAAAGGACACATTTACATGGTGACAATAGTCCATAGAAGTCAAATAGTAGGTAATAATGTTACTTCATGTCCACCATAAGAGAACTGAGCTTTTATTTTTCTAAATTTTAAGAGCCAACAAGATGTTTAATTTAAAGTATGTAGAGTTTAATTAGAGATATCCTTAGATCTTAGCACAGTGACCAAAATCAGCTTGTCCCATGCTCTCAAAAAAAATTGCTTGACCCATGCCCTCATAAAGTAATCACAACAAAGCATAATGATTGATAAGCTAGGGAATGGGTAGTCAATCCAGTAGAGAATCCACTGTTGGAGTACATGAGTGGACAGCAGGTGAACATATTCAGGAAAGATTGTGGATGACCACAATCCCTTATATTAACCAGAAGTCTGCAGGGCATGTAGCATCTCAAACTCCATATTCAAAAGGGAAACAGATGAGAAAAATAGTTATTAGAAATCTCATATACCTACCCTCCATTAGACAGGGGGAGGTAATCAAATATTTCTCTACAAACTAAGAAGCATGAATAAATCCCTGGTGATTACTAGTAGAGAAATGTAAAGGAATGATTTTCAAAAAAATATCTACTTTAATATTGCCTCCTTTTATGTGAGGAAACTGAGGCTGAGACAGATACAACTCAACCTGAATTACAACTCATAATTGGTAGAACCAGGATCAGATGCTAGTCCTTCTGTTTTCAGTATACTTGAAACTGGATGAGTGGTTGTTGGTAAATCCCTTTGCACACACACACACACACACACACACACACACACACACACACACACATACACACACAAGTAGATTTAAAAAATAAGTATATTTTCCCCATTTTTTATTTATTTTTTTTAACATTCTTGCTTCCTTTGATCTTTATCCAAATGTGTGTAATATCTGCTGGGGCTGGAAGATTTTACTTCCTACTATGAGAATACAACTTCTCTCTCTTTCTTCTTAAGGTTTAACTGTCTCATTTAGTTTGTTCTTGATATAATTTTGTTCATGAAATTCTAGTGTCTTTCAGATATCACTTACTTCTTTTAAAATGAGTCACTAAACTTTCTGCAAAGGAAGTTGATAATATATATCAGAAACTTCTTTTTTTTAGTTCATATTCTTTTTGGCTTTTCATTCTCACTTACTGAAATAACTTTCTAAATAAATAAACCAAATAGAACATAAAGATTTCTGCACAATATTTTAATCACAAAATTATTTGTAATAATAAAAATTACTAAAATCTATATGTTCAATGATATTCAAATAGTTAAGTAAATTATTCATAAAATAATTGCTCCTGTTAAAGGTTTCTATGAACTCTTAATGACTTTGAAACACATGTGATGAAACTGTAAGTTGTAAAATAGATATTAAATCACATAGAAATTATAAACATTTCTTTGTTTGAAAGAGCATTTGCAGGAAAAATAAACTGGCCAGGAATGTACTAGTATTTTTTAAAGCTTTTTAGTGTGAAATAATTTCAAATTTACAGAAAGTTTGCCAAGATAGCGTAGAGAGTTTCTGCGAACACTTCACAACAAGCTTCCCCTAATACTGACATTGTGAAGAAGTTAACAGTGTTACAATACTATTAACTGAACTACAAACTTGATTTAAATTTCACCAGTTTTCCCAGTAATGCCATTTTTCTGTTCCAGGTTCTAATGTAGGATAATCACGTTTGGTCACTATGTTTCCTTAGTCTTCTTGTATCTCCGAGGGTTTCTCAGTGTTTTCTTTTTTTTTTTTTCCCAAGTTTTTGAAAAATTTGAAGAATACTCATTAGGTCTTTTTTAGAATGTTTCCCAATTTGGGTTCATCTGGATTTATAGATTTTTTGAAAGAGCACCACGGAGGTGAAATGCCCTTCTCATCATATCATATAGGGGGGGATACATGATAACAACCTGAATTTCCATGTATGACATTAATTGGCTGAGTCAGTGTTTGCCAAGTTTCTCCACTGTAAAATTACCATTTTTCTATTTTCATACTCTATTCATTTAAACTGAGTGACTAAGCACAGCTCATACTCAAGGTGGAAGGAGTTAAGCCACACTGCCTAGAGATGGGTGTGTCTAAAGGTGTTATTTGGAATAGTTCTGTAAAGAAGATCAGTGATTAATTTATTAAGTTTAAATTGGTTTGGATTCACATATAAATATTTTGTTCTTTGATTTATAATCCAACATTATCTCTCTAGTTTTTCAAAGCCCACTATACACATTAACACTGAAATATGCTACTATCATTGTCTTATTTTTGTTACATTGTTTAGAATATATCAACATTTTTATATTGTGCAGATACCAGTTTTGTAACCAGAGACAAATACAAAAACAGAAATGAAAGGCCAAAAAACAATGTCTACACTAACCCCACAAGGACAGACCACTGATCAGATTACACTTATCGGCCACTGCAATGTTTTTGGGGTTTTTGGGGTTGTGTGAGATCCCGCTACTATGTGTCGATTTTGAGTGTTTCCCTCACAATGCACATAGGATGATTTGAGAGCTATTATTGGGCTGGTCCACAGCTGCCCCTTGGGCTTAGGCTACATGTGTGGACTTATGTGTTTGTTCTCACCATGGTGCTGCCTGGGTCTATAGCACCCAAGGGCAGCAGGAGTGGGGACAATGTCTTTAGCCCATATGGCTTCCTGTGTTAAAACCAGGCTACCACTCCACATCCACTGCTGGCTTTCCACCCAGGGTCTAGCAGTCTTCCAGGAGTGGCCATGTCTATCTCATTCAAGGGATTTTTCAAACCATTACTCTGCAACAAAAGATTTTCTGACTGTTACCTTCTGATGTCTGACACTGATGAAATCAGTGTTATCTCCAGAGTTGTTCTTATTCCATGATGATTAGAGGAAAAGGCATTTCTTGAACAAATGGGACCACTTATCTCACTCTACCTTCAGGTCCCTCACATAAGTAGAGATGTTGCAAAATTGAAACAGGTCACTCTATGAATGCAGTGACCATTGCTTAAAGAGTTCAATAATGGATACAGTTTTTTGTCTGTGCTATGAAATTCCAAATGGTAATTTAACATGACTGGAAAATGAATTCTTCTTCACATTTTCCTGCATAATTTGGGTAAAATTGCACTTGTGAGCATCATAATCAAAGCAAAGTAACAATCTTAAGGAAGTCATCTGAAGTCAGTGGTCACTAGTGACAGGATAGATGATGAAGCATCCTGAGTATGTAAACAGCATTAAATAAAAGATATTAGGAACAAAAGAGGCAAGAAGATCTATATTATTTCAACATAAACAGATTCCCAAGAGCTATATTATTGTGAGCAATAACAGTAATGATACCTTTCTTATAATGGGAGAACTGAAATTAGCCCGAAACTGTGTCATTGGCCATAAAGTGAAACAAAACAAAATAAACAAAAAATAGATATGGTTTCTGGACTAGACAGGAAAAGATGGTGCTTGGATACTGCAAAGATTCTGCAAATGTGCCTGCTAATAATACAGTAAAAAATGAATGCTTGCCTCTTTTTTATCCATTTTACTAACTCTTTATCAATAAATCACTACACCTCAAATGACCCATGAATTTTTGTAATGCATTGTTTAATCAAAGTGTGTATATAATGAAGGGGTCCTGGGGCACAGCACACTCAAGGTGTAGCCCTTTTTGTCACTATTCCCACTCTTATGCACAAATTCCAAAACAGCATATTTTTAAGGTAGTCCTTTAATAAATCTGGTGTATTACATTTTTTAACATTTTATTTTATATTGGAGTACAGTTGATTAACCATATTGTGTTAGTTTCAGGTGTACAGCAAGTGATTCAGTTATACATATACATGTATCTATTATTTTTCAAATTATTTTCCCATTTAAGTTGTTACATACTATTGAGCAGAGTTTCATATGCTATACACTAAGTCTTTGTTGGTTATTCATTTTACATACAGCAATGTGTACATGTCAATCCCAAACTCCCGAACTTTCCTTCTCCCTGACCCTTTCCCCCAGTAACCATAAGTTAATTCCCTAAGTCTGTGAGTCTATTACTGTTTTGTAAATAAATTCATTTGTATCATTTTTTTTTTGATTCTGCATATAAGAGATATTATATAATATTTCTATTTCTCTGTCTGACTTACTTCACTCAGTATGACAACCTCTAGTTTCATCCATGTTGCTGCAAATGACATTATTTCCTTCTTTTTAATAGTTGAGTAATATTCCATTGTATATAAGTACAAAATCTTTTTTATCCATTGATCTGTTGATGGATATTTGGGCTTCATCCATGTCTTGTAAACAATGCTTCAATGAATGTTGGGGTGCATGTATATTTTCAAACCATGTTTTTCTCTGTATACATGTCCAGGAGTGGAATTGCAGGATCATATGGTAGCTCTATTTTTAGTTCTTAAGAAACATCCATATTGTTCTCCATAGTGGTTGCACCAATTTACATTACCCCCAGAGCATAGGAGGGTTCCCTTCTCTCTACACCCTCTCCAGGATTTATGGTTTCTGTATTCTTTTATGATAGCCACTATGACTGGTGTGAGATGATATTTCATTGTAGTTTTGATTTGAATTTCTCTAATAATAAGTGAAGTTGAACATCTTTTAATATGCATCTTGGCCATCTGTATGTTTTCGTTGGAGAAATGTCTATTTAGGACTTCTGTGCATTTTTTAATTGGGTCATTTGTTTTGAAAATATTAAGCCACAAAAGCTGTTTGTAAATTTTGGAGACTAATCCCTTGCCAGTCACATCATTTGCAAATATTTTCTCCTATTCTTAGGGTGTCTTTTCATTTTGTTTCTGGTCTCCTTTCCTGTGCAAAGCTTTTAGTGTAATTAGGTTCCATTAGTTTATGTTTGTTTTTATTTCCATTATTCTGGGGGATGGTTCAAAAAGATATTGCTATGATTTATGTCACAGTGTTGTGCCTATGTTTTCCTATAAGAATTGTATAATGTCCAGTCTCACATTTATGTCTTTAATCCATTTTGAGTTTATTTTTGTGTATGGTGTTAAAGAATGTTCCAATTTCATTTTTTTTGTTTTGCATATAGCTGTCCAGTTTCCCCACAAATAGTCAAGAGATCAATACAGGAATAAGATACAACAATTGTAAATATGTATGCACTCAACATCGGAGCACCTCAATATATAAGGAAAATATTACCAGCCATAAAGGGAGAAGTGGATAGTAACACAAAAATAGTGGGGGAATTAAACATCTCACTTTCATCATACACAGATCACCCAGACAGAAAATCAATAAGGAAACACAGGCCTTAAATAACACTTTAGAACAGATGGACTTAACTGATATTTATAGAGCTTTCTATCCAAAAGCAGAAGGATACATGTTCTTCTCATGTGCACATGGAATATTCTCTAGGATTGACCACATGCTGGGAAACAAAGCAAGCATCAGTAAATTTAATAAAATTGAAATCATACCAAGGCATCTTTTCTGACCACAACTCTATGAGATTAAAAGTAAACTACAAGAAAAAATTGTAAAAATCACAAACACATGGAGGCAAAGCAATATGCTACTAAACAAACAATGGATCATTGAAGAAATCGAAGAGGAAATCAAAAAATACCTAGAGACAAATGACAATGAAAGCACAATTATCCAAAACTTATGGGATGCAGCAAAAGCAGTTCTATGAGAGAAGTTTATAGCAATATAATCTTACCTCAGGAAACAAGAAAAATCACAAATGAACAACCTAACCTTACACATAAAGCAACTAGAAGAAGAAGAACAAACAAAACCTAAAATTAGTAGAAGGAAAGGAATCATGAAGATAAGAGCAGAAATAGATGAAATAGAGATGAAGAAAACAATAGCAAAGATCAATGAAACTAAAAGCTGGTTCTTTGAGAAGATAAACACAATTGATAAACTGTTAGCCAGACTCATCAAGAAAAAAAGGGAGAGGACTCAAACAAATAAAATTAGAAATGAAAAAGGAGAAGTTACAACAGACATTGCAGAAATACAAAGGATCATAAGAGACTAATACAAGCAACTGTATGCCAAAAAATGGACAACCTGGAAGAAATGGACAAATTCCTAGAAAGGTAAAATTTCCCAAGACTGAACCAGGAAGAAATAGAAAATATGAATGACCAGTCACAAGTAGGGAAATTGGAACTGTGATTAAAAATCTTCCAACGGGGGCTTCCCTGGTGGCGCAGTGGTTGAGAGTCCACCTGCCAATGCAGAGGACACGGGTTCGTGCCCCGGTCCGGGAAGATCCCACATGCCATGGAGTGGTTAGGCCCATGAGCCATGGCTGCTGAACCTGTGTGTCCGGAGCCTGTGCTCCACAATGGGAGAGGCCACAACACTGAGAAGCCTGTGTACCACAAAATAAATAAATAAATAAATAAAAATAAAAATAAAAAATTACCAATGACACTTTTTACAGAGCTAGAACAAAAAATCTTAAAATTTGTATGGAGACACACACAAAAAAAACTCTGAATAGCCAAATCAATCTTGAGAAAGAAGAATGGAGTTGGAGGAATAAGGATCCTTAATATCAGGCTATATTTCAAAGTTATACTGATCAAAACAGTATGGTACTGACACAAAAATAGAAATATAGATCAATGGACCAGTACAGAAAGCCCAGAAATTAACCCACACACCTATGGTCAATTAATGTACAACAAAGGAGGCAATATTATACAATGGAGCAAAAAACAGTCTTTCAATAAATCGTTCTGGGAAAACTGGACAGCTACATAGTGTATTATTGTTTTTCCCCTGGCTCAATGATTGCTACTAATCTCCAACACTATGGTCAGCAAAAAGAAGGAAAAGGAGGTAGTCTGCTATGGTTCAGTCTCACCGTTTATTCTCCAACAGAGCTGACAGAGTAAGGTCACTTCATTTTCTAGTAAAAAGACCCCAGTTTTGTTGAGTTTTGACACCTTTTATTTCACTGAAGAAGAAAACCACTGTCCTTAATAAAGAAATCTCTACTGACTTTTGATGCTGAGTAATTATGAGAATGTGATCTCATGTGGAATTTTAATCAGATGCTGTCCCTGGACCAAGTCCTGGTGCAACTGTACTTAGAATATGCCTTCTCCAGGTAAAATGACACTTAATTGCAATTACATGAAGTCTGTGGTACAGAAAGTAAGCAAAAGTATGTATAGAAATAATGGAATGTAAAATATATTAAAAAGCATTTAACTACACAAGTAAACAAAATATTACAGCATAAAATGTGTTTTGCCTGTTGCTTTGGGAGAGTTTAATTTTCTTAGTATTCATCATTGGCAAACATGTGAGGAAATGGCCTCTGATTCATTGGAGGCAGGAATGTAAATAACTAAGTTTTTGAAAGGGTAATTTGGATAAAGCTATCAAAAGATTTTAAATATATGTATATTTTAGTCCAGCAATCCTAATTCTAGGTAGATATATTCAGTGTTTATTCTGTAAAAGTTTATTGCAAGGTAAGTATAATTAAATCAAATCCAAAGGAGAGCTAATCTAAATGCCAGAATAAGATATAATTTATAAATTATATGTTTACACTAAGAACTTTTCTGCAGACATTAGAAATAATGCAAAAGCATCTAAATTCAGGAAATATAATACATCATTAAATAAAAATAGTAATTACACCAGTAAGACACATTATTATAGTATACTTGACATATATATGTGTATATGTATATATGTGCAAAAAGATTTTTTTTTCTTTTTTTTTTTCTTTTTTTTAACATCTTTATTGGGGTCAAAAAGATTTTTTTTAACAAAATACTAATTGTGATATTCTCAAAATGATGACATTGTGAGTTATTGCCTATGACTGAGTATTTCGGTTGTGGGCTTTTAAATTTTCATTTTTCAAATTTTCACAATAAAAATACAGTAGTTTTATAATCCTAAAAACCCATGTTTATATAGGGAGAAGTCAAGAAAGCCAAAGAGTAGGAGGACATAGAGTATACCTCTCCCCACAAATGCATCAAAGCTACCTCTACAAATGAAACAATTCTAACAGAGCACCTGCTAAACACTGGCAGAGGAACTCAGACACTAAAAGGACAAGAAAGTTTCCCGTGTAACTGGGTATGACTAAAGAAAGAAGAAGGGACAAGAAAGAGGAGAGGAAGTGGGATAGGACCTGTGTCACTGTCTCCATAACACCCACAGCAGTCTAGACCCATGATTACTGCAATCCTGGGACATGACTTCAGTGGATCTATGCTGGTGGCCTGGTGAAAACAATGTGTGAAAGTCACCAGGGCCAATTGCCAACATAACCATGGTTAAGTTTTGGCCAAGAGCAGTGCCAAAAACAGTGTAATATGAAAGCTCACACAACTGGTGAAAGGTGACCCAACAGAGCACACCCACACCCACAGGTGAACAGCTCCAGAGGAGGAAAACTCAGTGGATTCTCCCCCATAGCATGCTCCAATCCCACCTACCTAACACCACAGATCAGAAACACAGCTAAGAAACAGATCTGGGAGCTCTTTCTCCAACAACTAGGGAGCAGACCCCATCCCTGACAGGGAAGTGACAACCACAGAGAAAAGGGGAGACCCTACTCAATATCTAGTGCAAACTATGGTCACCACAACATCAGTCACACCTCTTATCGAAGGGATAATGGCCAGCATACACAGAAGAAAGAAGTGGCAGACATCTATACTACAAACAGTGCCCACAGCAAATAATTAAACCCACACAGGCTACACAGGAATGTTTCCACATAAAAATAGCCCTCCAAGACAGTCTGAGGTTCTGGTATCAAGAGCCTTTAGCCTTGAAGGTCAGCAGAACATTTAGCCTTGAAGGTCAGCAGGGCTTGAGTTTAAGAGCTCCACAGGGCTGGAGGAAACAAGGACTCCACTATTGGAGGGTGCACAAAATTTCTCACATGCACTGGGACCCAGCACAAAGCAGTACCTCCACAGGAACCTGGGCTAGACTTACATGGGGGTCTTTGAGGGTCCCTCGGGGTGATAAGTGTCAGCTGTAGCTCACTAAGGGGGCAATGACACTGGTAGTAGAAGTCCTGGGAAAAATTTATTGGCGTGAGCTCTCCCAGAGGCCTCCATTTTGGCACCAAGACCTGACTCCACCCAACAACCTGTAGATTCAAGTATTGGAAATCCTCAGGACAAACAACCAAACTGGTAGGAACACAGACCCACCCATCAGAAGACAGGCTGCCTAAAGTAGTACTAAACTCACAACCACCTCAAAATACACCCCATCACACAGCCCTGCCCACCAGAGGGAAAACACCCAAATTAACCCACCAGAGGGCAGACACCACTCCCTCCCACCAAGATGCCTACACAATTCCCTGGACTAACCACACCCACCAGGAGGCAGACAAGAAGCAAGAGGAACTATTGTCCTGCAGTCTATGGAAGAGAGACCACAAACACAGAAAGTAAGACAAAATGAGATGAGAGGGAAATATGTGACAGATGAAGGAACAAAACAAAAACATATGAGAACAACTAAAGGAAGAGGAGATAGGCAATCTACCCAAAAAAGAATTCAGAGTAATGATAGTAAAGATGATTCAAAATCTTGGAAACAATAGAGGCACAGACCAAGAAGGTAAAAGAAATGCTTAACACAGAGATAGAAGGTTTAAGAACAAACAAACAGAGGTGAACAACACAATAAATGAAATGAAAAATATACTAGAAGGAATCTAGCTGAATACACTAGAAGAATAAATGAGTCAGAGGAACGAATAAGTGAGCTGGAAGACAGAGTGGTGGAAATCACTGCCACAAGATAGAATAAAGAAAAGAAATGAGGACAACATTAATCACAACAACATTCCCATTAATCACAACAACATTCACATTATAGGGATCCAAGAAGAAGAAGAGAAAGGGAAAGGGTCTGAGAAAATATTTGAAGAGATTATAGCTGAAAAGTCTCCTAACAGGGAAAGGAAACTGTCCTCCAAATCCAGGAAGCACAGAGAGTCCCATACAGGATAAACAACAAGGGAAAAGCAACAAGTAACCAAAAATAACATCCCTGTAAGGTTATCAGTAGATTTTTCATCAGAAACACTGCAGGCCAGAAGAGAGTGGCATGATATATTGAAAGTAATGAAAGGGAAAAATTCTACACCCAAGAATACTCTACCCAGCAAGGATGTCATACAGATTCAATGGAGAAATCAAAACCTTTACAGACAAGCAAAAGCTAAGAGAATTCAGCACCACCAAACCAGCCTTACAAGGAATGCTAATAGAACTATTCAAGGTAGAAAAAAAAAAGAAGCCATAACTAGGAAGAAGAAAATCACAAATGGGGATGCTCATCATAAAGGCCAACATAAAGTAATAGTAGGAAATCATCCACACAGAAATATGACATCAAAAAAGAAACTGTGAGGGCTTCCCTGGTGGTGCAGTGGTTGAGAATCCGCCTGCCAATGCAGGGAACACAGGTTTGTGCCCCGGTCCAGGAAGATCCCACATGCTGCGGAGCGGCTGGGCCCATAAACCATGGCTTCTGAGCCTGCATGTCCAGAGCCTGTGCTCTGCAATGGGAGAGGCCACAACAGTGAGAGGTCCATGTGCTGCAAAAAAAAAAAAAAAAAAAGAAAGAAAGAAAAAAAAATAAACTGTGAGACTTAGATAACTTTCTACATATATACACTGCTATATCAAAACGTCATGGGAAGTGTAAACCAAAAAAACTGCAATAGATACACACACAAAAAGAAAAAGCAACTCAACAACAACACTAAAGTTAGTAATCAAACTACAAGAGGATAGAACCAAAGAAGAAGGGAAGAAAGAAGACCAACAAAAACAAATCCAAAACAGTTACAAAAAGCAATAGGAACATACATATCAATAATTACCTTAAATGTAAATGAATTAAATATTCCAACCAAAAGACATAGATAGATGGGTACAAAAACAAGACTTGTATATATGTTGCCTACAAGAGACTTACTTCAGACCTAGGGACACATGCAGACTGAAACTGAGGGAATGAAAAAAAGATCTTCCATGCAAACAGAAATCAAAAGAAAGCTGGAGTAACAATACCCATATCAGAAAAAATAAACTTAAAAAAAAAAGACTGTTATGAGACAAGGAAGGACACTACATAATGATCAAGGGATCAATCCAATAAGAAGATATAACAATTGTAAATATATATGCACCCAACTTCAATATATAAGGCAAATGCTAACAGCCATAAAAGGGGAAATTGACAGCAACACAATAAAAGTGGAGGACTTTAACACCCCACTTACACCAATGGACAGATCATCCAGAAAAAAATCAATAAGGAAACACAGGCCTTAAATGACATATTAGACCAGGTTGACTTAATTGATATTTATAGGATGTTCTATCCAAAGCAGCACGATACACTTTCTTCTCAAGTGCACATGGAATGTTCTCTAGGATACATCACATCTTGGATCACAAATCAAGCCTCAGTAAATTTAAGAAAATTGAAATCATATCAGGCATCTTTTCTGGCCACAGCACTATGAGATTAGAAATAAAGTACAGGAGGGACTTCCCTGGTGGCACAGTGGTTAAGGATCCACGTGTCAATGCAGGGGACCCAGGTTTGATCCCTGGTCCTGGAGGATCTCACATGAGGTAGAGCAACTAAGCCTGTGTGCCACAACTACTGAACCTGTGCTCTAGAGTCTGCAAGCCACAACTACTGAGCCATCATGCCACAACTACTGAAGCACACACACCTAGAACCTGTACTCTGCAACAAGAGAAGCCACCAAAATGAGAAACCCACACACCTCAATGAAGAGTAGCCCCCACTCACCGCAACTAGAGAAAGCCCGTGCACAACAATGAAGACCGAACAGAGCCAAATATAAAGAAATAAATAAATTAATTAATTAAAAAAAGAGAAAGTCTGCAAATAGTTTAAAGGAAGAAAGAATGAAAGTACAGGAAAAAAATGTAAAAACACAAATGCAAGGCTAAATCACATGTTACTAAACAACCAATGGATCACAGAAGAATTCAAAGAGGAAGTGAAAAAATACCTAGAGATAAATGACAACAAAAATACGACAATCCAAAATCTGTGGGATTTAGCAAAAGCAATTCTAAGAGGAAAGGTTATAGTAATACAATCTGACCTTAGGAAACAAGAAAAATCTCAAACAAACAACCTATCCTTTCACCTAAAGCAACTAGAGAAAGAAGAACAAACAAAACCCAAAGTTAGTTGAAGGAATAATCATAAAGTTTAGGGCAGAAATAAATGTAATACAGACGAAGAAAACAATAAAAAAGATCAATGAAACTAAAAGCTGTTTCTTTGAGAAGATAAAATTTTAAAACCTTTAGCTAGACTCATCAGAAAAAAAAAAAAAAAAGGAGAGACTCAAATCAATAAAATTAGAAATGAACAAGAAGTTACAATGGACGCCACAGAAATACAAAGGATCATAAGAGACTACTAAAAGCAACTGTATGCCAATAAAATGGACAACCTGGAAGAAATGGACAAATCTTTACAAAGGTATAATCTCCCAAGACTGAACCAGGAAGAAATAGAAAATGGGAACAAACCAATCACAAGTACTGAAATTGAACCTGTGATTAAAAAAATTCCTACAAACAAAAATCCAGGACCAGATGGCTTCACAGTCGAATTCTATCAAATAATTAGAGAATTATTTGAAACCCTTATGAAACTCTTCCAAAAAATTGCAGAGGAAGGTACACTCCCAAGTTCATTCTATGAGGCCAACGTCACCCTGATACCAAAACCAGACAAAGATGTCTGGTTTTCTTCATCTGTATTACATTTATTACATGAACAAAGAAAGAAAACTACAGGCCAATGTCACTGATGAACATAGATGTAAAAATCCTCAACAAAATACTAGCAAACAGAATCCAACAGCACACTAAAATGATCATACACCATGGTCAAGTGGGAGTTACCCCAGGGATACAAAGATTCTTCAATATACACAAATCAATCAATCTGATACACCACATCAACAAATTAAGGGATAAAAACCATATGATCATCTCAATAGGTGCATAAAAAGCTTTTGATAAAATTCAATAGTCACTTATGATAAAAAAATATCTGTCTAGAAAGTAGGCATAGAGGGAACCTACCTCAACATAATAAAGACCATATACAATAAACCCACAGCTAACATTATTCTTTTTTTTTTTTTTTGTGGTATGCGGGCCTCTCACTGCTGCAGCCTCTCCCGTTGTGGAGCACAGGCTCCGGCCGCGCAGGCCCACCAGCCATTGCTCACGGGCCCAGCCGCTCCACAGCATGTGGGATCCTCCCGGACCAGGGCACAGACCCGTGTCCCCCACATCGGCAGGTGGACTCTCAACCACTGCGCCACCAGGGAAGCCCCACTAACATCATTCTTAATGGTGAAAAATTGAAAGCATTTCCTCTAAGATCAGAACAAGACAAGATATCCATTCTTGCCATTTTTATTCAGCATAGTTTTGGAAGTTCTAGCCACAGCAATCAGAAAAGAAAAAGAAATAAAATCAAATTGGGGGCTTCCCTAGTGGCGTGGTGGTTGGGGGTCCGCCTGCCGATGTGGGGGACGTGGGTTCATGCCCCGGTCTGGGAGGGTCCCACGTGCTGTGGAATGGCTGGGCCCATGGGCCATGGCCACTGAGCCTGCACGTCCGGAGCCTGTGCTCCACGACGGGAGAGGCCACAGCAGTGAGAGGCCTATGTACCGCAAAGAAAAAAAAAAAATCAAATTGGAAATGAATTTAAACTATCACTGTTTGCAGATACATGATACTATACATAGAAGATTCTAAATATGCTACCAGAAAACCGCTAGAGCCCATCAGCGAATTTGGTAAAGTTGCAGGATACAAAATTTATACAAGGAAATGTCTTGCATTCCTCTACATTAATAACCAAAGATCAAAAAGAGAAATTAAGGAAACAATCCCATTTACCATTTCATCAAAGAGAATAAAATACCTAGGAATTAACCTACCTAAGGAGGCAAAAGCCCTGTAGTCTCAAAACTCTAAGATGCTGATGAAAGAAATCCAAGTGACACAAACAGATGGAGAGATATGCCATGTTCATGAATTGGAAGAATCAATATTGTGAAAATGACTGTACTACCCAAAGTAATCTACAGATTCAGTGCAATACCTATCAAATTATCAATGTCATTTGTCACAGAATTTGAACAAAAATATTTTACTATTTATATGGAAACACAATGGACCCCAAATAGGAAAGAAATCTTGAAAAAGAAAAACATAGCTGAGGGAATCAGGCTCCCTGACTTCAGACTATAAGACAAATCTACTGTCATCAAAACATTATGGTTCTGGCACCACAGCAGAAATATAGATCAATGGAACAGGATAGAATGTCCAGAAATAAGCCTATGAACTTATAGTCAATTAATTTATGACAAAGGAGGCTTTGCAACATGTGGTGCTGGGAGAACTGATCAGCTACATGTGAAAGAATGAAATTAGAATGCTCCCTAACACCATACACAAAAATAAACTTAAAATGGATTAAAGACCTAAATGTAAGGCCAGACACTATAAAAATATTAGAGGAAAACATAGGCAGAACTCTGACATAAACTGCAACAATATCTTTTTAGATCCACCTCCTAGAGTAATGAAAATATAAACAAAAATAAACAAATATGACTTAAAAGCTTCTGCACAGCAAAGGAAACCATAAACAAAACAAAAAGTCAACACACAGAATGGGAAACCAATCAAGAAAACTGGTGGAAGACCTAAATAGACATTTCTTCAAAGAAGACAGATGGCCAAAAAGCACATGAAAAGAGACTTATCATCACTAATCATTAGAGAAATGCAAATCAAAACTACAATGAGATATCACCTCACACCAGTCAGAATGGCCATCATCAAAAATATACAAACAATAAATGCTGGAGATGACGTAGAGAAAAGGGAGCTCTCCTACACTGTTGGTGGGAATGTAAATTGGTACAACCATTATGGAGAACAGTATGGAGGTTCCCTTAAAAACTAAATATAGAACTCCATATGGTCCAGCAATCCCACTTCTCAGTATATATCTGGAGAAAACTATAATTCAAAAAAATACATGCACCCCAATATTCATTGAGCACTATTTACAATATCCAAGACATGGAAGCAACGTAAATACCCATCAACAGAGGAGTGGATAAAGAAGGTGTGGTACATATACATGATGGAATATTAGCCATAAAAAAACACAAAATAATGCCATTTGCAGCAACATGGATGGGGCTAGAGACTGTCATACTGAGTGAAATAAGTCAGACAAAGACAAATATCATATAATATCACTTATATGTGGAATCTAAAAAAAATGGTACAAATGAACTATATATAAAACAGATAACTAATAAGAACCTACTGTATAGCCCAGGGAACTCCACTTAATACTCTGTAATGACCTATATGGTAACAAAATATAAAAAAAGAGTGGAGAGATATATATATAAATGATTCACTTTGCTGTGCATCTGAAACGAACACCACATTATAAATCAACTATACTCCAATAAAAATTATTTTTAAAAACTATGATCATAAAAGCTTTTATAATTTAAGCAAACTATGTATACCGCATACTTTCTCATTCATTCATACATTTCATATGCATTATCTTCTAACTACACTGATTCATATTTATATACTCTACTAATATATAAGTTTTATTAAGATGATCAAATTAATTTTTAGGAAGATTCTGAAATCAGAGCAGTTAAGTGAAAATAAACTGCTTTCACAAAACACATTTTTTTAAAAATTAGTAAGATGCATAAATCTTAAGTCCACCACTCAATGGACTTTTACTTAAATAAATAATGCTGGTCAATTTTTAGAGCATTTCCACCACCTAGATCAAGACTTAGATCATACCTGTCAACTATGAATGTTGTTTCATATGCTTTCCCACTCAGCCACACCCAGCACTTTAATTCATAGTAGTCATAGAGGTAATAGCAAAATCTACCAGTTATTTAGTTTGTGCCATGTGCTTGATTCTGTGCTAGATCCTTTAATTAAAATATCTCCTTTAATAGGATGATTCTCTACTTCTGACATACAATGCAGCATTTTCATTATCAATCAGCTAGTCCAAAGTCACACATATTGTTAGTGGCTAATGGAACACAAAGTTTTATTTAGCTTAAAACTTGAGAACTTTATCCACATGAGGCAGACTTTCATTAATTTGAACAATGGAGTTTGGTAATAACTACATGCTCCAAATAATGACAGTAAAACTAGTTGAGACATCAAATAATGTAAAACTGTCAGAGATAAACACTGGAGACAAATACCTAGGGAAGGATAATCCTAAAGTGCCCTGCCCACTCAGAAATTAGTTTGGAGAGGTTTTAGGATTAAAGTCACTATACTACATCATGTTATTCTGGGAGAGTCAATCCTCAAAAAGAAGATTATATGTCCTTCAATATTTCAAGGAAACAATCTAGCTTTTAGAAGTTTTATTAAAAATAAAATAAAATAAACACTGTGTATTAACCTAACTGTAAAACCAAATAATTCATCCAAATTAAAATTCATTTGAATGACTCTGTATGTACAAGTCCTCAGTTCATTACTCTTCCGACAGTTTCATTACTCTGCAGAGATGGAGGAAATTTGCATTTCCCCAGGCTATGCTTTAAGTGACTGACCAGGAGTGAGGCATCTCCTGGACTCACAACATTAATGGACCACACACTAATTAGCAGCAGGAGGAAGTAGTCTTTACAATGCATGTAAATTAAGTATATTATCAGTAGGTTTTTCTCTTAAAGCCATTCCATGGGAAAATGCACTCTGGAGACCTTCTCTCTTCCTTTCGCAGCAGCAAAAATGGTAAATTCACCCTCAATTCTCCCTCAGAGATAAATTAAAATTGGCTATTTGTATCAGGTGGGAAAAGAAAGGGTGATTTCCCACATCAGGGAACCACCATTACAGATTCAGAGCTCTATCCTCTGGCTATATTACTCATATTTCCTGTTGGTTTAGAAAAGCAAGACTTAGAAATGAATGGCATTCTAGACTGCTCACAAGGGATATGCCTCAAGCTAAACTCCTGCTTTAACTTTACACCGTACCTAAGTCTCCAGATGCTACATGTGTGATTCTGCCATCAGAAATTTTCAGTTATAGCAGACTCAGAAACAATGCGATGGGAAAGTCAGGTTTGGACGAAGAACATAGCAAGATCAAACAAATACCAGGGGCCCAAGGGATGGGATGATTCCAGAGCGGGGGCATTATGAAAAGAAGATGAACTATAATGACAATTTGCTTTCTTTGAACAATTGGCAGTTCTCAGGTGTAGTAAAAAGGACCCAGTCCAGAATCAAGTCAGCCAGGTAATCACCCTCTGAACAGGATATCACCACTTTGAATAACATGCCCTACATTCCAAAAATAAATTAAAAAAAAAAAACTTATCTGTATTTCAGCTTAGTCATATCCATAGAGGAAGCAGTCCAAAGTTTTGACCTGTGTTAGCATCAAGGGATCAGGAATAAAAATTAGCATTAGCCCACAGGCCCTTAGCTGAATCATACTCATACAGGGACCTGGAAAATATCAGAAATGTCTTTACATATACCTAGTTTTTCTTAAACTGTTTTATGAAGAGCTTCCTGTAGAAATCTTGCATGTAATTTCTATACTCTGGGCAAATTTCAGATTCTAAAGAACCTTCACCCAAACTCTCCATTCTCCCTCCCACTCTGCTCCCAATCCCAAACATTATTAATCCACTCTTTCTTCAACATACCTCCTTCCCACTCTGTATCACTTGACATTTTTGATTTAGCAAATATTGGAAGATTTTTTTAAAGTATTTTGTTTGGATCAGAGAAGGTGTTCTGCACTCTTTTCCAAGGTGTTCTACAATTTACTCACTTAACCTATCCATTTTCTATTCTGAGAACAGTGACTCTCAATCCTGATCACACATGAGAACCATCTGGAAAACATGAGGGAGAAAAGCATACTTTGGGCATACTCAAGACAAATTAAATTTCCAAGTACAAGGCCTTGACATTATATTTTAAAAATTCCCTAGGTGACATTGATATTCACCTGTGTAAAGTACACTGTATTAAGAGTTTAGTGCTTAAATCAAAGGAAAAGCAACAAAGAACAGAGACATTTCAAAGCTCCAATGGATGGTTCCTGATTTCTATGTTACTATTGCAGATGAAACTCCACAGACATTTTAAACAGTTTCATATGGCAAGCTAAACAGGATTTAAGCAAGGGACTCAGTGCCAGGGACTCTAATCCCGGAATCACTCTATGAGATTACAAACCATACTTTTATCTCCTTGCAGATCCCCACCCCAAGGGAATTTAGAGGAAGAAGCTTCAAAACAGAAATAATCAAAATGCCGCAGCAGGAAATCTGTTAGGAAACATATAGCACAAGAAGAAAAATATCAGGTGGCATTAATTAAGTTCTCCCAAAGCCCTGAGAAACACTTATTTGAGGACTAGAAAAATATCATCAATTATACTAGCATGTCTTCCAACTGGAAAGAAACTGTTATAGTCAATATGATGCTTGAATGCAGAGCCTCTGATTCTTGTTGTGAGGATACAGTTTGTCTACAAAGACTTTGAAGTGTTTGTGAGCAGGAATTTGCTTTGTGAAACTTTTTACTTCCCACTCCCATGCCTCATACCCAGTGACTTACTAATGATGAATATTATTGTTACATGCTGGATGGAACAACTGGGGCACAATCTATCTCCTTTGCATCATAGATAAAGAAATGTTTTAAATTATATTTTAAAAACAGAGACCTACAAGGGTAAATAACTTTCGAAGGCCTCATGTTGACAGAGAAAGTTAGGGATAGGTTAACTACAGATTTGTGATTACCAGACACAACTGGGCAGGCAACATTTCTGTGCAATCTTCTTTTCTATTTCTTGACACCTTGCTGGCCCACTCTCAACAATGACTATATCAAAACGTATTCCCTCTCTTCAAATATGTAGTATCCCAAACTGCACCTCTTACCTCATATCTCCTGTTCATTCAGAGTCTATTTCCTTATAATTTTGGCTTGCACATGGCCCATTGTGACCACTCAGACCCATCTTTCTATCAGGACTCTTCAGCCTCACTAGCAATGGAAAATTTCTATCTCTCTTTCTCTTTTCCTCATCCTCTCCACATCTTTCTACTTGTCTTTCTCTTCATATTTTTATCCAGCACTAAAGGGATCTAGTTGATTCAGGTAATTTTTTTTGACACGAGACCTCATCAAAAAACTCTGAGTTGTTAGACCTGCGCGGTCTCCTAGGAGTTTCGACTCGCCCAGGAAACAACAAGAGTCGGAAGTCGATGCAAAACGCAAGAGGTTTATTGAAGGCCGGTGCACCGGGGTTCCTTGGTCCTCACGCAGGAGGTCGAAGAAGGAACCCTTTTGGGCGCGAATATGTCAGTTTTATAGGTTCCCACTTCCCCGTATGTAAATTATAGATTTGGTTGTGTTCTCCTGCTGATTGGTCCCGGCTTAGGCTCGGACCAGAGAGGGAACTTGTCCCCAGCTGCCTGATTGGTCTTTGACAGACACCTTTTTTACATTTTGTTATCTCCCTCCTTCTCCCCAGCTGCCTGATTGGTCTTTGACAGACACCTTTTTTACATTTTGTTATCTCCCTCCTTCTCGGAAGGGGGCCGGACATCCTGGAAATTCACCCATTGTCTAAGAAACCCCTATTGTCTGGAGAGTTCTTAATCATTAGCTGGAACAATGTCCCTCGAGTCCCACAGAGTCAGACTTTTGTTCCTTGAGTAGCTTCTCTGGGGGCAACAATTTTCCCTAAAAGATGTTTTAATATGGATGAAACTGCATCAAATACTTTTCTGCCTTCACAGCTGAGCTATTACACCAATTTTGCACTCTCTTTGGGCCCAGGTAATTCTGATATTCAGCAGGGATTAGATCATTTACTAAAAGTTTAATGTTTAACTAGCATGTCAAAGTTTCAGTTATGCTGGGTTGTCTTTTTCCAACATTACCATCACAGGTTAACATTCCAGAAATGTTGAACAGAGTCTCATAGAACAACTTAAGTGGTTAACTTGATGAATAATTACTGTTCATGGAAATGAATTTGTATATGAGAGTAATTTTATAAATGCATTTGAATTAAATGCTATTGTTTTTAATTATACAAAAACGGATTTTGCCATACATTAATGACATCTTAAGCATCTAAAGACAGTTGAAAATATTTGTTGTATGTGTGCTGGGTATGGGGAGTGGGAATATAGTCTTATAATTGCATTAAACTTACTCAGCAAGTGCAGAAGGTAAACTTGATTTAGTTCTTTAAAAGAGAAAGGTAATTAATTTATTCCCCTGGGAAGCCACAACTTTTGTTAATATTTTAAATGTATTTTAGATTTTTATTAGAGTTATACAAGCACACACATCATTTAAAATCCAAATAATGTTATCAGGCTCATACCAAAAAGGACCAGTCTTCGTCCCATTGCATCCCACCAATCAGACCTACTTTTCAGAAGCAACCATTTCCACATTTCAAAACTATTTGATTATATTGCTATTTGTGTTAAAGGATTTCAGATTTCATTCACAGCAGATAAATATTTAACTCTCTGACTGACCTTATCCCTCCAACCCCATATTCCCTTCCATGCACCCTCCAAACTTGACTTAATTTCATGGAAATTTTTGGCATCTTGTAGTCATAATAGCATTATTCTTATTCATAAATGTTCACTGTTGCACCAAGTAATAAAATATATTATAACAATATTTCTTTTCCTTCCTAGATTTTATATTTGTTTCATTTTTTAATCTACTGTTCTACGTAAAGATTATTTTTTTAAATCCTAAGCAGATCTTTCAAACATCTACTAGTATTATTTTCAGAATATTCAAATACAATGTTAATTATGTATACTCCAAATATTCAAATTCATTAGAAACCTTCTTATGTCCAAGTTTACATACATATGTATTTTTTTCCCTACTTTCTTGAGCATCTCCCTGGAGGAGTGATCTGTCTTTCTTTTCCAAACTAGTGGACTGTTCTATAGGTCACCCTACACAGTGTCTACTATGGACTCTTTGTACCAATGTTAAGCCTCCTGTTTCCTAGATCCTATATGCACCTCTTTGTTAGTTTATTTCTTAACACCTACTAATTAAGGGCACATGGGAGACAACATTTTTGAGAGCATTACTGTCTTAAAATGTCCTTGTCCTCCTCTTACATTTTATTGATAATAGGTTTGGTCAAGAATTATAGTTTAAAAATGATTGTACTTCAAAATTTGAAGTCGTTGTTCCATTATCTCTTAATTTCCAGTATTTCTGTTCATAACATTAATGCCAAAAACGTTGCCTTTTTTTAGGAATCTTTTAGCATCTTACCCAATTGTAGTAGAATTTCATTATGATTTACTTTAATGTGAGCCTTTTATTTTTCTTCATTTATTGTACTTGGGCTCTCCATGAAACCATAAATATAGAGAGCCATGCCCTTTAGTTCCAGGGCACATTAATTTTTAGAGAATATCCACCTCCTATTTTCTCTAATCCCTATTAGTTTGATGTTGGATCTCTTAACTATTTTTTTTAATTTTCATATATTTTATCTCCTATTTTTCTTTGTTATTATCTATGTAGTTCTACTTTATGGGGGATATTCTTGACTATATCTTCTAACAGTTTTTATTCTTCTTTCTTTCTCTAATAATAAAATTTTTGTTTTATAACTTATATATTCTCATTTTTCTGAGAAATCATTTATTTTAATAGGTACAATTAATTAAATATCACTATATGCTAAATGTTTGCTAAGCACATTTCATACATCATCTTGTTTAATTCTTATAATCACTTTTGATGATTTCAGAAATATTATTACCACTTAAAAGAGGAAGATGCCAAGAGTCTAAACTTTTAAAAAATGCTGATTAATTCTGGCTATGTAGATATTGCTCACTTTTTGCCAAGTACTGTATTATGATTAGTTCTTAATTTATAGAAAATTTTTGCTGATAAATGCCAAAGGTGAATCAGTTTGACTGGAGATCTCAAACTCTGCTGCCAGGTGTATGAGACTACTAGAGGTGGAGGCACTGCTTCATTATCTGTACCCATTTAGAACTCCTAACTCATCATCATTATATACATCATATGCCATTTCTTTTTCTTCAGATTTCTTAGATATCAGTCTCCTTATGACAGGGAAAACTTTTATTTTCTTCATAAATCAGCATCCATATCAGTGCCTGGATAAGTAGTTGTAAAAAATGTTGATAATTGAACAAACTTTTGGAAAGCAAACAATTGCTGCTAATTTTATCTGATGTGCCAAAATCACTTTCCACGTTTTTAAGTCCTTAAAGTAAAACTTATTTATAGGTGAGGTAAGATTTGTTTCAGTTGTCTTATCCGTAGAGAAGAGATAACTATATATTCTTTCTTTCTATTATTTTTTGTTTGTTTCTTTTTGTTCAGTTGTTGGTGGTGCTGTTTTTAATTATTTTTTATTTTTACTTTTTATTATTTTATTGTTTTCAATATTTATTTTATTTTTTATTTTTCTATTTTTACTGTATTTTTGTTTTTTTTCTTGTTTTTGTTCTTTCTTTTTTCATTTTTATGTGTTTGTTTTATGTATCCTTTGCCTTATTTTTGAGTTGTCTTTCTGTTTTTCACTTTTTTGGTTTTGTTAGTTTAGTCCTAATGGATTGCTTTCATCTTTGAGTTATTTTCTTTGTTCACTGATTTTTTTTTCTCTTTTTTTTTTTTTTTCTGTCTGCTTCTTGGTTTCTGTTTGTTTGGTTTTGTTCTTATCATTTTTCTTGGGTTTTGTCTGTTTTCTTTCTTCTTTTTTTTTTGAGTGTGTGTTGTTGTTGTTATGCTTGTTGCTGTTTGTTTTTGCTATTTGTCTTGGATTGTTTGTCTGTTTTCTTTTCTTTTTCTTTTCTTGTCTTTCTTTTTACTCTGGTCATTCTTTACATCTTGCAGGCTCTTTGTTCCCTGACCAGGGATTGGGCCCAGGTCTCTGGGATGTGAGCACCAAGGCCAAGATGCTGGAATTCCAGAAAATTCTTGGGTCCAGGGAATATTAATCAGCATGCACTATCCTGGAGGTATCCATCTGGACTCTAAGACCTGGCTCCACCCAACTGCTTGCAGGCTCCAGTGCTTGACACCTCAAGCCAAACAACCAGCAAGACGGGGACACAGCCCCACCCATGAGCAGACAGGCTGCCTAAAGTAGTACTAAGCTCACAAACATCATATCAGAAGGAAAAGACTCAGCTAAACCCACCAGAGAGTAGGCACCAGTCCCTCCCACCAAGAAGGCTACACAAGCCCCTGGACCAAACTCACCCACCAGGGGACAGAAAACAGAAGCAAGAGGAATTACAACCCTGCAACCTGTGGAAAGGAGACCATAAACACAGTAAGTTAGACAAAATGAAACAACAGACAAAAATGTTACAGATGAAGAAGCAAGGTAAGAACCCACAAAACCAAATAAATGAAGAAGAAATAGGAAATCTGCCTGAAAAAGAATTCAGAGTAATGATAATAAAGATGACCCAAGATATCAGAAATAAGATAGAGGTACAGATTGAGAATATACAAGAAATGTTTAACAAGGATCTAGAAGAACTAAAGAAGAAACAATCAGTGATGAACAACACAATAACTGAAATGAATAATAAACTAAAAGGAATCAATAGGAGAATAAAAGAGGCAGAAAAACAGATAACTGAGCTGGAAGACAGAATGGTGGAAATAACTGCCACCATTATTGGCAGTTATTGGAAATAACTGCCAATAAAGAGAAAAGAATGAAAATAAATGAGGACAGTCTCAGTGACTTCTGAGACAACATTAAACTAATCAACATTTGAATTATATTGGTCCCAGAAGAAGAAAACAAACAGAAAGTGTCTGAGAAAATATTTGAGGAGATTATAGTGGAAAACTTCCCTAACATGGGAAAGGAAATAATCACATACTTCCAGGAAGTGCAGAGAGTCCCATACAGGATAAACCCAAGGAGAAACACACCAAGACACACATTAATCAAACCAACAAAAATTAAATACAAAGAAAAAATATTAAAAGCAGCAAGGGAAAAGCAAAAAATACCATACAAGGGAATCCTCATAATGTTACCATCTGATTTTTCAGCACAAAGTCTACAGGCCATGGGGAGTGGCAGGATATATTTAAAGTGTTGAAAGGGAAAAACCTGCAACCAAGCTTACTCTAACCACCAAGAATCTCATTCAGATTCAACAGAGAAATGAAAAGATTTATAGACAAGCAAAATCTAAGAGAATTAAGCACCATTCAACCAGGTTTACATCAAATGCTAAAGGAACATCCCTAGGCAGGAAACACAAGGTATGAAAAAAGACCTACAAAAATAAACCCAAAACCATTAAGAAAATGGTAATAGGAACATACATATTGATAATTGCCTTCAATGTAAATGGATTAAATGCTGCAAAAAAAGACATAGACTGGCTGAATGGATACAGAAACAAGACCCATATATATACTGTCTATAAGAGACCCACTTCAGACCTAGGGACACATACAGACTGAAAGTGAGGGGATGGAAAAAGATATTCCATGCAAATGGATATCAAAAGAAAACTGGAGTAGCAATTTTCATATCAGACAAAATAGACTTTAAAACAAAGACTATTATAAGAGACAAGGAAGGACATTATATAATGATCAAGGGATCGTTTCAAGAAGAAGACATGACAATCATAAATATTTATTAACCCAACATAGGAGCACCACAATACATAAGGCAAAAACTAACAGCCATAAAAGGGGAAATCGACAGAAGCATAATAATATTAGAGGACTTTGACACTTCACTTATGCTAATGGCTAGATCTTCCAGAGAGAAAATTAATAAGGAAACACAGTCCTTAAATGACACATTAGACTAGATAGACTGATATTTGTAGGACATTCCATCCAAAAGCAGCAGCATGCACTTTCTTCTCAAGTGCACAGAGAACATTCTCCAGGATAGATCACATCTAGGGTCACAAATCAAGCCTCGGTTAATTGAAGAAATTTGAAATGTATCAAGCATCTTTCCTGACACAACACTTTGAGATTAGAATCAATGACAGAAGAAAAAAAACTGTAAAAAACACAAACACATGGAGGCTAAACTGTATGCTCTTAAATAACCAAGATATCACTGAAGAAATCAAGGAGGAAATAAAAAAATACCTAGAAACAAATGGTTACTAAAACATGATGACCCCAAACCTATGGGATTTAGCAAAAGCAGTTCTAAGGGGCAAGTTTATAGCAATAAAACCCTACCTTGGGGCTTCCCTGGTGGCACAGTGGTTGAGAATCTGCCTGCTAATGCAGGGGACACAGGTTCAAGCCCTGGTCTGAGAGGATCCCACATGCCATGGAGCAACTAGGCCCGTGAGCCACAGCTACTGAGCCTGTGCATCTGGAGCCTGTGCTCTGCAACAAGAGAGGCCACGATAGTGAGAGGTCCATGCACCGTGATGAAGAGTGGCCCCCACTTGCCACAACTAGAGAAAGCCCTTGCACAGAAACAAATCCCAGCACAGCAAACCTAAATAAATAAATTAATAAACTCCTACCCCCAAAGTCTAAAAAAAAGAAAAAAAAAAACCCTATCTCAAGAAACAAGAAAATCTGAAATAAAAAACCTAAACTTACTCCTAACACAACTAGAGAAGAGAGAACAAAAAACTCCAAATTTAGTAGAATAAAAGAATCATAAAGATCAGAGCAGAAATAAATTAAATAGAAACAAAGAAAACAATAGCAAAAATCAGTGAAACTGACAGCTGATTCTTTGAGAAGATAAACAAAATTGATAAAAGTTTAGCCAGATTCATCAAGAATAAAAGGGAGAGGATTCAAATCAATAAAATTAGAAATGAAAAAGAAGTTACAACTGACACCAGAGAAACACAAACGACCATAAGTGACTACTACAATCAACTATATGCCCATAAAATAGACAACCTGGAAGAAATGGACAAATTCAGAGAGAAGTTTAAACTTCCAAGACTGAACCAGGAAGAAATAAAACATATGAACAGACCAATCACATGTAATGAAATTGAAATTGCGATTAAATATGTTCCAACAAACAAAAGTCCACAATAAAATGGCTTCACAGGTGAATTCCATCAAATATTTAGAGAAGAGAAAACACTTAACTTTCTCAAACTCTTCCAAAAATTGGCATGAGAGGAACCACCCAAGCTCATTCTATAAGACCACCACCACCCTGATACCAATACCAGACAAAGATATCACAAAAAAAGGAAATTACATGCCAATATCATTGATGAATTATAGGCAAAAATCCTCAACAAAATACTAGCAAACCAAATCCAACAACACATTAAAAGGATGATACACCATGATCAAGTGGGATTTATCCCACTGATGTAAGGATTTTTCAATATATGCAAATCAATGTGATATACCATATTAACAAATTGAAGAATAAAAGCCATATGATCATCTCAATAAATGCAGAAAAAGCTTTTGACAAAATTCAACACCAATTCTTGATAAAAACTTTTCCAGAAAGCAGGCTTAGAGGGAATAGCATAATAAACTCAGCATAATAAAAGCTATATATGACATACTCACAGCAAACCTATTCTCAATGTTGAAAAAACTGAAAGCATTTCTTCTAAGCTCAGGAAAAACACAAGGGTGTCCTCTCTCACCACTATTATTCAACATAGATTTGGAAGTCCCAGCCATGGCAATCAAAGAATAAAAAGAAATAAAAGGAATCCTAAGTGCAAAAGAAGAACTAAAATTTTTCCTATTTGCAGATGAAATAATACTATATATAGAAATTCCTAAAGATGTCACCAGAAAGCTACTAGAGCTAATCATTGAATTTAGTAAAGTGCAGGATACAAAATGAATACACAGAAATCTCTTGCATGCCTATATACCAATAATGACAGATCAGAAAGAAAAATTAAGATAACAATCCCGTTTATATTTGCAACAAAAAGAATAAAATATCTAGGAAGAAACCTACCTAAGGAGGCAAAAGACTGGTACACAGTAAAGTATATTATACTGATGAAAGAAATTGAATATAACACAAATGGATGCAGAGATATACCATGTGCTTGGATTGGAATAATCAATATTGTGAAAATGACTATACTACCCAAAGCAATCTACAGATTCAATGCACTCCCTATCAAATTACCAATGGCATTTTCCCCACTATTAGAACAAAATATTTTATAATTTGTATGGAAACACAAAAGACTCTGAAGAGACAAAGTAATTTTGAGAAAGAAAAATGGAGCTGGAGGAATCAGGCGCCCTGACTTCAGACTATACTACAAAGCTACAGTAATCAAGACCGTATGGTACTGATGCAAAAACAGGAATATACGTGAACGGAACAGGATAGAAATCCCAGAGATAAATCCACACACCTATGAAAAAGAAGCAAGAATATACAATGGAGAAAACACAGTCTCTGCAAAAATTGGTGCCAGGAAAACTGGACAGCTCCATGTAAAAGAATGAAATTAGAACACTCCCTAACACCATACACAAAAATAAACTCAAAATAGATTAAAGGCCTAAATGTAATGCCAGACACAACAAAAATCTTAGAGGAAAACATAGGCTGAACACCTTTTTTGACCCACCTCCTAGAATAATGAAGATAAAAACAAAAATAAACTAACTGACCTAATTAAACTTAAAAGTTTTTGCACAGCAAAGGAAACCATAAACAAGACAAATACTACTCTCAGAATGGGAGAAAATATTTGCAAATTAAGCAACAGACAAAGGATCCATCTCCAAAATATACAAACAGCTGAGTCATTCAGCTCCATATCAAAAAAAAAAAAAAAAAAAAACAACTCAATCAATAATTGGTGGAAGGCCTAAGTAGACATTTCTCCAAAGAAGACATACAGATGGCCAACAAACACATGAAAAGGTGCTCAACACCACTAATTATTAGAGAAATGCAAATCAAAATTATAAGAGGTATCACCTAGAATGGCCATCATAAAAAAATCTACAAACAATAAATGATGGAGATGCTGTGGAGAAAATTGAACCTTCTTGCACTGTTGGTGGGAATGTAAATTGATACAGCCACTATGGAGAACAGTATGGAGGTTCCTTTTAACAGTAAGTATAGAACTACTCTATAATATAGCAAACCCACTCCTGGACATATACCCAGAGAAAACCATAATTCAGAAAATACATGCACCCCAATATTCATTGCAGCACTATTTACAATAACCAGGACATGGAAGCAACCTAAATGTCCATGAACAGAGGAATAGATAAAGAAAATTCAGTATATATATACAATGGAATATTAATCCCATAAAAGGGAGCAAAATTGTTTCATTTGCAGAGATGTGGATGGACCTAGAGACTCTTATACAGAGTGAAGTAAGTCAGAAAGAGAAAAACAAATATCATATATTAACACATATATGTGGAATCTAGAAAAATGGTATAGGTGATCTTATTTGCAAAGTGGAAATCAAGTCACAGTTGTAGAGAACAGACGTATGGATGCCAGGGGGGAAAGGTGGGGTGGTGGGATGCATTGGGAGATTGGGATTGACATATATACACTACTATGCATAAAATAGTTAACTAATGAGAACCTACTGTATAGCACAGGGAACTCTACTCTGTTCTCTCTGGTGACCTAAATGGGAAGGAAATCCAAAATAGAGGGGTATATATATATATATATATATATGATTCACTTTGCTGTACAGCAGAAAATGACACAGCAGTGTAAAGCAACTATGCTCCAATTAAATATATATATATCCTCATTGAAATATATCTTCATTGAAATTTCAGTTTTGTGACTAATAATTTTAGCTTTTAGTCATTGTTTTGTATTTCTTTTTTTACATTTAAAATGCCTTAGCATCACAGAATTAGTCTGTTGGATTCTTGGAAATTTTCTGGTATAATTTCTTAATTTTATATCCAAGACGTTAAGGTACATATAAGTATGCATTTTGTGCAAGTTCATGAAGCACAGCTTCCTAATCTAGACTAGAACTGATTCCCTATTTTGCTCTGAATAATAGTTAACAACATGTTAAGACATAAAAAGAATAAAATAGCAAAGCATAACATAACATAGCATAAAATGTAGGGCCCAGATTGGTCACTAGTAAACTCCACCAAACACTTTAAGAAATAATATACCAAGTCCCTATAATGTCTTCCAGAGTTTGAAGCAGAGGGGACACTTCTTAAACCAGCCTATGAGGCCAGTATTACTCTAACACTAAAACCAGTCAAAGACATTATAAAAATAAAACACCAAAAAATCCCCACTA
Source organism: Grampus griseus (assembly GCF_964374135.1). Lineage (NCBI taxonomy): Eukaryota > Metazoa > Chordata > Mammalia > Artiodactyla > Delphinidae > Grampus > Grampus griseus. The sequence goes on along the minus strand of NC_139014.1, from coordinate 34,934,713 downwards.
TAGACCAATATATCCCATGAATATAGATGCAAAATTCCTCAGCAAAATATTAACAAGTCAAATCTAACAATGTTCAAAAAAATTATATACCACAACAAAGTAAGATTTATTCATGTTGTGCAAGGCTGGTTCAACATTAGAATGTCAAATAATGTAGTTCATCACATCAGACTAAGAAATAAAAATCATATAATTCCAACAACAGATGCAGAGCAATTAACTGACAAAATCCACCACACTTTTGTGATAAATAAAAAACACACAAAAGTTTAAGCAAACTATGAAATAGAGGGCGTTTCCACAACTTGATAAAGAACATCTACAGGAAAACCCTTGGCTACCATCATACTTCATAGTCAGAGAAAATAAGCTTTCTTGAGCAGGAATGTTCCCTCTCATCACTTCATTATTGTACTCAAAGTTCTAGCTAATGCAATAAGAGAAGAAAAGGAAATAAAAGGATACAGATTTAGGTGAAATAAATAAAACTGTATTTTTTCAAGTATGACATGATTACCTATGTAGAAAATCCAAAAGAATTAATAAAGGATTCCTGGAACTAGTAAGTGGTTATAGTAAGATTGCAGAATACAAGTTTAATATACAAAAGTCAATCAATTTTATACACCAGCAATAAACAAGTAGAATTTGACATTTAAAAAGTACTATTTATGGTAGCATCCTTAAAAATGAGATACTTAGGCATAAATCTAAAAATATATGTCCAAGATCTATATGAGACAATTATAAAAACAATAAGACAAAAAGAAACAAATAACTGCATAAATACGAGATTTTCCATGTATATGGATACAAAACCTCAAATTTGTCTAGATGTCAGCTCTTCCAAAATCAAACTACAGATTCAATGCAAATCAAATCAAATATTCAGCAAGTGACTTTGTGGATATTGACAAATTCATTACAAAGTGTATATGGATAGGCAAAAGACTGAAAATAGCCAACATAATACTGAAAGAGAGGAACAAAGTAGGAAGACTGGCACTATGAACCTTCAAGACTTACTATAAAGCTTTAGTAATCAATATTACAGTGTAATATTGGTGAAAGAATAAACAAATAGATCAATGGGTCAGAATAGAGAGCTCAGAAATATACTCCCATAAAATATACTCAACTGATCTTTGACAATGGAGCAAAGGCATACAATGGAGAAAATATAGTCTTTTCATCAAATGGTGCTGGGTGGAATGACTAGATATCACTATGCAGAAAAAAAAAAAGAAAAGAAAATGAACAGACATTGTACTGTTAACAAAAATTGCTCAAAATGGATCATAAATATAAAATACAAAACTATAAACGTCCTAGTAGATAACACAGAAGGAAATTTGTATGACATTAGCTATGGTGGTGACTTTTTAAATTCAGTACCAAAGCACAAGCTATGAAAGAAATAATTGATAAGCAAACTTTATTAAAATTAAAAACTTTTGTTCTGCAGAAGACATGGTGAAGAGAATGAGAAGATAAGCCACAGACTGGGAAAAAATATTTGCAAAAGACTTAGATAAAGGCTGTTATTTGATACAAAGAACACTCAAAATTCAACAGTAAGAAAACAAACAAGCTGACTAAAAAATGGACAAAAGATCTAAGTGCACATCACACCAAAGAAGATATATAGATAACAAATAAGCACATGAAAAGCTGCCCCACATCACGTCATTATGGAAATGCAAATTAATACAATAGTGAGCAGCACTACGCACCTATTAGAATGGTCAAAATCCAAAACACTGACAATAATGAATGACAGTGAGAATGTGCAACTCTCATTTATTCCTGGTGGGAATGTAAAATGGTAGAGCCACTTTGAAGACAGATTGGCAGTTTCTTACAAAAGGAAACACTCTCCTACTATAGAATCCAGTAATTGTGCTCCTTGATATTTGCCCAAATGAATTAAAAACTTATATGCACACAAAAACCTGTACATGGATATTTATAGCAACTTAATTTACAATTGACAAACCTTGAAAGCAACTAAGATGTAGTAGATTGCTTTAGTAGGAGAACGGATAGATTGACTGTGGTGCATCCAGACAATGGAATATTCTTTGCTAAAAATAAATGCCCTATTAAACCATGAAAATATATAGAGGAATCTTAAATGCATATTACTAAGAGAAGCCAATTGAAAAGTTATATACTGTAAGATTCCATCTATATGACAATCTGGAAAAGGTAAAACTATGGAGACAAAAAAAAAGATCAGTAGTTTCCAGTGGTTGCTAGGGAGGGGGGAGGGATAAATAGCTAGAACACAGAAGGCAGTGAAAATATTCTGTATGACACTACAATGGTAGATACATGTCATTGTATATTTGTCCAAATCCATAAATATATAACACTATAACACCAAGAGTGAACCCTAATGCAAATTATAGACTTTGGTTGATAACGATGTGTCAGTGTAGGTTCATTGATTGTAATGAATGTACCTCTCTGGTATGGGATATTGATAAGGAGCGAGTCTTGTGGGTGGGTTTGTCAGGATATATGAGAACTCTCTGTACATTTTGCTTAATTTTGCTGTGAACTTAAAACTGCTCTAAAAATAGACTATGTATATATTTTAAATTGGAGAAGCCAGGATAAATAACCAAAAAATTGGGTTTAAGTTTAAGAAAATTGAAAATAGCAAGGCATGAACACAGTCACACATACACACATGTTAAATTGTGGCTTCTGATCTCCCTTAGGAGTAGAGCAATTTAAATAGAGCTGGGGAAGACAGCCTGTGCTGCATAAGAATGGTTTTATGTATCAGTTTGTTAACATTGAAATATGTCTCTGGACCTCTCAGCCCAAGATATATAAAATCTATGGGCTTGGGTAAGACCATCACTTGAAGTTTGTTTATAGTTTTTCCATATGAGCTCTGTTGCTCTACTTAGGTTCCATCAGCGATACATTTTACATTTGGAAATTCCTCTTGATTTCTGAACATGAAACCACTGCAAGCTATGGGCAGTTTTTTTTCAACTTTCTCAAGACCAAAGAATATGCCGTACTGCTAGACTACAGCCATGTATTAGCAATCTACAGTTTCTGCCCTTGAGGGTTGACAGCTCAGTGAGGGAAAATAGTATTTTGAAAGCTGTGGGAATTCAATCATCAACTATGCTCTCATGGGCTCTCTTCCAAGATATTGGGCCTGATTAAAGGAAATGTTACTTTTAGAAGTGTGCATTGCTATCAAGCAAAAGCAAAATCAACAACAAAACAAAACAAAAACCAAAGAGAAGCATATTGTTATTATGATCCTTCTGTGTTCCATCTTAGCCATACTGCATTTCCCTATTTGTTCATTTGTTTTCTTTCATTGTCAGAAGCGAGATTTTGGTGTGTGTGTGTGTGTGTGTGTGTGTGTGTGTGTGTGTGTGTGTTGTGTATGTTGAGATTTTTTTTTATGTTGGGAGTTACCAAATACAAAATACAGATATAACTAAATCACTCATTTCCTTCTTTTATTGTCAGAAGGCACCAAAAACAGATCAAGAGACCTTTACTTGCATAAACAGGTGTGAGGCCAAATTTAGGATTTTCTATTGAGACAGGAAGTAACAGAGTTTTTGTAGATACAGGAGCAGACGTCCTAGTCCAGGATCCACAATTTAGATGTTTAGAACTCAAAATGGATAACATCAACTGTCCAAGTTTAGGAACAGTTTATTTCCGCTCATATGTATTTGAGGAAATGGGGAGGGCTGTGTTTTTAAAAAGAGAGGTTGGGGCTTCCCTTGTGGCGCAGTGGTTGAGAGTCCACCTGCTGATGCAGGGGACATGGGTTCGTGCCCCAGTCCGGGAAGATCCCACATGCCGCGGAGTGGCTAGGCCCATGAGCCATGGCCACTGAGCCTGCGCGTCTGGAGCCTGTGCTCTGCAACGGGAGAGGCCACAACAGTGAGAGGCCCGCATACCACACACACACACACACACACACAAAAAAAAAAAAAAAAAAAGAGAGGTTGTTTAACCTCAAAACTGAAGGCAGATAAAGACAGGATTATTTTTTTTATTGAAGTGTAATTGACATTATATTAGTTTCAGTGTACAACGTAGTGACTTGATATTTTTATACACTAAAAAATGATAACAAGATAAGTCTAGTTACAATCTGTCACCATGCAAAGCTATTAAAAAAATATTGACTATATGTCTTATGCTGTACATTACATCCATGTGACTGATTTATTTTATAACTAACTGGAAGTTTGTACCTCTTAATTTCCCTCACCTATTTCTCTCATCCCCCCCACCCACCTCCTCTCTGGCAACCACCTGTTAGTTCTCTGTATCTATGAGTCTATTCTGTTTTATTACATTTATTCATTTCTTGTGTTTTTCAGATTCCACATATCAGTGAAATCATAAAGTATTTCTCTTTCTCTGTCTGGCTTATTTCATTTAGCATAATACCCTCCAGGTCCATCCATGTTTTTGCAAATGGTAAGATTTTATTCTTTTTTTATGGTTAATGATCCATTGTATAAACATAGCACATCGTCCTTATCCATTTATCTATCAGTGGTCACTTAGGTTGTTCCCATATCTTGGTGATTGTAAATAATGCTACAATAAACACTGCGGTGTATATATCTTTTTGAGTCCGTGTTTTTATTTTCTATGGAAAAATATTCAGAAATGAAATTACTGGATAGAACAGTAGTTTTATTTTTAATTTATTGGGGAAATTTAATAATATTTTCCATAGTGGTTGCACCAATTTACATTCACACCAATAGTGCATAAGTGTTCCCTTTTCTCCACATCCTCACCAGCATTTATCATTTGTTGTCTTTTTCACAACTATTCTTACAGGTGTGAGGTAGTATCTCATTGTGGTTTTGATTTACATTTCCCTGATGATTAAGAATGTTGGGGCTTCCCTGTTGGTGCAGTGGTTGAGAGTCCGCCTGCTGAGGCAGGGGACATGTGTTCGTTCCCTGGTCCAGGAAGATCCCACATGCCGCAGAGCGGCTGGGTCCGTGTGCCATGGCAACTGAGCCTGCACATCTGGAGCCTGTGCTCCGCAATGGGAGAGACCACAACAGTGAGAGACCCGCGTACCACAAAAAAAAAAAAAAAAAAAGAATGTTAAACATCTTTTCATGTGTCTGTTGCCTAGTTGTATGACTTCAGAAATAAGTTTTTCCAGCCCTCTGCCCACTTTTAATAGGTTTTTTTTTTTTTGAGTTGAATGAGTTCTTTGTATATTTTGGATATTAACCTTATCAGAAATATTGTTTGCAATATCTTCACCCATCCTGTAGGTTGCCCTTTGGTTTTGCTAATAGTTTCCTTAGCTGTGCAAAAACTTTTTAGTTTAATGTAGTTCCGTTTGATTGTTTTTGCTTTTCTTTCCCTTGCCTGAGGGGACATATCCAAAAAATATTGCTAAGACAGATGTCAAAGAGAGTATGGCCTATGTTTTCTTCTAGGAGTTTTATGGTTTCAGGTTTTGCGTTTAAGTCTTTAATGCATTTTGAGTTTATTGTTATATTTGGTGTGAGAAAGTAGTCCAATTTGATTCTTTTGCATGTAGCTGTTCACTTTTAACAACACGATTTATTGAAAAGGCTGTCTTTTCCCCATTGATTATTCTTGCCTCCTTTGTCACAGATTGATTGACCATAGAAGTGTGGGTTCATTTCTGGGCTCTATATTCTGTTCAATTGATGAATATTTCTGTTTTTGTACTAATACACATACAGTTTTTAATATTTTTTCATGTTAAGGCATTTTATTTTAAATATAGCAGAGTGTACACACCAATACCAAAATTACAGTCTATCCCTCCCCTCTACCTTTTCCCCATGGTAACCATAAGATTGTTCTCTAAGTCTGTGAGTCTGTTTCTGTTTTATAAATAAATTCATTATTTATTTTTATATTCCACATATAAGCTATATCATATGATATTTGTCTTTCTCTGTCTGATATACTTCACTTAGTAAAGTGAAGGTCCATCCATGTTGTTGTAAATGGCATTATTTCATTGTGAGTAATATTCCATTGTATATATTTACCACAACTTCTTTTTCCATTCTTTTGTCAGTGGACATTTAAGTTGCTTCCATGTCTTGGCTACTGTAAACAGTGCTTCAGTGAACATTAGGGTGCATGTATCCTTTTGAACCATGTTTTTCTTTGGATATACACCTAAGAATGGGATTGCTGAATCATATGGTAGCTTTATTTTTAGTTTTTTAAGGAACCTCCATACTGTTCTCCATAGTGGCTGTACCAATTTACATTCCCTCAACAGTGTAGGAGAGTTTCCTTTCCTCCACACCCTCTCCAGCATTTATTGTTTGCAGATTTTTTGATGTTGGCCATTCTGGCTGGTATGAGGTGATATCTCATAGTAGTTTTGATTTGCATTTACCAAATAATTAGTGATGTTGGGCATCTTTTCATGTGTCTCTTAGCCATCTGTATTTCTTCTTTGGAGAGATGTCTCTTTAGGTCTTCTGCCCATTTTTCTATTGTTTTTTTTGTTGTTGTTTTTTTTAAATTGAGCTGCATTGACTCTGTAAATTAAGGAGTCTAATCACTTATTGGTCGCATCAGTTGCCAATATTTTCTCCAATTCTGTGGGTTGTCTTTTCATTTTGTTTATGGTTTCCTTTGCTGTGCAAAAGATTTTGAGTTTAATTAGGTCCCATTTTTTATTTTCCATTACCAGAGGAGGGGGATCAAAAAATATCTTGCTACAGTCTATATCAGAGTGTTCTGCCTATATTTTGCTATAAGAGTTTTATAGTATCTGTTTTATAGTATCTGTTTTATAGTATAGTTTTATAGTATCTATTTTATCTTACATTTAGGTCTTTTATCCATTTTGGATATATTTTTGTGTATAGTGTTAAAGAATGTTCTAGTTTTATTTATTTATTTTTTTTTACTTGTAGCTGTCTAGTTTTCAAGCACAATTTATGAGAGAGAATCTTTCATTCATTTTATAGTTTTGCCTCCTCTGTCATAGATTAATTATCCATATTAATTATCAAATTATCCATATTTGATTAATTATCAAATATCCATATATCCATTGATCTATATTTCTGTTTTTGGTGTCAGAACCATATTATTTTGTAGTGTAGTCTAAAGTCAGAAAGCATGATTCCTCCCACTCTGTTTTTCTTTCTCAAGATTGCTTTGGCTACTCGCAGTCTTTTTTTGTCTCCACACAACTTTTAAAATTTTTTGTTCTAATTCTGTGAAAAATGCCACTGGTAATTTGATAGGAATTGCATTGAATCTGTAGATTGCCTTGGGTAGTGTAGTTATTTTTACAATATTGATTCTTCTAATCCATGAATATGGTATATTTCTCTGTTTGTGTCATCTTTGATTTCTTTTATCAGTGTCTTACACTCTTTGGAGAACAGGTCTTTTGTCTTCTTATGTAGGTTTATTCCTAGGTATAAACCTAGGTATTCTTTTTGATGTGATGGTAAATGGGATGATTTCTTTAATTTCTCATTATGATCTTTCATTATTAGTGTGTAGCATCTTTAGGATTTTCTATGTATAATATGTCATCTGCAAAGTGACTTAGTTTTCTATGTATAATATCACGTCATCTGCAAAGTGACAAAGTTTAACTTCTTTTCCAATTTGGATTTGTTTTATTACTTTTTCTTCTCTGATTGCTGTGGCTAGAACTTCCAAAACTATGCTGAATAAAAATGGTGAAAATGGATATCTTGTCTTGTTCCTGGTCTTAGAGGAAATGCTTTCAGCATTTCACCATTGAGTATGATATTACCTATAAGTTTGTCATATATGGCCTATATTATGTTGAGGTTTGTTCCCTCTATGCCCACATTCTGGAGAGTTTTTATCATAAATCGCTGTTGAATTTTGTCAAAAGCTTTTTCTGCATCTATTGAGATGATCATATTGTTTTTATTCATCAATTTGTTGATGTGGTCTGTCACACGGATTGATTTGTGGATACTGAAAATTCCTTGCATCCCTGGCATAAATCCCACTTGATCATTGTGTATGATCCTTTTGATGTATTGTTTGATTCAGTTTGCTAGTATTTTGTTGAGGAGTTTTGCATCTATGTTCATCTGTGATACTGGCCTGTTATTTTCTTTCTGTGAAATATTTTTGGTTTTGGTGTGAAGGTGATGGTGACCTCATAGAATGAATTTGGGAGTATTTCTTCCCCTGCAATTTTTTTGAAGAGTTTCAGAAGGATGGGTAATAATTCTTTGCTAAATGCTTGGTAACATTCACCTGTGAAGCCATCAGGTCCTGGACTTTTGTTTGTTGGGAGTTTTAAAATCAAATTTAGTATTTGTGATTGGACTGATCATATTTTCTATTTTGTCCTGGTTCTGTCTTAGGAGACTGTACCTTTCTAAGAATTTGTCCATTTCTTCCAGGTTGTCCATTTTATTGGCATATAATTGATTGTAGTAGTCTCATGATCCTTTGTATTTCTGTGGTGTCTGTTGTAACTTCTCCTTTTGTGTTTCTAATTTTATTGATTTGAGCTCTCTTTTTTTTCTTCATTAGCCTGGCTAAAGTTTAGTCAATTTTGTTTACCTTTTCAAAGAACCAGCTTTTAGTTTCATGGAGCTTTTCTATTGGCTTCTTGTTTCTATTTCATTTATATCTGCTTTGCTCTTCATGATTTCTTTCCTTCTGCTAATTTGGGGTTTTGCTCATTTTTTCTCTAGTTGCCTTAGGTGTAAAGTGATTTTTCTTTTTTCCCAAGGTAAGATTGTAATGCTATAAACTTTCCTCTTAGAACTGATTTTGCTGCATTCCAGAGGTGTTTGGATCATTGTGCTTTCATTTTCATTTGTCTCTAGGTATTTTATTTCATCTTTGATTGCTTCAGTGATCCATTGATTGTTTAGTAGTATATGGGTTAGCTTCCAAGTGCTTGTGCTTTTTACATTTTTTTCCTTCTAATTGATTATCAGCATTGTGGTCAGAAAAGATGCTTGATATGATTTCAGGTTTCTTAAAGTTACAGAGTTTCACTTTGTGGCCTAGCATGATCAATCCTGGAGAATATTCCATGACCACTTGAGAAGAATATGTACTCTTCCACTTTTGGATGGAATGCTCTCTAAATATCAGTTAAGTCCATCTGCTCTAATGTGTTATTTAAGGCCTGTGTTTCCTTATCAATCTTCTGTCTGGATGATTGGCCCATTGATGAAACTGCTGTGTTAACATCTCCCACTATTATTTTGTTACTGTAGACTTCTCCATTTATGGCTGTCAGTATTTGCCTTATATATTGGGGTGCTCCTATGTCGGGTGCATATATATTTACAATTATTGTATCTTCTTCTCATATTGTTCCTTTGATCATTATGTAGTGTCAATCTTTGTCTATTATAGAAGTTTTTATTTTAAATTCTATTTTTCTTTTGATATGAATATTGCTACTCCAGCATTCTTTTGATTTCCATTTGCATGGAATACCATTTTCTTTTCCCTCACTTTCAGTCTGTATGTGGCCCTAGATCTGAAGTGGGTCTCTTGTAGACAGAATACTTATAGATTTTTGTTTGTATCCATTCAACCAGTCTGTGTATTTTGGTTGGAGCATTTAATCCATTTAAGTTTAAGGTAATTATTAATATATATGTTCTTATTGTCATTTTATTAATTGTTTGGGATTTGCTTTTGTAGGTCTTTTTTCTTTTCTCTTTTGTTCTCTTCTCTTGTAATTTGATGACTACCATTAGCATTGTATTTGGATTCCTTTTTCTTTTGTGTGTGTGTATCTATTGTAGATTTTCAGTTTGCACTTACTATGAGGTTTTGATATAGCAGTCCATGTATAAACAAGACTGATATAAGTTGCTGGTGTTTTTATTTCAAGTGCTTTTGCAAAATCCTGCATTTGTGCTCTCCTTTTCTCACAATTGCTGGTTTTGATATCATATTTGTGTGTGGATGATTTCCTATATTTACTGTTTCTTTGCCTTTACCAGTGAGCTTTTCCTTTTGTAATTTTCCTGTTTGTGGTTGTGGCCTTTTCTTTTCTGCTTAGAGAAGTTTTTTTAGCATTTGTTGCAAAGCTGGTCTTGTAGTGCTGAATTCTCTTACCTTTTGCTTGTGTGAAAAATTTTGATTCTTCTATCAAATCTGAATGACAACCTTGCTGGGTACAATATTCTTGGTTGTAGGTTCTTCCCTTTTACCTCTTTAAATTGTCCCACCTCCTTCTGGCCTGCAGAGGTTCTGCTGAAAAATCAGCTGATAACCTTATGGGAGTTGCCTTGTATGATATGTGTTACTTTTCCTTTGCTGCTTTTAATATTTTTTTCTTTCTCATTAAATTTTGTCAGTTTGATTACTATGTGTCTCAGCATGTTCCTCCTTGGATCTATCCGGCCTGGGCTCTCTGTGTTTCCTGGACTTTGGTGACTGTTTCCTTTCCCATGTTAGGGTAGTTTTCAGCCATTATCTCTTCAAATATTTTCTCAGGTCCTTTCTCTATCTCTTCTCCCTCTGGACCCCACGTAATGCCAATGCGGTTATGCTGAATGTTGCCCCAGAGGCCTTTTAAACTGTCTTTATTTCTTTCATTCTTTTCTCTTTATTCTGTTCTTCAGCAGTTATTTCTATATTTCTGTCTTTCAGCTCACTTAGCCTTTCTTCTGCTTCGGTTATTCTGTTGTTGATTCCTTCTAGAGTATTTTTCATTTCAGTTATTTTACTATTTATCTCTGTCTGTTTGTTCTTAAGCTCTTCTAGGTCTATGTTAAACATTTCTTGCATCTTCTTGATCCTTACCTCGATTCTTTTTCCAAGATCTTGGATCATCTTCACTATCATTATTCTGAATTGTATTTCTGGTAGGTTGTCTATCTCTACTTCACTTAATTGTTCTCATGTTTTACCTTCTTCATTCATCTGGGACATATTCCTCTGTCAACTCATTTTGTCTAATTTTCTGTGATTGAAGTTTCTGTTCCTCAGGGTCCAGGACTATAGTTTTTGTGCTTCTGTTGTCTGCCCACTGATGGATGAGTCTGTCTAAGAGGTTTGTGCACACCTCTGACGGGAATGTCTGTTTCTTGCCTACTGGTGGCTAGAGCTGGGTCTTGCCCCTACGGTGGGTAGCTACTCGGCCTACCCATACAGTTTTGATTACTGTAGCTTTGCAGCATAGTTTGAAATTGGGGACTGTGATACCTCCAGCTTTGTTCTTCTTTCTCAAGAGTGTTTCTGCTATTCAAGGTCTACTGTATTTCCATGTGAACATCAGAAGTATTTGTTCTAGTTCTGTGAAAATGTCATAGGTATTTTCACAAGGATTACATTTAATCTGTATTTTGCCTTTGGAAGTATGATCATTTTAACAATACTTATCCTTCCAACCCATGAGTGCAGTGTATCATTTTTTTAACATCTTCATTGACATATAATTGCTTTACAATGGTGTGTTAGTTTCTGCTTTATAACAAAGTGAATCTGTTATACATATACATATGTTCTCATATCTCTTCCCTCTTGTGTCTCCCTCCCTCCCACCCTCCCTATCCCACCCCTCTAGGTAGTCACAAAGCACCGAGCTCAACTCCCTGTGCTATGCAGCTGCTTCCCACTTGCTATCTATCTTATGTTCGGTAGTGTATATATATATGTCCATGCAAATCTCTCACTTTGTCACAGCTTACCCTTCCCCCTCCCCATATCCTCAAGTCCATTCACTAGTAGGTCTGTGTCTCTACTCCTGTCTTACCCTTAGGTTCTTCATGACTTTTTTTTTTCTTAAATTTCATATATATGTGTTAGCATACAGTATTTGTCTTTCTCTTTCTGACTTACTTCACTCTGTATGACAGACTCTATGTCCACCCACCTCATTACAAATAGCTCAATTTCGTTTCTTTTTATGGATGAGTAATATTGCATTGTATATATGTGCCACATCTTCTTTATCCATTCATCCGATGATGGACACTTAGGTTGTTTCCATCTCTGGGCTATTGTAAATAGAGCTGCAATGAACATTTTAGTACATGACTTTTTTTGACTTATGGTTTTCTCAGGGTATATGCCAAGTAGTGGTATTTATGGGTCATACGGTAGTTCTATTTGTAGTTTTTTAAGGAACCTCCATACTGTTCTCCATAGTGGCTGTACCAATTCACATTCCCACCAGCAGTGCAAGAGTGTTCCTTTCTCTCCCTACCCTCTCCAGCATTTATTGTTTCTATATTTTTTCATGATGACCATTCTGACTGGTGTGAGATGATATCTCATTGTAGTTTTGATTTGCATTTCTCTAATGATTAATGATGTTGAGCATTCTTTCATGTGCTTCTTGGCAATCTGTATATCTTCTTGGAGAAATGTCTGTTTAGGTCTTCTGCCCATTTTTGGATTGGGTGGTTTCTTTTTTGATATTGAGCTGCATGAGCTGCTTGTACATTTTGGAAATTAATCCTTTGTCAGTTGTTTCATTTGCAAATATTTTCTCCCATTCTGAGGTTGTCTTTTTGTCTTGTTTATGGTTGCCTTTGCTGTGCAAAAGGTTTTAAGTTTCAATAGGTCCCCTGTGTTTATTTTTGTTTTTATTTCCATTTGTCTAGGAGTTGGGTTAAAAAGGATCTTGCTGTGATTTATGTCGTAGAATGTTCTGCCTATGTTTTCCTCCAAGAGTTTTATAGTGTCTGGCCTTACCTTTAGGTCTTTAATCCATCTTGAGTTTATTTTTGTATATGGTGTTAGGGAGTGTTCTAATTTCATACTTTTACATATACCTGTCCAGTTTTCCGAGCACCAGTTATTGAACAGGCTCTCTTTTCTCCATTGTGTATTCTTGCCTTCTTTATCAAAGATAAGGTGACTATATGTGCATGGGTTTATCTCGGGACGTTCTATCCTGTTCCATTGATCTATATTTCTTTTTTTGTGCCAGTACCATACTGTCTTGCTTACTGTAGCTTCATAGTATAGTCTGAGGTAAAGGACCCTGATTCCTCCAGCTCCGTTTTTCTTTCTCAAGATTGCTTTGGCTGTTTGGGGTCTTTTGTGTTTCCATACAAATTGTGATTTTTTTTATTCTAGTTCTGTGAAAATTGCCAATGGCAGTTTGATAGGAAATGCATTGAATCTGTAGATTGCTTTGAGTAGTGGAGTCATTTTGACGATGTCGATTTTTCCAATCCAAGAACATGGTTTATCTCTCCATCTCTTTGTATCATCTTTCATTTCTTTCATCAGTGTCTTATAATTTCCTGCATACAGGTCTTTTGTCATCTTAGGTAGGTTTATTCTTAGATATTTTATTATTTTCATTGAAATGGTAAATGGGAGTGTTTTCTTAATTTCACTTTCAAATTTTCCATCAGTAGCGTATAGGAATGCTAGATATTTATTTGCATTAATTTTGTATCCTGCTCCTTTACCAGATTCATTGATTAGCTCTAGTAGTTTTCTGGTAGCATATTTAGGGTCTCTATGTATAGTATCATGTCATCTGCAAACAGTGACAGCTTTACTTCTTCTTTTCCAATTTGGATTCCTTTTATTTCTTTTTATTCTCTGATTCCTGGAGCTAAAACTCCAAAAATTATGTTGAATAATAGTGGTGAGAGTGGACAACCTTGTCTTGTTCGTGATCCTAGTGGAAATAGTTTCAGAGTTTCACCATTGAGGGCGATGTTGACTGTGGGTTTCTCATACATGGCCTTTATTATGTTGAGGAAAGTTCCCTCTATGCCTACTTTCTGAAGGGTTTTTATCATAAATTTGTGTTGAATTGTGTCAAAAGCTTTCTCTGCATCTATTGAAATGATCATATAGTTTTTCTCCTTCAATTTGTTAATATGGTGTATCACATTGATTGATTTGCATATATATATAAGAATCCTTGCATTCCTGGAATAAACCCAACTTGTTCATGGTGTATGAGCCTTTTAATGTGTTGTTGGATTCTTTTTGCTAGTATTTTGTTGAGGAATTTTGCATGTATGTTCATTAGTGATATTGACCTGTAGTTTTATTTCTCTGTGACATCTTTGTCTGGTTTTGGTATCAGGGTGATGGTGGACTAATAGAATGAATTTGGGAGTGTTCCTCCCTCTGCTGTATTTTGGAAGAGTTTGAGAAGGATAGGTGTTATCTCTTCTCTAAGTGTTTTATAGAATTCCCCTGTGAAACCATCTGGTCCTGGGCTTTTGTTTGTTGGAAGATTTTTAATCACAGTTTCAATTTCAGTGCTTGTGATTAGTCTGTTCATATTTTGTATTTCTTCCTGGTTCAGTCTCTGAAGCTTGTGCATTTCTAAGAATGTGTCCATTACTTCCAAGTTGTCAATTTTTTTTCACATATAATTGCTTGTAGTAATCTCTCATGATCCTTTATATTTCTGCAGTGTCAGTTGTTACTTCTCCTTTTTCATTTCTAATTCTATTCATTTGTGTCTTCTCCCTTTTATTCTTCTTGTGTCTGCCTAATGGTTTATCAATTTTATTTATCTTCTCAAAGAACTGCTTTTAGTTTTATTGACCTTTGCTATCATTTCCTTCATTTCTTTTTCATTTATTCTTCATCCGATCTTTATAATTTCTTGCCTTCTGTTAACTTTGTTTTTTTGTTTGTTTTTCTTTCTCTAATTGCTTTAGGTGTAAAGTTAGTTTTTTTATTTGAAATGTTTCTTGTTTCTTAAAGTAAGATTGTATTGCTATAAACTTCCCTCTTAGAACTGCTTTTGCTGCATCCCATAGTGTTTTGGTCATCGTGTTTTCATTGTCATTTCTTTCTACATATTTTTTGATTTCCTCTTTGATTTCTTCAGTGATATCTTGTTTGGTAAGTAGTGTATTGTTTTCCCTCCATGTGTTTGTATTTTTTACAGATTTTTTCCTGTAATTGATATCTCATCTCATAGCTTTATTGTCGGGAAAGATACTTGATACAATGTCTATTTTCTTAAATATACCAATGCTTGATTTGTGACCCAAGATATGATCTATCCTTGAGAATGTTCCATAAGCACTTGAGTAGAAAGTGTGTTCTCTTGTTTTTGAATGGAATATCCTATAAATATCAATAAGTCCCTCTTGTTTAATGTATCATTTAAAGCTTGTGTTTCCTTATTTATTTTCATTTCGGATGATCTGTCCTTTGGTGAAAGTGGGGTGTTAAAGTACCCTACTATGAATGTGTTACTGTCAATTTCCCCTTTTATGGCTGTTAGCATTTGTCTTATGTATTGAGGTGCTCCTATGTTGGGTGCATAAATATTTACAATTGTTATATCTTCTTGGATCGATCCCTTGATCATTATGTAGTGTCCTTCTTTGTCTCTTTTCATAGTCTTTATTTTAAAGTCTATTTTGTCTGATATGAGATTGCTACTTGAGGTTGTTTTTGATTTCAGTTTGTATGGAATATCTTCTTCTATCCCTTCTCTTTCAGTCTGTATGTGTCCCTAGGTCTGAAGTAGGTCTCTTGTGTGCAGCATATATACAGGTCTTGTTTTTACATCAATTCAGCTGGTCTATGTCTTTTGGTTGGAGCATTTAATCCATTTAAATTTAAGGTAATTATTGATATGTATGTTCCTATTAGCATTTTCTTAATAGTTTTGGGTTTGTTATTGTAGGTCTTTTCCTTCTCTTGTCTTTCCTCCCTAGAGAACTTCCTTTAGCATTTGTTGTAGAGCTGTTTTGGTGGTGCTTAATTCTCTTAGCTTTTGCTTGTCTCTAAAGGTTTTAATTTCTACATCAAATCTGAATGAGATCCTTTCTCGGTACAGTCATCTTTGTTGTAGGTTTATATCTCTTTCATCACTTTAAATATGTCCTGCCACTCCCTTCTGGCTTGCAGAGCTTCTGCTGAAAGATCAGCTGTTAACCTTATGGGGATTCCCTTGTGTGTTATTTGTTGTTTTACACTTGCTGCTTTTAATATTTTTTCTTTTTATTTAATTTTTAATTGTTTGATTAATATGTGTCCTGGCATGTTTCTCCTTGGATTTATCGTGTATGGGACTCTCTGTGCTTCCTGGACTTGACTAATTATTTCTTTTCCCATATTACAGAAGTTTTCAACTATAATCTCTTCAAATATTTTCTCAGTCCCTTTCCTCTTCTCTTCTTCTTCTGGGACCCCTATAATTCTAATGTTGGTGCATTTAATGTTCTCTCAGATATGTCTGAAACTGTCCTCAATTCTTTTCCTTCTTTTTCCTTTATTCTGCTCTGCTGTAGTTATTTCCACTATTTTATCTTCCAGGTCACTTATCCGTTCTTCTGTCATTTATTCTCCTCTTGATCCCTTCTAGAGAATTTTTAATTTCATTTATTGTACTGTTCATCAATGTTTGTTTGCTCTTTAGTTCTTCTAGGTCTTTGTTAAACACTTCTTGTATTTTCTCTATTTCCAAGATTTTGGATCATCTTTAGTATCATTATTCTGTATTCTTTTTCAGGTAAACTGGCTATTTCCCCTTTATTTGTTATGTCTGGTGTGTTTTTGCCTTGCTCCTTCATCTGCTGTGTGGTTTTCTGTCCTCTCATGTTGCTTAACTTACTGTGTTTTGGGGTCCTTTTCACAGGCTGCAAGTTCATGGTTCCCATTGTTTTTGGTGTCTGTCCCCTGTGGTTATGGTTGGTTCAGTGGGTTGTTTAGACTTCCTGGTGGAAGGGACTAGTGTCTGGTGGATGAGTCTGCATCTTGCCTTTCTGGTAGGCAGATCCACGTCTGGTGCTGTGCTTTGGGGTGTCTGTGGCCTTATTATGATTTTAGGCAGCCTCTCTGCTAATGGATGGGGCTGTGTTCCTGTCTTGCTAGTTGTTTGGCATAGGTTGTCCAGCACTGTAGCTTGCTGGTCGTTGAGTGAAGCTGGGTATTGTCATTGAGATGTAGATCTCTGGGAGATTTTTGCCATTTGATTTTATGTGGACCTGGGAGGTGTCTTGTGGACCAGTGTCCTGTACTTGGCTCTCCCACCTCAGAGGCACAGTCCTGACTCTTGGCTGGAGCACCAAGAGCCTTTCATTCACACAACCCAGAATAAAAGGGAAAAAAAGAGAAAGAAATAAGAAATAAGATAAAATAAAATAAAATAAAAATAATTATTAAGAAAAGAATTTAAAAACATAAACAAACAAACAAAAAAACCAACAGACAGAACCCTAAGACAAGTGGTAAAAGCAAAGCTATACAGACAAAATCACACATAGAAGCATACCCATACACACTCACACAAAGAAATAAAGAGAAAGAAAAGGGCTTCCCTGGTGGTGCCGTGGTTGAGAGTCCACCTGCCGATGCAGGGAACATGGGTTCATGCCCTGGTCCGGGAAGATCCCACATGCCATGGAGTGGCTGGGCCCATGAGCCATGGCTGCTGAGCCTGCGCATACAGAGCCTGTGCTCCACAAAAGGAGATGCCA
The DNA here is from genome assembly GCF_964374135.1 of Grampus griseus. Classification (NCBI taxonomy): domain Eukaryota; kingdom Metazoa; phylum Chordata; class Mammalia; order Artiodactyla; family Delphinidae; genus Grampus; species Grampus griseus. Next base: position 34,917,287 of record NC_139014.1, on the reverse strand, counting down.
CAACAGTGAAAGGCCCATGTACCACAAAAAAATAAATAAATAAAAAGGAAAAAAATATATATATCTTTGCTCCCTGTTGTAGTTTTCTTATGACAGGGCTGAAAATAAGCTCATCACACGAGATGAATTTTGCCGAAACACAGCAGTAGAGGGCTGCTGCTCGCTCAGGCAAAACAGCGCCGTCTGTCCTGCGGTGGTAGCTTTTATTTAAGCATTATCTATGTTTACATCTTAAAACTTGTTTTCTTAACATTCCAGAAATGCCAAAGCAGCAACATAAGCTTTTATTGATTATACAAGCAACAATGGGCTTTCTCAAAGGCATGCCGTGCTTCATCCTTGAGCTCACAAGCAGCACAAGGACATCTCCCTGTGTTCCCATCATTCTGATTATACTAAAGTAGCACAAGGACATTTCCTTGTGTTTCCATAATTCTGATTATACTGAGGTCATTTCATGGATCAGCGCCCAAAGTAGCCAGGACTGCCTGCATTTCTGGCTTACTTGCTAGCCCTCAGTCTGCCGAGGGGTTCTGGCTTATTCGCTAGCCCTCGGTTTGCCGAGGGGGGCCTCATGGGTCACGTCTCCTTTCCATGTCGTCAGTTATTCCACTACACTCCCAAGTCCACCTCCTCAATTTGGGATGATTCATTGTTTATTCAAGTATTCCACAGATGCAGGGTACATCAAGTTGATTTTGGAGATTTAATCCTCTGCTCCTGAGGTTGCTGGGAGAAATTTCCCTTTCTCTTCCTTGTTTGCAAGCTCCCGGGGTTCAGCTTTTGATTTTGACAGACCTCTGCATGACGGTTGCCTGAGGGCATCTGTTCTTCCCTCAGACAGGACAGGGTTAAAGGAGCAGCTGATTTGGGGGCTGTGGCTCACTCGGGCCAGGGGGAGGGAGAGGTGTGGAGTGCAGGGCGAGCATGTGATTGCAGAGGCCGATGTGACATTTCACCAGCCTAAGGGAGTACAGTGTATCTTTCCACATGTTTGTGTCTTCTTCAATATCTTTCATCAATATCTTATAGCTTTTTGAGTACAGGTCTTTTACCTCCTTCGTTAAATTTATTCTAGGTATTTTATTCGTTTTGATATTATTGTAAATGGGATTGTTTTAAAAGTTTCTCTTTCTGATAGTTTGTTGCTAGTATATAGAAATGCAACATCTTTTTGTGTGTATTAATTTTGTGTCCTGCAACTTTATTGAACTCATTTATTAGTTCTAATAATTTTTTGGTAACATTAAATTTTTTTTCTATATATTGTATTATATCATCTGCAATCAATGACAGTTTTACTTCTTCCTTTCCAATTTATATTTCCTTTATGTCTTTTTCTTGCTAATTGCTGTGGCAAGGACTTGCGATATTATGTTGAATAAAAGTGGCAGGAGTAGTCATCCTTGTCTTGTTCCTGAACTTAAAGAAAAAAATGTTTTCAGCTTCTTGTCATTGAGTATGACATTGGCTGTAGCTTTCTCATATATAGCTTTAATAACGTTGAAGACTATTTCTTTTATACTCACTTTGTTGATAGTCTTTTTAAAATCACAAATGAATGTCAAAATTTGTCAAAAGCTTTCTATTGAGATGATCACGATAGAATTTTTATTCTTCAGTTTGTTAATGTGGACTGTTACATTGATTGATTTGCTGATGTTGAATCATTCTTGCATCCTTGGGATAGACAATGTGATAGATACCATTTGATCATAGTGTATGATACTTTTAATATATTGACTAATTAACTTTGCTAATATTTTGTTTATGATTTTTGCATCTATGTTCATCAGTGATTTTTTAATTTTCTTTTTCTTTTGTGTCTTTCCCCTTTTTGGGTGTTAGGGTGATTCTGGGCTTCTAGAATGAGCTTGGAAGTGTTCTTTCCTCTGAAAATTTTTGAAATAGTTTGAGAAGAGTAGGTGTTAACCCTTTTTTTAAATGTTTAGTAGAATACACCTATGAAGCTATCTGGCCCTGGACTTTTGTTTATCATTCTGTGCATTTGACTGGAGCATTTAGTGCATTACATTTAACATAATCATTAAAAGAAATGTACTTATTGCCATTTTCTTATTTGTTTGTTGTTGTTTTTTGTTTGTTTGTTTTTAGTTTTCTTACTTTCTTCTTTTGCTCTCTGTCCCTGTGAGTTGATGGCTGTCTATCACGTTTGGATTCCTTTCTCTTTTGTGTGTGTATATCTACTATAGGTTTTTGGATTGTGGTTACCATGAAGTTCAGATATAACAACCTTTATGTATATTAGCTATTATTTTAAGTTGATTATCTCTTTAATTTAAATGCATTTAACTCAAACAATTCTGCATTTTACTCCCCCCTCACGGACAATTAATATTTTTGACATCATATTTTATATTTTTTGTTTTGTGTATCTTTTTACCACTTATTGTGGATGGAGATGATTTTACTACTTTTTCTTTAACCTTCCTGTTAGTTTTTTACATGGTTGATCTATTACCTTTAATGTATATTTGCCTCAATGAATTAGATATTTTCTGTCATAATATTTATATTTCTAGTTGTCTTTTCTGCTTAGAGAAGTATTTTTAACATTTCTTTTACAGCTGGTTTAGAGGTGCTAAATTCTTTTAGCTTTTTCTGTCTATTAAACAGTTTATCTCTCATTTAAATCTGAATGATAGTCTTGCTGGGTAAAGTATTCTGGGTTTTAGTGTTTTTCTTCATCACTTTGACTATACTGTGCTCCCTTTGGCCTGTAAAATTCTGCTTAAAATCAGCTGATACACTTATGGGAGTTCCTTTGTTCATAACTATTTGTTTTCCTCTTGCTGCTGTTGAGATTCTCTCTTTATCTTTAATTTTTACCATCTTAATTATAATGTGTCTTGGTGTGGACCTCTTTGGGTTAATCTTATTTGAAACTATTTGTGCTTCCTGGACCTGGATGTCTGCTACCTATGACAGGTTAGGGAAATTTTCATCTATTTTTCCTTTAAATAAGTTATCTGCCTCTTTCTCTCTTTCTTCTCCTTCTGGGACCCTTAAAGTGAATGTTAGTTTTCTTGATGTTGTCCCAGAAGTTCTTAAACTCTCCTTATTTTTTTTAATTTTTTTTTCTTTCTGTTCAGCTTGAGCTATTTCTACTTCTCCATGTTTCAGTTTACTGGTCTGTTCCTCTGTAACATCTAATCTATTATTGATTTTTTTCTAGTGTATTTTTATTTCAGTTATTGTTTTCTTCACCTCCATATGGTTCTTCTTTATGTTTTCTAACACTGTTAAACTTCCTGTGTTCATCCATTCTCCTGAGTTGGCTGAGCATCTTTATGATCATTACCTTGAACTTTTTGGGGGGAGGTTCCTTATTTCCACTCTGCTCAGTCTTCTTCTCAGGTTTTGTCTTTTTTCTTCATTTGGAGCATATTCCTGTATCTTCTCATTTTATCTAATTCTTTGTGTTTATTTCTATACATTAGATAGTTTGGTTATGTTTCCCATCCTTGGAGAAGTGGCCTTATATAAGAGATATCCTATGAGACAGAGTAGCACACGCCCTTCTGGCCATCAGAGCTCTATATTCTAGGGTATCTCCTTTGTGGATTGCATGGACCCTTCTGTTGTGGTGGAGCTAACTATTGTGGGTGAACTGGTAGGTAGGGTTGGCCCCTGGCCAAGTTAGCTGCTAGCCCTGCCTCATGCAATGGCTTCCATCCCTTTGCTTGGAAGATCTTGGTCCCAATGTGGCTGGCTGCACAGCCTGTGGCATACCAGAGCTGTTGCTGGCATGCTGGTAGGTGGGGCTCTGTCCCAGTGCTTGTTGGGGATTCCCAGGGCTGGTGTTGGCCATCCACGGCAGACCTGCATCCTGGCATGACTGGTTTTGCAGCCTGATAAAGGCAAGTGTTTTAACAATATAAGAATATTGGTGCTCGCACATGAGAGACAGAAGTAAAAGTCATATCTGCAAATCAGAAGTGTGCTAATGCTCCCAACTGGTGAAAGAATGCTAAAATACATTGCAACTGACACTCACTAGCTGATATAATGGTTTATGTGAAGGTTATTTCTAAGGAGTCAAGTGAAAGCAGGCAAAGCTTCATAGCCTTTTCAGCTAAAACCTATACAAAGCTACATGTTTTCTTCAGTGACTGGATTCCCAATATTTACATTTTACCTCAAGGTCAGAACTCCTGAGCCGTCCCTTCAAGACCAGGTGCTATTATAACAGCCTGAAGGACTTGTGTAAAGACTACTACACAAGCAACAGAGAGAGAAATTTGAGTGTAAATGGAACATAAGATAAGGAGAGAGAAAGAGGAGGGGAGTTCCAGTCAAAATAAGCCTGCAAATCAAAATGCAAAAAAAAAAAAAATTAAAAATTTAAATTAAAATAAAATTTAAGAAAAAGAAAGAAAAAAAGAAAAAAGTGAGAAACAATCTTGCTAAAAGAGCAGTCAACAAAAATAATATTTCTTTAGAGTAAAGAATCTGAAATTTCCTACAGATATAAATGAGAATATCTCTCATAAAAAAGAATAAAGAATATTGATAAATAAGCAGAAAAAGTTTAAAAAGACAGGTTTATAAGCAGAATCAATTAGAAGTTATTGAGATTGAAAGACAGTACTAGGAACTCAGAACGCAGATAGGATAATTTTAAAAGATGAAAATTGTTCAGAACTATAGAGAATAGATTAACAGACTCCAATATTCATTCCATAGGCATTCAGAAAGAAGAGAATAAGAAGAATATTAAAGAAGCAATATTATAAGAGATAATAATTTTCTGGAATATAAGAAATAGTCTACAGACTAAATCAGTATACTAAGTACTAAACAAAAAATTAAAATAAATTTATAACTATAACATTTTAGTTAAATTATGAAGCATTAAGATTAAAGACAAAATATTAGAAATTAGTGGATAAATAAATAAATTGCATACCTATGAATGATGAGAATTAGCAGGCTTCTCATCAACAATAATATAAGCCAAAAGAGAATGAAGAGGTATCTGTAAAGTATTGATTGAAAATAGCTGGCAATTTAGAATTCCATAGCCAGTTAAAATAACATTCAAGAGTTAGGATGAAGTAATAAAAAAACAAAACCATACCTATAAAACCAATGGGAGTTTATCATCCATAGACTTTCTTTCTTCATTACAAAAAGATGTACTTTAACATAAAGAAAAGTAAAAACTATAGGAGTCTAGTGAAAGAAAAAGTAGATGTGATAAAAATAATAAAATATGTTTGTAAATTTAATTCAATATGACTATAATTAATAATAACTAATTGTGTGCCTAAAACTTTCAGAAGGCAATAAAATAAAAGAGCATGGGATGAAGTATTAACAGTGTTAAAACACATGAAGAGCAACATAGTAGAATTAAATAATTTTAGGCTTGTTAGAAATATGTACAGAAAGGCATTTATTGAATATATTAAAAATTTAGTTGTAACCAGTGAAAGTATTAATTATTTCAAGCTTACACACCATAAAAGGAGAAAAATAGATTTAGAAAAAGAGAAGGATAATGAAAAGTTTACCCAAGCATAGCAAAAAATGAGAAAAAGAACTGTCTAAATATATTAAACACAATAAATGCTAACAGAATAAGCTTGTTTAAATACAATCTCTTAAACTGGATTTTTTAAACTGCAGTTATATGCTACTATAAGAGTTATTTCTTTAACAAAAATTTACAATATCCTTAAAAATAAAATAGGAGATATGGACAAGATAGCCAAATATAAACAGAAGAAGACTGGTGAACCAATATTAATAGCAGACAAAATAGAAATTTAAGAAATAATTAATAGTTATAAAGGGTGACATTGTAATAAAGAGCAATTCAATGAATGTGAATTAAGTAGTTATTTCACTAACAGTCTAGCCTAGTCACCTAGTCACCGTGAGACAGACTTCACTTGGTAGCACAGTTCAACCATACTGAAGACATCATCCTCAGGATACCACTGGTGGCTATCTCATCTATCTTTCTCATGTTGTTTTATATGTTTCAAACTTATAATCTGTATTTTTTAGAAAGTACAGATTCATCCATGTCAAAAATTCCCATTATAAATATTTAAATAATGAAATATTTAAACAGCTTGACACAGTATATTAACAAGTCCATGGTACTAAGACATTAAATGACTGAAATTCAATCTTCCATTGTTAAGATTTGTCTCAGTCACAGAAGCACCTCATGAAAGAAAAGCAGAAATATCTTTCTGGAAATGCAAAAGAGAAAGTGATTCTTTTGATATCTCTTTTTTATGATGATAATTCTTGACAGGATAGCCATTTTATCACTAAGTGAATTCCTAAAGGGGAAGGGTATTGAATCTCTCTCTCTTTCCCTTGCTCTACATTTTGTTGCCTTTGTTGTTCATAGACTCCTCACACATAGAATGAAATTTGGATTAAAACGTAACCTAAAAAGAAGATATCACAACAGAGTCATTTAATTTCTCTTTGTTAACTCTCTATTTTCCTGTCTAAAACTCCAGAGTGAAGGTGAAATATAGCATCATTTCCAGGAACAGTGAAAACCTTTTCCCCTTTATGCTAGCACAACACTAAAATGTGATTTGGGTGTAAATATAACATATCCAAATATTAACTTCAAGATGTACTACAGATGTGTTATTCTCAAAGAATAGAAACTTCAGGGATACACTTCAATGCACACTCTAACACTTCATTCTTAGTATCCTGGTTGCTATAATACCTACCACTCCACATTCCACAGAGAAAACTCAGATATCATATGTCCCCAGCAGATAGATCTGCTTTTGATTATTGGCATTCATGGGGCTCATCCAAAACACAGTTTTCACAAACAAATTTCTTTTGGGCTTTAAGATGTATTCTACTTTTTTTTGTAGTGGATTTTACCTCCTCTGTCAATCTTTGTCCTGTTTTTTTTATTTCCACCTATTCTACCTGATTATATGTTTTCACTTTTTCTTGTCTAGACTACCACAACAGTCTCTCAACTTGTCTTTCCTCTACTCCCTCTTGGCTCCAACATGTCCTTTGCATTACAGACAGTAGTATTTCTAATGTGCAAATATGACCATATTGCTGCTTTCAAATTCAAATAGATGTATAAAATAAAATGTGCAAAAAAAAAATAGAACAAGCTTTTCACATCTCTTCCATAATCTAATGCTTTAATGTTCTTCTCCTGCCCCTGCCATAAATGTATTTTCTTCCTTAACCATGGTGATTTACTAACTGTCTTATAAACACATCAGTGCCTTTTATTTTTCTATATCTTTGAGTATTCTGTTCCCATAGGCCAGGATCCTTTAATCACTTAAAACTTACTATAACTCTTTCAAAGCAAAATTCTGGGGAATGACATAGGCCATTCACAAAAGTAAATAAGCATCTTCTACTTTGTTATAATTCCATAGTACCAAGTATTTCTTGTTTTGATTCACTTATCCCATTATTTAATAGATCAGTTGAATGGAAAATCTGGAACTAGGTGCCAGGATGAATGATGATTATCAGAGCTGGGTGAATTGATACAGTGAAAGTGCATTTAACATTAGATTTGAGTAAGTTGCTAATTGTAGAATGTGGAGATTCCATTGCTTAATTTTATTCTGCCTTAGGTTGGTGCTGGTTATAAGGATTTGCAGGTCATAAAATGAATCCATCAGTGCAAAAGATGATTTAGAAGTTCCGAACAAAGGAGGGCTCTCATCTAGACCTGCACAAGAGAATATATATTGAATGAATAACCTCTTCCAATCTTGGCAGCGGTCTCATGTAGGAGATGAAATTTACAGTTCAGCCTGGCCTGAGCTTTTGGTTGTCTCTTAAACATTGGTGATTGTCCAAATCATCTTCTTTGTTCTTAGTGGTTCCCAGCAGTTGAGAATGTGTGGAGGACCTGTTAGTGTCCCAAAGAGGAGGGTCTCAGTCAGCCTCTAGATGTAAGGTAAGTTAGAGGCTCTCAGGCAGCAGCTTTTATAGCATGCAAACAGGCCTCTTTCAGGGAAAGACTGGGAGACAGCAATTTTTTTTTTCCTGCCTCTGTATTGAGCCCTGGAGGAATAGCCACAGTGAGTCCTCCCAAGCTCTTTAAGAACTGTTTCTTTGTTTGCTGTAGTCTTGTGGGTCTCCTGGGTACAAGCTCGGTTGGCTTTCTGAGCTAGGTGTTTTGGGGGCTAGTCCTTCAAATGGTCTTAAAAGTTGGAGCAGTAGATGTTGGGTCCAAACCCTTCACTCTTCAGGGAGAAGCTAGGAGTTGTGAGTAACCTCCCAGTTGTGGGGTTTATTTGAGTGTGTCTCAGCCTGTCTTACTCATTTCAATGCAGATAATTTCTCATTCATCTGATATGTAGGAGTTGCTAGGTTAGTTTCTGTATTTCCTTCAGAGACAATTGCACCCTGTGTAGCTGTAGATTTGGTGTGTCCCTGGAAGGAGTTGAGTTCAGGAGACACCTATGTCTCCATCTTGGAGTGGAACTCTGATAATATATATCGAATATGATATCAGTCAACTTAACTTTAAGCTGTCAGTTACAAATTTAGTGAACATTATCAATTTTCTTATCCTCCTTGACCCTCACTATTTATAGCTACAATACAAAGTTAACACTAGTTTCAAATTAATAGTGTGCTGTAAATATTTAAGACACTATATTTTTATATATTAATAATAATTATAACTACTAATAGTATTAGTATTATTAATGATGGTGATGATAATAATAAGAAGAAAAAATATTTCATGCTGCTTTGATCTAGTGTTAAGGCCCTGGTTGGAAGCTGAACAGTTTCCCTTCTTGGGCAACTTCCCTTCTTGAGTTCTCACACCCTGGGACCACTAGGCACTCACCTTAATTACCCTGGGGCCAGAAGCCAGAGGTCAAGGAACAGCGCCTATATGCAAAAGCCTATGAAACTTTTCAATCCAGCCATTCCACAGGGAGCCTGGGAACCTAGCTAATCACACTCTTTACCATATATAAACTGCCTTCTACATCCCCAGTTTGCTGCTACCCTGACCCGAGATGTAACCTCCTGTGTGACCTTGCATGGCAGTCTTCTTTCATTTGGAGCTCTAAGTAACAAAGGTTTCTATCTTGCATGTGTTCGAGTGTCTGTGTGTTGTATCCCACCAACAAAAGAATCTTTAAAATTTATAAAATATTAACATATACTATGAAACAAAATAGGTATCTTTTCAAGTGGAAGAAAAATGGTGACTACTGCTACTCATATTTTTTTTTCTTCTATGAATCCAAAAGCAAGGTCAATAAAATATAACCTAGACATGTTACCAGAACTTCTCCAGGTCTTTGCTCAAAACCCATCAACCCCCACCTTTAGCAGGAGTGTCCTTGCTCACAACCCTCCAACCCCCACATTTAGCAAGAGTTAACATAAACCTTTAAGTTAAAGTGTCCAGAGACAAGAAAGTAAGCTACAAACAAAACAAAACAAACAAACAGAAACCCAGATGGAACCAGCTAGGACCAAAATGGCAAAAAATCTGACCTTCAACAGACCCTGAGTCCATTATACAGATTTTACTTCATTAGCATACTAAATGACACACCTGCTGGCAGCCAAGACCAGATATTAAGGACCAAAAAAGGATGAAAAGAGAGTGGCACCCCACTTCTCCTCAAAAGTCCTGCCCATTCCCCAGAAGACTAATGAATATGCCTCCCCATCATCAGCCTCTCTCTTCCTCCCTTTGCCTTTACCTTTTAAAATTAAATCCCTGTTGCCAGGTGGGAGAGAAGTTGATCTGTGAACTTAGTTCCTGTTTCTCCATTCTTTAGCCATTGAATAAAATTTATACTGTGTGGATCTCAGGTTCAGTTTCATTATTTGCCTACTCCAACAAACCAGAAAAGAACCCTCCCCCACTGAGGCAGGGAGCCATCAGCTGGGCTAGGGCCAGATCAAGGCCCATAGACTCAATTTGGTAACAGCAGACTATGGTGCTCTTTGAATCTTCTGACATACCATCCTTACCAGTAGATCAGTAAGCCATAGAAATATCTATTCGGCCACCTAGGTCTAATCAAGGGATACTTCCCCAATAGAGCTCACAAAGTTTAAGAAATAATAGAAGTGCCATAGAAACCTACAGTCAATATTATGGCAATTGAGATGGTAAAAGACTTTTCACTTCTCACACTTATTCAATCCCACATTTCATACTCAAATATTAATAACAAATTACACTAGAAAATGATTATGAGATCAGAGGACAATCACTGCCATAACAATTATTCTGAAAATAGACTGTCAGCTGTTATTCACTAATTGCAAAAATGGTAAATAAAATATTGCCATCTTGGAAATAATTTTGGTAGAATATTTCCTTTAAAATGTGACCTGGAATATGTCACATCCGTATGGAATTATATCACACAGAAATTTATCTTTATTATTATTTATTCTGTGATATCAATTTTCTTTAGGAAACAAAATACAATAGCAAGCCTTTAGTCGTGTGCTTATTGACATCATCTGTGGTTACAAATATTTATTTGTAATAGCTCTGTCTTCTTTTACCAACTTTCTGACATAAACTATAATAATAGTAATGAAATATTGATTGAACACTAACAATATCAGACACTATTTTAGTATTTTTTGTTTATTTCTGTACCCCAGCTATTTAACCCTAAGTCTAAGAGGTAGTTACTTTTGACAGTTTTGGTTTTTAAATGAGATTTAGACCATAAGTTGCCCAAGTTCTCACAGCATCTAAATAAAGAGGAAGATTTAAATTTAGATCTGTTAACTCCAGAACTTAGGTTCTTAATTGCTATAATATAGTCCCTCAATGTATTTTATTATTTCTAATGATATCCTTTCTCCCATATCTGATGTTTATCCCCAGTTCTCATTCTCTTTGAAATGAATAGCAAATAGGCCTGTACTATCTTTGCTATCTCTCTCAAAATTCACTGTATCTTGCCTTCAAGCCATTCCATTTTTCTCTTTTTTACATGTATTTCTATTTCCTCATCTAAATAATGTATTTCCTTCCTTCCTTCTTCCCTACCCCTGCCCTCTCCCTTTCTTTCTTTCTTTCCTTCTCTTTTCTTTCTTTCTTTCTTTCTTTCTCTTTCTTTCTTTCTTTCTTTCTTTCTTTCTTTCTTTCTTTCTTTCTTTCTTTCTTTCTTTCTTTCTTTCTTTCTTTCTTTCTTTCTTTCTTTCTTTCTTTCTTTCTTTCTTTCTTTCTTTCTTTCTTTTCTTTCTTCTCACCTTCTTCTTTCCTATTCTCCTTCCATCCATGCCTTCCCTCAAGGCTAAATTTTTAGATTTGTACTTTAATGTCTACTCGCTCTTATTTATTTGACTGACCCTTGTGTAAGGCTTAAATTCCATGCTTACTCCCATTTTTAAAATGGAAATCTTATTTTATAGTCCCATTGTCGTCTCATACTCAATAATAACTAACTGAATGCCCTTCTGGGATTCATGTGTACCATTTTTACTTTATAATTCTATTAATTTTTTGCTACAGGCTCTAGAGCAAATGACCCAATCTTCATATGCCTCTTTTTCCTGTCATTAATAAAGATATTTTAGATAACTTCTGAAGTTCCTGAAGGCTCTGGAGTATGGTGAGCCTTTGTTCTATGACATTAGAGACTCACCTACCTTGTGAAATTTTAGACTCAAAAATTTGCATTTAGTCATATTTGTCCCCTTAAGAGTCCATCTCTTTGACTAGCTGAAATCATAGATCTCATAAAAGAAATGTCTAGAAAATGCTCAACCTTGGTTTCCTACATCCTGAACAATATTATTACACTAAACATAAAGCTTGAACCATTCATTATCACTTCAAAATTGCTCTTTTCAAAAAATCTCTCCATTTTTGAAAAATTACATTTTACATTTCTGCTTCTTATTTTAGAACTGAATGATATAATTTATTATTTTTAATTTTTTTTCTTTTCACTGTCATTATTTTTTTAATTTTATTTTTTATTATTTTTTTATAGTAGGTCCTTAATGGTTATCTATTTTAAATATAACAGTGTGTATATACGTGTCAATCTGAAACTCCCAATCTATCCCTACTCCCCAGACTTCCCCTCCGGTAACCATAAATTCATTCTCTAAGTCTGTGAGTCTGTTTCTGTTTTGTAAATAAGCTCATACATCATTTTTCTTAGATTCCACATATAAGTGATATCATATGATATTTATCTTTCTCAGTCTGACTTCACTTGATAGTATAATCTGGTTCATCCATGTTGCTACAAATGGCATTATTTCATTCTTTGCAATGGCTGAGTAATGTTCCATTGTATATACGTACCATACCTTCAAAATCCATTCATTTGTGGATGGACATTTAGGTTGTTTCCATGTCTTGGCTATTGTGAACAGTGCTGCAATGAATATTGGGGTGCCTGTATCCTTTCAAACCATGTTTTTCTCTGCATATACGCCCAGGAGTAGGGTTGCTGAATAATATGTTACCATTATTTTTAGGAACATTGATACTGTTCTCCACAGCGGCTGTACAAATTTACATTCCCTCAATAGTGAATGACAACTCCCTCTTGCGAGAACACCAGAATCACAACTAGCTACTGGACAATCATCGACAGGAAGACAATGGAACTCACCAAAAAAGATATCCCACATCCAAAGACAAAGGAGAAGCCACAATGAGACAGTAGGAGGGGCGCAATCACAGTAAAATCAAATCCCACAACTGGTGGGTGGGTGATTCACAGACTGGCAAACACTTATACCACAGAAGTCTACGCAATGGAGTGAACATTCTGAGCCCCACATCAGGCTTCCCAACCTGGGGGTCTGGCAACGGGAGGAGGAATTCCTAGAGAATCAGACTATGAAACCTATTAGGGATTCATTACAGGACTTCAACAGGACTGGGGGAAACAGAGACTCCACTCTTGGAGGGCATACACAAAGGAGCATGCACATTGGGACCCAGAGGAAGGAGCAGTGACCCTGGGGTAGAATGAACCACACCTACCTACTAGTGTTGAAGGGTCAACTGCAGAGGTGGGGGGTGGCTCTGTTTCACTGTGGGGACAAGGACACTGGCAGCAAAAGCTCAGGGAAGTACTCCTTGGTGTGAGCCCTCCCAGAGTCTGTCATTAGACCCACCAAAGAGCCCAGGTAGGCTCCAGTGTTGGGTTGCCTCAGGCCAAACAACCAACAGGGAGGGAACCCAGCCCCACCCATCAGCAGTCAAGGGGATTAAAGTTTTACTGAGCTCTGTCCTCCAGAGCAACAGTCAGCTCTACCCACCACCAGTCCCTCCCATCAAGCCTCTTAGATAGACTCATCCCCCAAAGGGCAGACAGCAGAAACAAGAAGAACTACAATCCTGCAACCTGTGGAACAAAAACCACATTCAGAGAAAGATAGACAAGGTGAAAAGGCAGAGGGCTATATACCAGAAGAATAAACAAGATAAAACCCTAGAAAAACAACTAAATGACATGGAGATAGGCAACCTTCCAGAAAAAAGAATTCAGAATAATGATAGTGAGGATGATCCAGAACCTCGGAAAAAGAATGGAGGCAAAGATCGAGAAGACACAAGAAACGTTTAACAAAGACCTAGAAGAATTAAAGAACAAACAAACAGAGATGAACAATAAAATAACTGAAATGAAAACTACACTAGAAGGAATCAATAGCAGAATAACTGAGGCAGAAGAACAAATAAGTGACCTGGAAGACAGAATGGTGGAATTCACTGCTGTGGAACAGACTAAAGAAAAAAGAATGAAAAGAAATGAAGACAGCCTAAGAGACCTCTGGGAAAAAATTAAATGCAAAACACTCACATTATAGGGGTCCCAGAAAGAGAAGAGAGAGAGAAAGGACCCGAGAAAATATTTGAAGTGATTATAGTTAAAAACTTCCTTAACATAGGAAAGGAAATAGCCACCCAACTCCAGGAAGTGCAATGAGTCCCATACAGGAAAAACCCAAAGAGAACCAGGCTGAGACACATAATAATCATAGTGGCAAAAATTAAAGACAAAGAAAAATTATTGAAAGCAGCAAGGGAAAAACAATAAATTACATACAAAGGAACTCCCAAAAGGTTAACAGCTGATTTCTCAGCAGAAAATCTACAAGCCAGAAGAGTGTGGCATGATATACTTAAAGTGATGAAAGGGAAGAACCTACAACCAAGATAACTCTACCCTGCAAGGATCTCATTCAGATTTGATGGAGAAATGAAAAGCTTTCCAGAGAAGCAAAAGCTAAGAGAATTCAGCACCACCAAACCAGCTCTACAACAAATGCTAAAGGAACTTCTCTAGGCAGGAAACACAAGAGAAGAAAAGGACCTACAAAAACAATCCTAAAACAAAGAAAATGGTCATAGAAACATACATATCGATAATTACCTTAAACATAAATGGATTAAATGCTCCAACCAAAAGACACAGGCTTGCTGAATGCATACAAAAACAAGACCCATATATATGCTGTCTACAAGAGACTCACTTCAGACCAAGGGACACATGCAGACTGAAAGTGAGAGGATGGAAAATGATATTTGATGTAAATGGAAATCAAAAGAAAGCTGGAGTGGCTATACTCATATCAGATAACATAGACTTTAAAATAAAGAATGTTACAAGAGGCAAGGAAGGAAACTACAAAATGATGAAGGGATCAGTCCAAGAAGAAGATATAACAATTATAAATATATGTGAACCCAACATAGGAGCACCTCAATACATAAGACAACTGCTAACAGCTATAAAAGAGGAAATCGACAGTAACACAATAATAGTGAGGGACTTTAACACCTCACTTACACCAATGGACAGATCATCCAAAATGAAAATAAATAAGGAAACAGAAGCTTTAAATGACACAAAAGACCAGATAGATTTAATTGTTATTTATAGGACATTACATCCAAAAACATCAGATTACACTTTCTTCTGAAGTGCACATGGAATATTCTCCAAATAGATCACATCTTAGTTCACAAATCAAGCCTCAGAAAATTTAAGAAAATTAAAAGCATATCAAGCATCTTTTCTGACCACAACACTATGAGATTAGAAATGAATTACAGGGAAAAAAAAAACATAAAAAACACAAACACATGGAGGATAACATTATTTTACTAAATAACCAAGAGATCACTGAAGAAATCAAAGAGGAAATCCAAAGATACCTAGAGACAAATGACAATGAAAATACGACGAGACAAATGACAATGAAAACATGACGATCCAAAACCTATGGAATGCAGCAAAAGCAGTTCTAAGAGGGAAGTTTATAGCTATAAAAGCCTACCTCAAGAAACAGGAAAAATCTCAAGTAAACAATCTAACCTTACACCCAAAGGAACTAGAGAAAGAACAAACAAAACCCAAAGTTATCAGAAGGAAAGAAATCATAAAGATCAGAGCAGAAATAAAAGAAATAGAAACAAAGAAAACAATAGGAAATATCAATAAAACTAGAAGTTGGTTCTTTGAGAAGATAAAAAAAAAAAGATAAAACATTAGCCAGACTCATGAAGAAAAATAGAGAGAGGACTCGAATCAATAAAATTAGAAATGAAAAAGGAGAAGTTACAACAGACACTGCAGAAATACAAAGCATCCTAAGAGACTACTACAAGCAACTCTATGCCAATAAAATAGACAACCTGACGAAATGGAAAAATTCTTAGAAAGGTATAACCTTCCAAGACTGAACCAAGAAGAAACAGAAAATATGAACAGACCAATCACAATTAATGAAATTGAAACTGTGATTAAAAATCTTCCAACAAACAAAAGTCAAGGACCAGATGGCTTCACAGGTGAATTCTATCAAATATATAGAGAAGAGTTAACACCCATCCTTCTCAAACTCTTCCAAAAAATTGCAGAGGAAGGAACACTCCCAAACTCATTCTATGAGGCCACCATCACCCTGATACCAAAACTAGACAAAGATACTACAGAAAAAGAAAATTACAGACAAATATCTCTGATGAATATAGATGCAAAAATCTTCAACAAAATACTAGCAAACAGAATCCAACAACACATTAAAAGGATCATACAACACAATCAAGTGGGATTTATCCCAGGGATGCAGGATTTTTCATAAATGCACATCAATCAATGTGAGACACCATATTAACTATTGAAGAATAAAAACCATATGATCATCTCAATAGATGCAGAAAAAGCTTTTGACAAAACTCAACACCCATTTATGATAAAAACTCTCCAGAATGTGGGCATAGAGGGAGCCTATGTCAACATAATAAAAGCCATATACGACAAACCCACAGCAGACATCATTCTCAATGGTGAAAAACTGAAAGCATTTCCTCTAAGATCAGGAAAGAGACAAGGATGTCCATTCTCAGCACTATTATTCAACATCGTTATGGAAGTCTTAGCCATGGCAATCAGAGAAGAAAAAGAAATAAAAGTAGTATAAGTTGGAAAGGAATAAGTAAAACTGTCATTGTTTGCAGATGACATGATATTATATAGAGAGAATCTGAAAGAGAAATTATGGAAACACTCCCATTTACCATTGCAACAACAAAAAAATAAAATACCTAGAAATAAACCTCCCTAGGGAAATAAAAGACCTGTGTGCTGAAAACGATAAGACACTGATGAAAGAAATTAAAGATGATACCAACAGATGGAGAGATATACCATGTTCTTGGATTGGAAGAATCAATATTGTGAAAATGACTATACTACCCAAAGCAATCTACAAATTCAATGTAATCCCTATCAAACTACCAACGGCAATTTTTACAGAACTGGGACAAATCATCTTAATATTTGTATGGAGACAAAAAAGACCCTGAATAGCTAAAGCAGTCTTGAGGGGAAAAAAACGGAGCTGGAGGAATCAGACTCCTTGACTTCAGACTATACTACAAAGCTACAGTAATCAAGACAATATGGTACTGGCACATAAAAAGAAACATAGATAAATGGAACAAGATAGAAAGCCCAGAGATAAACCCACACACCTATGGTCAACTAATCTATGACAAAAGAGGCTAAGATATACAATGGAGAAAAGAGGGTCTCTTCAATAAGTGGTACTGGGAAAACTGGACAGCTACATGTAAAAGAATGAAATTAGAACACTCCCTAACACCATACACAAAAATAAACCCAAAATGGATTTGAGACCTAAATATAAGACTGGACACTATAAAACTGTTAGAGGAAAACATAGGAAGAAGACTTTTGCCATAAATCACAGCAACGTCTTTTTTGATCCACCTCCTAGAGTAATGGAAATAAAACCAAAAATGAACAAAGGGGACCTAATGAAACTTAAAAGCTTTTGCACAGCAAAGGAAACCATAAACAAGAGGAAAAGACAACCCTCAAAATGGGAGAAAATATTTGCAAATGAATCAACGGACAAAGGAAAAATCTCCAAAATATATAAACAGCTCATGCAGCTCAATATTAGAGAAAAAAACCACCCAATCCAAAAATGGGCAGAAGACATAAATAGACATTTCTCCAAAGAAGACATAGAGATGGCCAAGAAGCACATGAAAAGCTGCTCAACATCACTAATTATTAGAGAAATGAAAATCAAAACTGAAATGAGGTATCACCTCACACCTGTTAGAATGGGCATCATCAGAAAATCTACAAACAACAAATGCTGGAGAGGGTGTGGAGAAAAAGGAACCCTCTTGCACTGTTGGTGGGAATGTAAATTGATACAGCCACTATGGAGAACAGTATGGATGTTCCTTAAAAAACTAAAAATAGAATTACCATATGATCCAGCAATCCCACCACTGGGCATATTCCCAGAGAAAACCATAATTCAAAAAGACACATGCCAGCTTTCCTGGTGGTGCAGTGGTTGAGAATCTGCCTGCCAGTGCAGGGGACATGGGTTCGAACCCTGGTCTGGGAAGATCCCACATGCCATGTAGCATCTAGACCCGTGAGCCAAAACTACTGAGCCTGTGCGTCTGGAGCTTGTGCCCCATCAGCAGAGGGGCCGTGATAGTGAGAGCCCTGCACACCATGATGAAGCCCTGCTCACCACAACTAGAGAAAGCCCTTACACAGAAATGAAGACCCAACACAACCGAAAGAAAGAAAGAAAGAAAGAAAGAAAGAAAGAAAGAAAGAAAGAAAGAAAGAAAGAAAGAAAGAAAGAAAGAAAGGCACATGCACCCCAGTGTTCATTGCAGCACTATTTATGATAGCCAGGTCATGGAAGCAACCTAAATGCCCATCGACAGATGAATGGATAAAGAAGTTGTGGTACGTATATACAATGGAATATTACTCAGCCATAACAGGAACAAAATTGAGTCATTTATTGAGATGTGGATGGATCTAGAGACTGTCATATAGAGTGAAGGAAGTCAGAAAGAGAAAAACAAATATCGTATATTAACGCATGTATGTGGAACCTAGAAAAATGGTACAGATGAACCCGTTTGCAGGGTAGAAGTTGAGACACAGATGTAGAGAACAAACTATGGACACCAAGGGGGGAAAGCCGCGGGGGGGTGGGAATGGTGGTGTGATGAATTGGGCGATTGGGATTGACATGTATACACTCAGCCTCCCATGCTCCTGGGGAAAGGGCTCTAGAATCAAGGCTGTCCACAAAATAAATCAACAAGAACTAGCTCCGAAGCAACTTATATGTCTAAATATTGCCCCATACACAAACAACACAAACCTATATTTCAGGCCCTGCAAGCTGCCATAGAAATTCTTCAGGCAGATGAAGATATTTTATTTCATTTTTAAGGGATTTATTTTTTATTGGTGTGGGCTTATTTTCTTTTAAAATATCCATAACAATTTTCACCTTCACCATACACCCTCTTTGCCACCATTTTTGTTTGTTCCCCCAAATTCCCATATTTAGTCAAAAGCAAAATTATCAGGTATATTTAATATAAATAACTCCAAATAATTTCAAAAGTGTTAACACTTTTAAAAATTGTAAACTGATTGAAATATTATAAATGATAAATTGCTGTTGTCGGCAATATGAAACTGTCTAGCAGTGCTGTATAAGTATTTTAAATAAAAAGTTCATCAAGAGGCGGAAGTTGAGACACAGATGTAGAGAACAAACGTATAGACACCAAGGGGGGAAAGCTGCAGGGGAGTGGGGATGATGGTGTGCTGAAATGGGCAATTGGGATTGACATGTATACACTGATGTGTATAAAACTGATGACTAATAAGAACCTGCAGTATAAACAAACAAACAGAAACAACTAATATTAAACTTTCTTTGGGTTATTTGTATGGAAATATGTTAATATAAATATTTCAGAAATTACATGAAATTTCTAAAAATTTTATATGTTTTGGTATGTTATAAGTCATAATTCTAATTATTACTTTAAAATGTATATCTCAGAAATAACTAAATTTCCTTGTCAATTGCATTATTATGAACTTTCATCAAATCTTTAACTGTAGTTATTTTAAAGTCTTTTGTCATTTACAGGCAGTTCTGGGTGTACTCTGATGCTTTTGCAAAAATGTTCCTATAAAAGGGTTTCATCTTCAAGGAATTCATGGAAAAGACTCTGACAAGTACAGGCTTCTGGTAACTGACTATACTGCTGAACTGAATGAATAAGCATTTTCAGAACTCTAATGGAAAACTGTTGAATTCATAAAAGTGCTAACAAAAGATCAAGATGAAAAAAAATTTAATTACATGGGACTGAGTGAACTGATAAGGATGATTATAATTTTTGTGATTTTCTGTTTGAATAAAAAAAAAATCCCACAAGGACTCAGAGGCAAATAATATACAAATCAATTTTCACTGCAAAATAAAGGAGCTGTTACAGTGGAGGATTACTGGACTGAATGTCAATATTATGACATAGTATGAGTGTGTTTCGTGTTTAGTAATTGCAATCATTGCTGCTTTTGTTGTGGTCATCCACTTACAATGCTTGGTATCAGTTTATTTATCTCTTGTGAAAATTAAAAAAAAAAAAAAGTGAAGGAGGGTTCCCTTTTCTCCACACCCTCTCCAGAATTTATTGTTTTCAGTTTTTGATGATGGCCATTCTGACTGGGGTGAGGTGATATCTCATTGTAGTTTTGATTTACTTTTCTCTAATAATAAGTGATATCAAACATCTTTTCCTGTGCCTCTTGGCAATCTGTATGTCTTCTTTAGATAAATGTCTATTTAGGTATTCTGCCCAGTTTTTGATTTGGTTGCTTGTGTTTTGGATATTGAGCTGTATGATCTGTTTGCAAATTTTGGAGACTAATTCCACCTTGGTAACATCATTTGTGAATATTTTCTCCCATTCTTTGGGTTGTGTTTTCATCTTGTTTGTGGTTTCCTTTACTGTGCAAAAGCTTTTGAGTTTAATTAGGTCCCATTTGTTTATTTTTCTTTTTATTTCCATTATCCTGGGAGATGGGTCAAAAAAGATATTGTCGAGATTTATTTCAAAGAGTGTTCTGCCTATGTTTTCCTCTGAAAGTTTAATAGTATTCGGTCTTACATTTAGATATTTAATCCATTTTGAGTTTATTTTTGTGTATGGTGTTAAAGAAGGTTCTACTTTCAAATTTTACATGTAGCTGTCCAGTTTTCCCAGCACCATTTATGAAAGTGACTGTCTTTATCCACTGTTTAGTCATGGCTTCTTTGTCATAGATTGACCATAGATGCATGGGTATATTTCAGGTCTTTCTATCCTGTTCCATTTATCTATTTTTCTGTTTTCTTCTAGTGCCATACTCTTTTGATGACTGTAGCTATGTAATATAGTCTGAAGCCAGGGAACCTGATTCCTCCAGCTCCATTTTTCTTTCTCAAGATTGCTTTGGCTTCGGGGTCTTTCATGTCTCCATACAAATTTTAAGATATTTTGATCTAATTCTGGGGAAAATGCTGTCAGTCATTTGGTAGGGATTGTGTAGAATCTGTAGATTGCTTTGGGTAGTATTTTCATTTTAACGATATTGATTCAATCCAAGAACGTGGTATGTCTTTCCATCTGTTTGTGTAATCTTCAACTTTTTTCATCAGCATCTTATACTTTTCAAAGTACAGATCTTTTGTATCCTTTGGTAGGTTTATTCCTAGGTATTTTATTCTTTTCAATGTGATGGTAAATGGGATTGTTTCTTTAATTTCTCTTTCTGATCTTTCATTGTTAGTGTATAGAAATGCAATAGATTTCTGGGTGTTATTTTTGTATCCTGCAACATTACCAAATTCATTGATGAGCTCTAGTAGTTTTCTGGTAGCATCTTTAGGATTTTCTATGTATAGTATCATGTCATTGGCTAACAGTGACAGTTTTACTTCTTCTTTTCCAATTTGGATTGTTTTTAGTTCTCTTTCTTTTCTGATTGCCATAGCTAGGACTTCCAAAAGTATGTTGCATAAAAGTGGCAAGAGTAGACATCCTTGTCTTGTTCCTGATCTTAGAGGAAATGCTTTCAGCTTTTCACCATTGAGTGTGATGTTACCTGTAGTTTTGTCATACATGGCCTTTATTATGTTGAGGTATGTCCTCTCTATGCCATTTTCTGGTGTTGAATTTTCTCAAAAGATTTTTCTGCATTTATTGAGGTGATCATATTGTTTTGATACTTCAGTTTGTTGATGTGGTGTATCACACTGCTTGATTTGCAGATATTGAAAAAATCCTTGCATCTCTGTGATAGAGCCCACTTGATCATGGTGTATGATTCTGATTTCTAGTATTTTGTAGAAGATTTTTGCATCTATGTTCTTCAGTGATATTGGCCTGTGGTTTACTTTTTCTGTGGCATCATTTTCTGGATTTGGTATTACAGTGATGGTAGTTTATAGAATAACTTTGGGAGTATTCCTTCCTGTGCAATTTTTTTGGATGAATTTCAGAAGGATAAGTGTTAGCTCTTATCTAAATATTTGATAGAATTCATCTGTGAAGCCATCTGGTACTGGACTTCTATTTGTTGGGAGTTTTTAATCACAGTTTCAATTTCAGTACTTGTGATTGGGCTGTTCATATTTTCTATTACTTCCTGGTTCAGCCTTGTGAGAGTGTACCTTTCTAAGAATTTATACATTTCTTCCAGATTGTCCATTTTGTTAGCATATTGTTGCTTGTAGTAGTCTTTTATGATCTGTTGTATTTCTGTGGTGTCTGTTGTAACTTCTCCTTTTTAATTTCTAATTTTATTGATTTAAGCCCTTTCCATTTTATCCTTGATGAGTCTTGCTAAAGGTTTATCAACTTTGTTTATCTTTTCAAAGAACCAGCTTTTGGTTTCATTGAGTTTTTCTGTTGTTTTCTTGTTCTCTATTTCATTTATTTCTGCTCTGATCTTTATGGTTTCTTTCTTTTTGCTAATTTTGAATTTTGTTTGTTCTTCTTTCTCTAGTTGCTTTGGTTGTAAGTTTAGGTTGTTTATTTCTGATTTTTCTTGTTTCCTGAGGTAAGATTATATTGCTATAAACTTGCCTTTTAGAACTGTTTTTGCTGTGTCTCATAGGTTTTGAATCATTGTGTTTTCATTTTCGTTTGTCTCTAGGTATTTTTTGATTTCCTCTTTGATTTTTTCCAGTGATCCATTGGTTGTTTAGTAGCATATTGTTTAGCCTCCATTTGTTTGTGTTTTTTACATTTTTTTCCCTGTAATTTATTTCTAATTTCATAGCATTGTGGTCAGAAAAGTTGCTTGATATGATTTCAATTTTCTTAAGTTTACCTTGTTTTGCTTTTTGACCCAGCATGTGATCAATCCTGGAGAATGTTCCATGTGCGCTTGAAAAGAATGTGTATCCTGCTGCTTTTGGATGGAATGCTCTCTAAATATCAGTTAAGTCCTTCTGGTCTAATGTGTCATTTAAGGCCTGTATTTCATTATTGATTTTCTGTCTGGAATATCTGTCCATTGATGGAAATGGGGTATTAATTTCTCCCAATATTATTTTGTTACTGTCAGTTTCTACCTTATGGCTGTTGGTATTTGCCTTATATATTGGAGTGCTCCTATGTGGGTTGCATATATATTTACAATTGTTATATCTTCTTCTCAGACTGTTCCCTTGATCATTATGTAGTGTCAGTATTTGTCTCTTATAACAGTCTTTATTTTAAAGTCTATTTTCTTTGTTATGAGTGTTGCTACTCCAGCATTCTTCTGATTTTCATTTGCATGGAATACCATTTTCCATCCCCTCACTTTCAGTCTGTATGTGTCCGTAGTTAAGAAGTGTGTCTCTTGTAGACAGCATATATACAGGTTTTGTTTTTGTATTCATTCAGCCAGTCTATGGCTTTTGGTTGGATAATTTTATCTTTACTTTTAAGGTAATTATCAATATGAATGTCCTTATTACCATTTTGGTAATTGTTTAGGATTTGTTTTTGTAGGTCTTTTTTCTTCCTTTCCTCTTTTGTTCTCTTCCCTGGTGATATGATGACTACCTTTATTGTTGTGTTTGGAATTTTGTGCCTGTGTGTATCTATTGTATATTTTCTGTTTCTAGTTACCACGAGGTTTTGATATAGCAGTCTGTATATAAAGAAGATTGATATAAGTTGCTGTTTATTTTAATTTCAAATGCACTTCCAATATCCTGCATTGGTACTCTCCTCTTCTCACAATTGCTGGTTTTGATATCATATTTGTGTGTGGCTGATTTCCTACCTTTACTGCATATTTGCCTTTACTGGTGGACTTTTCTATTCATAATTTTCCTGTTTTTTGTTGTGACTTTTTCTTTTCTGCTTAGAAAAGGTCCTTTAGCATTTATTGTAAAGCTGGTCTGGTGGTGATGAGTTTTCTTAGCTTTTGCTTATCTGTAAAGCTTTTGATTTCTCCATTGAATCAGAATTAGAGCCTTGCTTTGTAGAGTGTTCTTGGTTGTAGATTCTTCTCTTTTATCACTTTATAGATATTATGCCACTCACCTCTGGCCTTCAGTGTTTATGGTGAGAAATCAGATGATAACCTTATGGGAGTTCCCTTTTATCTTATCTGTTGCTTTTCTCTCATTGTTTTTAGCACTTTTTCTTTAATTTTTTTTTTTCAATTTGATTACTATGTGTCTCAGTGTGTTCCTCCTTGGATTTATCCTGCTTTGAACTCTCTGTGCTTCCTGGACATGGGTGACTGCTTCCTTTCCCATGATAGGGAAGCTTTTAGCCATTATCTCTTCAAATATTTTAGCAGGTCCTTTCTCTAACTCTTCTCCTTCTGGGACCCCTATAATTCAAATGTGGGTGTGTTTAATGTTGCCCCAGAGGTCTTTTAGACTGTCTTTATTTCTTTTCATTCTTTTTTTTCTTTTTTCTGTTCCATGGCAGTGATTTCTACCATTCTGTCTCTCAGGTCACTTATCCATTCCTCTGCTTCATTTATTCTGCTATTGATTCCTTCTTGTGTATTTTTTATTTCAGTTATTGTATTGGTCATTTCTGTTTGTTTGTTCTTTAGTTCTTCTAGTTCTTTGTTAAGCATTTCTTGCATCTTCTTGATCCTTGCCTCCATTCTTTTTCTGAGGCCTTGGATCATCTTCTGTACCTTTATTCTGACTTCTTTTTCTGGTAGATTGACTATCTCCACTTCACTTAGTTATTCTTCTGGCGTTTTATATTGTTCATTCATCTCAGACATATTCCTCTGTTGACTCATTTTGTCTATCTTTCTGTGATTGCAGTTTCTGTTCCTCAGGTTGCAGGGTTGTAGTTCTTCTTGCTTCTGTTATTTTCCCTCTGGTGGATGAGGCTGTCTAAGAGTCTCCTGCTGGCTTCCTGATGGAAGGGACTCCATGGTATGTGGAGCTGGGTCTTGTCCCTCTGATGGACAGGGCCATGCTCAGGAAAACTTAAAGCAGCCTGTCTGCTGATGGCTGAGGCTGTGTTCCCATGCTGTTGGTTGTTTGGCCTGAGGCATCCCAGCACTGGAGCCTAGAGGCTCTTGAGTGGAGCTACTGATGGACTCTGGGAGGGTTCACGCCAATGAGTACTCTCCGGAACAGTTACTGTTAGTGTCTTTGTTCCCACATTGTGCCACAGCTGCTCCCCACCTCCATAGGAGACCCTTCAATATTAACAGGTAGGTCTGGCCCAGCCTCTTATGAGGTCACTGCTTTTTTCCCCTGGGTTCTGGTGAGCACAGAACCTTGTGTGTGCCCTCCAAGAGTAGGGTCTCTCTTTCCTCTAGTCCCATGGATTTCCTGTATCAAAACCTACTGGCTTTCAAAGCCAGATTCTCTGAGGTTTCCTCTTCCCCTTGCCAGACCCCCAGACCGTGAAGCCTGATGTGGAGCTCAGTACTTTCACTCCTGTGGGAGTGTCTCTATGGTACAATTGCTCTCCAGTCTGTGGGTGGCCCATCTGGCACATATGGTACTTGATGTCTTTGTGCCCCTCCCTTGTGCCCCTCCCACCATCTCGTTGTAGATTCCTCTTTGTTTTTGGCTGTAGGGTATGTTTTTGTAGGTTCCACTGTTTTTCTATTCATGGTTGTTTAGCAGTTAGTTGTGATTTTGGTGTTTCTATAAGAAAAGATGAGCCCATGTCCTTCTACTCCAACATCTTGAGCTCCTCCCCTAACGAGAAGGCATTCATGTTTCAGGATTTGCTTCCTTTGGCAGAACCCAACTTCCCTGGTGAGAAGTAAATATAGGTTGAAGGGCAGGACTGACACAGGAGACATCACAGGTCCCAGCCACAGGTACCAGTGAGATGTGATGGGCCAGCACTAAGAGGAGGAACAGAAGGATGTGGAGGTGCTTGGATCCAAGCTGACAAGCCAGGGCCCTGGCTAGGGTAGTGCCACATCTGAGGTGACTCACCAAGTGTGCTATCTGCATTTCTGTTTCCATCAGTACTCAATATGGCTACTTACGAGCCTCAACTCCAAGTTAATTCTATGAGCACTTATTTTGTAGTTCATCTTCATTTCAGTGTTTTGGCTAATATCTCCTAAGACATTGCAAGTTTATGCTCTTTCATGGAGATATCCAACAAGAAACCAATATGATTTATTTTTATCACTCCTCATATCATTTTCATCCTTCAGTTTTAAAAGATTCTCTACAAATAGTTATAAAATCTGATTCTCAATATTATCTGTACTTCGATAATTTTGAATTTTACTTTTAAATAAGATTCTGTATGTATTAATTTCACTATACCACTTTTATTAATAATACATAACTCTCAATTTCTACAGATTAGTAAAAGTATGATTTCAATGCCCTCTACCATTAGTTGCCCAAATGTATCTCTTTCTACTCCTAAAAACATAGCCAAAAGTATCTGCTTAATCAAGTCTGTCTTCTCAATGTTCTCTAAGAAATTTTAACAACTCTGTGGTGGCACTATGATGCACCACTCAAGTCCTTTTTCAATAAAAGACTTTTTGCCCTCACTTGTTTGGAATGCTGTCTTAAGACAGTTTTCAGATGTTAATATATTCAGGGATCATTTTAACTGCAAATCTTTCTCGTGCAAGATAATAATCTTGTTTCAGTAGCTCATATCTAATAACTAATTAAGGTAGCAGTATAGAGTAGTACCAGCCATTTTAAAAAATATTGATTAAGATATTCTTTACATATCATATCATAAAATATGCTCATTGAAAGTGTAA
Source organism: Grampus griseus (assembly GCF_964374135.1). Classification (NCBI taxonomy): domain Eukaryota; kingdom Metazoa; phylum Chordata; class Mammalia; order Artiodactyla; family Delphinidae; genus Grampus; species Grampus griseus. The sequence goes on along the minus strand of NC_139014.1, from coordinate 34,890,666 downwards.
AATTTAATTATTTTTAGTAAATGTATAGAGTTACACAGCCATCACCACAATTCAGTTTTAGAATATTTATATCACGCCCAAAAGATCTCTTGTGTAAAATTTCGGCCAATCCTCCCTCCCATACTATGTCCCAGAGAACCATGATGATCCTTCTGTGTTTATAGAAATGCTTTTCTTTGAAATTTCTGATAAATGTAATTTTACACTATTAAGTCTTCTGTGTTTGGTTTCTTTTACTGAGTAATGTTTTTGTAATTTATCCATATTGTCACAGGCATAGTTATAGTTGGTTCTTACTATTGTCTATTTATATTTCATTGCACAGATATACCATAATTTTTTATCCATTCACAAGCTGATGGCTATTTGAATTGTTTCTGTTTTTGGCTAGTATGAATAATATTTCTATAAACATTTACCTACACGTTTTTGTGTCAAAATATATTTTTATTTATTTTGGTTAGATATATAAAAGTGAAGTTTCCGAGTCATGTGATAAACTTACATTTCACAAAAAATACTGCCTAATTCACTACTAAAGTAGTGTTCCATTATACATTCATATCAGTGATGTATTTTTTTATAATAGCCATCTTAATAGATGTGAAGAAATATCTTACTGAGGTTTTAATTTGCATTTTCGTTATGACTAATATTCTATTTTTATTAGTCATTTGTATATCTTCTTTGGTATAATATCTATATAAGGTTTTTACCTCTTTTTAAAAATATTTTTTAAACTTCTCATTTATAAGATATATGATTTGCAAATATAATCTCTTAAGCTTGGTTTATCTTTTCATTTTCTGAAGGGTGACTTAAAACAGTTTGAATGAAATCCTCTTTATAATTTTTTTATGGAGAGTATTTTTTTGTGTTATCTCTAAGAAATATTTTTTAAACCAATGTCAAAAGATCATCTCCTATTTTATTTTTTAAGAGATGTTTCATAGGTTTAGCTCTGTGATCCATTTAGGCTTAATATCCATGTTGAGTTTATGGGTTGGTGTAACACTGAGAATGAGGAAAATTGGACAAGTTGTTCCTGAGAATTGATTACCTTCATTCAAGTCAGTACTTGTATCCTGAAACTCTTAATTATTAATAGGGAACAACTTACATGAAAGTTTTAGAACTGTTGTCTAATTTCCTGTCTGACATGTAACTAAGATTCATGATGTAGGGACTGTGGTTGAATTATTTTTTGACTGGGCTTTTGAAAATTTTCTAACAGTGTAGAACTAAACTGTAGCTAAAATGTGGCTAGGCAGCTCTTTAAACTATTATTACCATTAAGATTCAACTGCAGCACAGAATCTTTTAAATAGTGACAAAGACTATGTTTCTCAGTTATAACCAGGGCCTATTGCACTGAGAAACAATTGAAGCTATTCATATTCTCTTCTTGTCACTTGTGGATAGAAGAATTATTTTCAGATCAGCTGCTTTATACTGCCTACAGGTACAGAACCAACACATCAAACACCAAGTTTAGTTTGCTCATCCTAAGGAGGAGCATAAAGACTACATATTGAGATATTGAATTCAAAAGCATACACCAAGCAAACATAGTTTGGCTTTATCTTTTATGCATAACACCATTATATATATGTGTGTGTGTGTGTGTGTGTGTGTGTGTGTGTATGTATATGTATATATATGTAGAGAGAGAAAAAGACAGGGAGAGAGATATTCAGCAAAGACATATTACTATTTCTGTCATATCTAAGGATACAAAACACAGAAAGTAGTTATTCCAGCAATGGTGTCTTTCAGTTCTTTCTATAAGGTAGCACATGTATGTGTTAATGTACAAATTAAAGTTAAAACTCTTACATTCTGTCATTTTCTGTGTCAAATGTAGCCAATGCCAAATATAGCAAGGCTTGTCACATTATTATAAAATCATTGGTAAGGCTCCCTATTACTTTTCTATTGCTACTCTAACAAATTACCACAAACTTAGCAGTTTGCAATGGCATCTATTTATTATCTCACAGTTCCATGGTTTAGAAGTCTCAGCACAGTATGGCTCTATTGGATACTCTGTGATGGGTCTCACAAGGTCTAAGTCAAGATACCAGCTGGGGTAGTCTCTTATCTAGAGGCTTTGGGGAAGACTCTGCTTCCCTATTCCTTCAGGTTGTTGGAGGAATTCAGTTTCTTCTCATTGTAATTCATTTTCAAGCAAATGACAGCATAATGAATCCTTATTCTTCAAAATGCTCATGTGATTAGATGAGGTCCATTTGGATAATCTGCGATAATCTAACACTTTTAAGGTCAAATAATTGGTAGTTCTAATTCTATCTGCAAAGTCTTTTTTGCTATATATCCATAGGAGTGACACCAGGAGGTTAGGATTATGGGTGTCAAAATTCTACCACTGACTCATAGCTTGAAATGAATATATTATATTGAATGCAAAGTTCTTTCATTATTTTTAAAATTATTAACCCAATAGCCAGTTGATACCCAAAACATAGCTCAATGAAGCTTAAATTTACTGTGATCCCCTCTTGGCCCATTCTCCACCCACTAACCTCCAGCAAGACATCTCCAATCCAAGAATGCAAATGGAGATATGGGGTTTGACATTTACACTTTACATGTACTAGTTAAGAATAGATGCATGTTTATGTATAACTGAATCACTTTGCTGTACACCTGAACCTAATACAACCTTGTTAATCAGCTATGTTTCAATATAAAATAAAAATAAAAAAAGAATATCATCAATAGCTGTTGAACTATTGTTTTAGAAGTCATTATTCCCACTTGCTAATAACTTTATGTAATTTTTAAAAAATATAAGTGAGCTTTAAAAGCTTTGCTTTTACACTGTTTGAAAAATATAGTGAGAAATCTGAAATTTTCTCTCCATCTAAGTATACTTAATGTAAGCCTATAACTTATAAAGGACAGTAAGTATGCCTTGCTCAAATAAAAGTGAGCAGAACTTGCTTGTAAAAAGGAAGAAAAAAATAATAATTAATATAATTATGGCTTTCTCCAGATACATGCCCAGGAGTGGGATTGCAGGATCATATGGTAGCTCTACTTTTCATTTTTCAAAGAACCTCCATACTGTTCTCCATAGTTGCTGCACCAATTTACATTTCCATCATGCACCCCAATATTCATTGCAGCACTGTTTACAATAGCCAAGTCATGAAAGCAACTTAAAAGTCCATCAGAGGAGAAGGCGGAAGATGGCGGAAGAGTAAGACGCGGAGATCACCTTCCTCCCCACAGATACACCAGAAATACATCTACACGTGGAACAACTCCTACAGAACACCTACTGAAGGCTGGCAGAAGACCTCAGACCTCCCAAAAGGCAAGAAACTCCCCACGTACCTGGGTAGGGCAAAAGAAAAAACAGAGACAAAAGAATAGGGACGGCACCTGCACCAGTGGGAGGGAGCTGTGAAGGAGGAAAAGTTTCCACACTCTAGGAAGCCCCTTCGCGGGCGGAGACTGCGGGAGGCGGAGGGGGGAGCTTCGAAGCTGCGGAGTGCACAGCAACGGGTGCGGAGGGCAAAGCGGGGAGATTCCCGCACAGAGGATCGGTGCCGACCGGCACTCACCAGCCCGAGAGGCTTGTCTGCTCACCCGCCGGGGCGGGCGGGGCTGAGAGCTGAGGCCGGAGCGCAGGGAGAGGACTGGGGTTGGCGGCTTGAACATAGCCTGAAGGGGTTAGTGCACCACAGCTAGCCGGGAGGGAGTCCGGGGAAAAGCCTGCACCAGCAGAAGAGGCAGGAGACTTTTCCTTCCCTCCTTGTTTCCTGGGGCGTGAGGAGAGGGGTTTAAGAACGCTGCTTAAAGGAACTCCAGAGACGGGCGCGAGCCGCGGCTAAAAGCGCGAACCCCAGAGACGGGCGCGAGCCGCGGCTGAAAGCGCGGACCCCAGAGACGGGCGCGAGCCGCGGCTGAAAGCGCGGAATCCAGAGACGGGCGCGAGCCACGGCTGAAAGCGCGGAATCCAGAGACGGGCGCGAGCCGCGGCTGAAAGCGTGGAATCCAGAGACGGGCGCGAGCCGCGGCTGAAAGCGCGGAATCCAGAGACGGGCGCGAGCCGCGGCTGAAAGCGTGGAATCCAGAGACGGGCGCGAGCCGCGGCTGAGGGCGCGGACTCCAGAGACGGGCGCAAGCCGCGGCTAAAAGCGCGGACCCCAGAGGCGGGCGGGAGACGTTAAGGCTGCTGCTGCCGCCACCAAGTGGCCTGTGTGCGAGCACAGGTCACTCTCCACACCCCTCTTCCGCGGAGCCTGTGCAGCCCGCCACTGCCGGGTTCCCGGGATCCAGGGACAACTTCCCTGGGAGAGCGCACAGCGCGCCTCAGGCTGGTGCAAAGTCACGCCGGCCTTTGCCACCGCAGGCCCGCCCCGCACTCTGTGCCCCTCCGTCCCCGCCGGCCTGAGTGCGCCAGAGCCCCCAATCAGCGGCTCTTTTAACCCCATCCTGTCTGAGCAAAAAACAGACGCCCTCCAGCGATCTACACGCAGTGGCAGGGCCAAATCCAAAGCTTAGCCCTGGGAGCTGTGAGAACAAAGAAGAGAAAGGGAAATCCCTCCCAGCAGCCTCAGAAGCAGCGGATTAAAGCTCCACAATCAACTTGATGTACCCTGCATCTGTGGAATACCTGAATAGACAACCAATCATCCCCAATTAAGGAAGTGGACTTTAGGAGCAAGATCTATGATTTTTTCCCCTTTCCTCTTTTTGTGAATGTGTATGTGTATGCTTCTGTGTGAGATCTTGTCTGTATAGTCTTGCTTCCACCATTTGTCCTAGGGTTCTATCCGTCCATGTTTTTTTTTTTTAATTTTTTTTCTTAATAATTAATTTTAATAACGTTATTATACCTTACCTTCGTTCTTTCTTTCTTTCTTTCCTTCCTTCCTTCCCTCCTTTAGACAACGAATCATCCCAAATTGAGGAGGTGGTCTCTGACAGCAAGATTTATGATTTTTCCCCATTTACCTCTTTTAGTGAGGGTGTATGTGTATGCTTCTGTGTAAGATTTTGTCTGTATAGCTTTGCTTCCAACATTTGTCCTAGGTTCTTTCCGTCCCTTTTTTTTTTTTTTTTTCTAAATAAGAAGTTTTTAATTCAATAACTTTATTATACTGTATTTTATTTTTACTGTATCTTCTTTCTTTCTGTCTTTTTTCCTTCTTTCCCTCCTTCCTTCCTTCCTCCCTCCCTCCCTCCCTCCTTTCTTTCCTTCTTGCCTTCTTTCCTTCTTTGCTTCTTTCTTTCTTTCTTCCTTCCTTCCTACCCTCCTTTCCTTCTTTCTTTCCTCATACTTCTACTAATTCCCTCTACTTTTTCTCCCTTTTATCCTGAGCCTGTGGATGAAAAACTTTTGGTGCTCCAGCCAGGAGGCAGGGCTCTGCCTCTGAGGTAGGACAGCCAACTTCAGGACACTGATCAACAAGAGACCTCCCAGCTCCACATAATATCAAACGGCGAAAATCTCCCAGACACCTCCATCTTAACACCAGCACCCAGCTTCACTCAACGACCAGCAAGCCACAGTGCTGGAAAACCTATGCCAAACAACTAGCAAAACAGGAACACAACCCCACCCATTAGCAGAGAGGCTGCCTAAAATCATAATAAGGCCACAGACACCCCAAAACACACCACCAGACGTGAACCTGCCCACTAGAGAGACAAGATCCAGCCTCATCCACCACAACACAGGCACTAGCCCCCTCCACCAGGAAGCCTACACAACCCACTGAACCAACCTTAGCCACTAGAGACAGACATCAAAAACAGGAGGAACCACAAACCTGCAGCCTGCAAAAAGGAGACCCCAAACACAGTAAGATAAGCAAAATGAGAAGACAGAAAAACACACAGCAGATAAAGGAGCAAGATAAAAATGCACCAGACCTAACAAATGAAGAGGAAATAGGCAGTCTACCTGAAAGAGAATTCAGAATAATGATAATAAGGTTGATCCGAAATCTTGGAGATAGAATGGACAATAGATTGGACAAAATGCAAGAATCAGTTAACAAGGACCTAGAAGAACTAAAGATGAAACAAGCAACGATGAACAACACAATAAATGAAATTAAAAGTACTCTAGATGGGATCAATAGCAGAATAACTGAGGCAGAAGAACGGATAAGTGACCTGGAAGATAAAATAGTGGAAATAACTACTGCAGAGCAGAATAAAGAAAAAAGAATGAAAAGAACTGAGGACAGTCTCAGAGACCTCTGGGACAACATTAAACGCACCAACATTCGAATTATAGGGGTTCCAGAAGAAGAAGAGAAAAAGAAAGGGACTGAGAAAATATTTGAAGAGATTATAGTTGAAAACTTCCCTAATATGGGAAAGGAAATAGTTAATCAAGTCCAGGAAGCACAGAGAGTCCCATACAAGATAAATACAAGGAGAAATACGCCAAGACACATATTAATCAAACTGTCAAAAATTAAATACAAAGAAAGCATATTAAAAGCAGCAAGGGAAAAACAACAAATAACACATAAGGGAATCCCCATAAGGTTAACAGCTGATCTCTCAGCAGAAACCCTACAAGCCAGAAGGGAGTGGCAGGACATACTGAAAGTGATGAAGGAGAAAAACATGCAGCCAAGACTACTCTACCCAGCAAGGATCTCATTCAGATTTGATGGAGAAATCAAAACCTTTACAGACAAGCAAAAGCTGAGAGAGTTCAGCACCACCAAACCAGCTTTACAACAAATGCTAAAGGATCTTCTCTAGGCAAGAAACACAAGAGAAGGAAAAGACCTATAATAACGAACCCAAAACAATTTAGAAAATGGGAATAGGAACATACATATCGATAATTACCTTAAATGTAAATGGACTAAATGCTCCCACCAAAAGACACAGATTAGCTGAATGGATACAAAAACAAGACCCTTATATATGCTGTCTACAAGAGACCCACTTCAGACCTAGAGACACATACAGACTGAAAGTAAGGGGATGGAAAAAGATATTCCATGCAAATGGAAGCCAAAAGAAAGCTGGAGTAGCAATTCTCATATCAGACAAAATAGACATTAAAATAAGGACTATTAAAAGAGACAAAGAAGGACACTACATAATGATCAAGGGATCGATCCAAGAAGAAGATATAACAATTGTAAATATTTATGCACCCAACATAGGAGCACCTCAATACATAAGGCAAATACTAACAGCCATAAAAGGGGAAATCGACAGTAACACATTCATAGTAGGGGACTTAAACACCCCACTTTCACCCATGGACAGATCATCCAAAATGAAAATAAATAAGGAAACACAAGCTTTAAATGATACATTAAACAAGATGGACTTAATTGATATTTATAGGACACTCCATCCAAAAACAACAGAATACACATTTTTCTCAAGTGCTCATGGAACATTCTCCAGGATAGATCATATCTTAGGTCACAAATCAAGCCTTGGGAAATTTAAGAAAATTGAAATTGTATCAAGTATCTTTTCTGACCACAACGCCATGAGACTAGATATCAATTACAGGAAAAGATCTGTAAAAAATACAAACACATGGAGGCTAAACAATACACTACTTAATAATGAAGAGATCACTGAAGAAATCAAAGAGGAAATCAAAAAATACCTAGAAACAAATGACAATGGAGACACAACGACCCAAAACCTGTGGGATGCAGCAAAAGCAGTTCTAAGGGGGAAGTTTATAGCAATACAAGCCCACCTTAAGAAGCAGGAAACATCTCAAATAAACAACCTAACCTTGCACCTCAAGCAATTAGAGAAAGAAGAACAAAAAAACCCCAAAGCTAGCAGAAGGAAAGAAATCATAAAAATCAGATCAGAAATAAATGAAAAAGAAATGAAGGAAACAATAGCAAAGATCAATAAAACTAAAAGCTGGTTCTTTGAGAAGATAAACAAAATAGATAAACCACTAGCCAGACTCATCAAGAAAAAAAGGGAGAAGACTCAAATCAATAGAATTAGAAATGAAAAAGGAGAGGTAACAACTGACACTGCAGAGATAAAAGAGATCATGAGAGATTACTACAAGCAACTCTATGCCAATAAAATGGACAATCTGGAAGAAATGGACAAATTCTTAGAAATGCACAACCTGCCAAGACTGAATCAGGAAGAAATAGAAAATATGAACAGACCAATCACAAGCACTGAAATTGAAACTGTGATTAAAAATCTTCCAACAAAGAAAAGCCCAGGACCAGATGGCTTCACAGGCGAATTCTATCAAACATTTAGAGAAGAGCTAACACCTATCCTTCTCAAACTCTTCCAAAATATAGCAGAGGGAGGACCACTCCCTAACTCCTTCTACGAGGCCACCATCACCTTGATACCAAAACCAGACAAGGATGTCACAAAGAAAGAAAACTACAGGCCAATATCACTGATGAACATAGATGCAAAAATCCTCAACAAAATACTAGCAAACAGAATCCAACAGCACATTAAAAGGATCATACACCATGATCAAGTGGGGTTTATTCCAGGAATGCAAGGATTCTTCAATATACGCAAATCTATCAATGTGATAAACCATATTAACAAATTGAAGGAGAAAAACCATATGATCATCTCAATAGATGCAGAGAAAGCTTTTGACAAAATTCAACACCCATTTATGATAAAAACCCTGCAGAAAGTAGGCATAGAGGGAACTTTCCTCAACATAATAAAGGCCATATATGACAAGCCCACAGCAAACATCATCCTCAATGGTGAAAAACTGAAAGCATTTCCACTAAGATCAGGAACAAGACAAGGTTGCCCACTCTCACCACTCTTATTCAACATTGTTTTGGAAGTTTTAGCCACAGCAATCAGAGAAGAAAAGGAAATAAAAGGAATCCAAATTGGAAAAGAAGAAGTAAAGCTGTCACTGTTTGCAGATGACATGATCCTATACATAGAGAACCCTAAAGATGCTACCAGAAAACTACTAGAGCTAATCAATGAATTTGGTAAAGTGGCAGGATACAAAATTAATGCACAGAAATCTCTGGCATTCCTATATACTAATGATGAAAAATCTGAAAGTGAAATCAAGAAAACACTCCCATTTACCATTGCAACAAAAAGAATAAAATATCTAGGAATAAACCTACCTAAGGAGACAAAAGACCTGTATGCAGAAAATTATAAGACACTGATGAAAGAAATTAAAGATGATATAAATAGATGGAGAGATATACCATGTTCTTGGATTGGAAGAATCAACATTGTGAAAATGACTCTACTACCCAAAGCAATCTATAGATTCAATGCAATCCCTATCAAACTACCACTGGCATTTTTCACAGAACTAGAACAAAAACTTTCACAATTTGTATGGAAACACAAAAGACCCCGAATAGCCAAAGCAATCTTGAGAACGAAAGAAGGAACTGGAGGAATCAGGCTCCCTGACTTCAGACTATACTACAAAGCTACAGTCATCAAGACAGTATGGTACTGGCACAAAAACAGAAAGATAGATCAATGGAACAGGATAGAAAGCCCAGAGATAAACCCATGCACATATGGACACCTTATCTTTGATAAAGGTGGCAGTAATGTACAATGGAGAAAGGACAGCCTCTTCAATAAGTGGTGCTGGGAAAACTGGACAGGTACATGTAAAAGTATGAGATTAGATCACTCCCTAACACCATACACAAAAATAAGCTCAAAATGGATTAAAGACCTAAATGTAAGGCCAGAAACTATCAAACTCTTAGAGGAAAACATAGGCAGAACACTCTATGACATAAATCAAAGCAAGATCCTTTCTGACCCACCTCCTAGAGTAATGGAAATAAAAACAAAAATAAACAAATGGGACCTAATGAAACTTCAAAGCTTTTGCACAGCAAAGGAAACCCTAAACAAGACCAAAAGACAACCCTCAGAATGGGAGAAAATATTTGCAAATGAAGCAACCGACAAAGGATTAATCTCCAAAATTTACAAGCAGCTCATGCAGCTCAATAACAAGAAAACAAACAACCCAATCCAAAAATGGGCAGAAGACCTAAATAGACATTTCTCCAAAGAAGATATACAGACTGCCAACAAACACATGAAAGAATGCTCAACATCACTAATCATTAGAGAAATGCAAATCAAAACTACAATGAGATATCATCTCACACCAGTCAGAATGGCCATCATCAAAAAATCTAGAAACAATAAATGCTGGAGAGGGTGTGGAGAAAAGGGAACACTCTTGCACTGCTGGTGGGAATGTGAATTGGTTCAGCCACTATGGAGAACAGTATGGAGGTTCCTTAAAAAACTACAAATAGAACTACCATATGACCCAGCAATCCCACTACTGGGCATATACCCTGAGAAAACCAAAATTCAAAAAGAGTCATGTACCAAAATGTTCATTGCAGCTCTATTTACAATAGCCCGGAGATGGAAACAACCTAAGTGCCCGTCATCGGATGAATGGATAAAGAAGATGTGGCACATATATACAATGCAATATTACTCAGCCATAAAAAGAAATGAAATTGAGCTATTTGTAATGAGATGGATAGACCTAGAGTCTGTCATACAGAGTGAAGTAAGTCAGAAAGAAAAAGACAAATACCGTATGCTAACACATATATATGGAATTTAAGAAAAAAATGTCATGAAGAACCTAGGGGTAAAGCAGGAATAAAGATGCAGACCTCCTAGAGAACGGACTTGAGGTTATGGGGAGGGGGAAGGGTGAGCTGTGACAGGGCGAGAGAGAGTCATGGGCATATACACACTAACAAACGCAGTAAGGTAGATAGCTAGTGGGAAGCAGCCACATGGCACAGGGATATTGGCTCGGTGCTTTGTGACAGCCTGGAGGGGTGGGATGGGGAGGGTGGGAGGGAGGGAGACGCAACAGGGAAGACATATGGGAACATATGTTTATGTATGACTGATTCACTTTGTTATAAAGCAGAAACTAACACACCATTGTAAAGCAATTATACCCCAATAAAGATGTTAAAAAAAAAAAAAAAAAGTCCATCAACAGACGAATGGATAAAGAATATACGGTATATTTATACAATGGAGTAATAACTCAGCCATAAAAAATAATGAAATAATGTCATTTGCAGCAACATGGATGGACCTAGAGATTATCATACTAAATGAAGTAGCTAGACAATGTCAAATAGCATATGATATTGCCTATATGTGGAATCTAAAGGAAAAAAATACAAATGAACAAAACAGAAATAAACCCACAGACATAGAAAACATAATTATGGTTACCAAAGGGGAAAGGGGAAGGAGGATAAATTAGGAGTTTGGGAATAACATACACAGACTACTATGTATAAAATAGATAACCAACACAGACCTACTGTATAGCACAGAGAACTGTACTCAATATTTTGTAATAACCTATAAGGGAAAAGAATCTGAAAAACTTAGATATATATGTATGTATAACTGAATCAATTTGCTGTACACCTGAAACTAACACAACATTGTAAATCAACTATACTTCAATTAAAAAAAATTAATACAACATAAATTTAATTTATTTTGCAATTTAGCATCTTAAATATCCTTTTGTGTGTACCATATTATAGGCTGAAATAAAAAAAAAACATATACAAATAGTTTATTTTTCCTCAAGGCAGTATTCTTACCTTCACCTTATATTTTTTCTATTGAAGGCACAATCAATATTACTTAAAGATCAGATTAGTTGAAGTTTGTTTCTTCATTTCTTGAAGTCCAGAAGTGCTAACTCATATACATATTATATTATGTATATGTCCAGAACTCTTTAATGTTGATAAATATTTCTGACACAAAAACAGTATTTTCACTACCTTTTGCTGTACTAACTAAAATAGGAAAATTTCGATTCAGAGAGTAGCAAACTTTGCATTTTAAGTACTGAAACTTTTTTCTGTCTTATGCTAACATTCCATTTTGCCCTCAGATTTGGGGTTTTGAAAGTTTGCTGGATTTGGCCATTAGGAAGTAATTAGAAGGCAAATTTAAAGAATACATAACCAGTAAGGAAGAAAGCCACTCTGGGATGTCATGAGATTTTGCCTATGTGGAATTTGGAGAAATGGAGCCATCAAGCAATATCTTACAAGAAATTTGGCAGCCATAAAATGAGATTTAAGGTGATAGGTTGAGGTTGGAAGGAAAGGCACAGAAACATTTATTTTTCCTTGGTTTTGTTGTGTTTTTCTTTCCAAGAATGGGGATTATCTTAGAATGTTTGTAGCCAGAGAACAAGCAATAGCGGGAAACAGAATTTTAGAAGAGTCAAAAATGGCACAAAGCCAGAGAAGAGATGAAAAAGGATAGAATCAAGAAACTTAAGTGAAGGCATTTTCTTTAGAAAAGAAATATTGTCTCTACAAAAGAAGAAAATGAAGCCATGCAGTTTGTCATTTGGAAGCACAAGAAAGTTAATTTGACAGCTTGAATTACATAGACTTTACTATTTAAGTGAGTTTAAGAGATAAGGGGATCTATGGAAACTATCTTTTGCAGTTCATAGAAGCTAACCAGTGGTGACAATTCCCATATATAAGTAGAAGAAGATTGATTAGCTTATTAGTTACAAGTTCAGGTATACAGTCAGACTGAGTATAAATCCTGGCTCTACAATTTAAACTCTATTGAGATAGATTTTATATACCCTAAAATTAATATATTGAACCTACATTTAAAGTATTTTTAGTATTTTTTTAGTATATTTACAAAATTATGAACCATCACTACAATCCAATTTTATCATTTACAAAACTCCAGAAAAGAGTGTTGTAGTAGTCATTACCTATTTTCCTCCCCTTTCCTCACTTCCAGGCTTCAATGCTATGCAATCACTAATCTGTTTTCAGTCTATAGGTTTTTAAAAATAGTTTTGATATTTTACATGAAAGGAATCATAAAATATGTATTTTTTGTAAAGGCTTCTTTCACATAGTGTAATGGTTTCAAGGTTTACTGTATTATAGCATGTATCAGTACTTCTTTATATTCCTGAATAATATTCCATTGTATGGATATATCAGAATTTTTTTACCATTTCATCATTTGATGGATGTTTAGATTGTTTCTAATTTGGGGTTTTTATAAATAATATTGTTATGAACATTTGCTACAAGCTTTGTATGAATATGTTTCATTTCTCTTGGATATACACTTTGGAGTGAATTGCAGTCCTATGATAACTCTATGTCTATCTTTTACTTTTTTACCAGTTATTTGACATCTCTGAGATTCATATTCCCAACCTTAAAATGGATGCAATAATCAGATCTATATCATAGGGTTTGGAGGAGGATTAGGTTATATAAGAATGTAAAACTTGGCATGCAAAACGTAAGAGATTAGTTTTATTTTTACAACATGATTGGGTGCAGTAACAGCAAAACAAATCTCTAGTGTCTCAGGTGTGTATATGTGTGTGTGTGTGTGTGTGCACGTGCGATGGAGAGAGAGAGAGAGAGAGAGAGAGAGAGAGAGAGAAATTGAGACTGAAGTTCCCTAGGAGGCAGTTTCCCTGTGAAATGAATAAGAGTGACACTGCTGTGGCCCCTGTACACAATTTCCAGCCATGTCCCTGTTGGATCATTGTAGTTTTTAAATTTCTCTTTAGAATTTCTTACTGGTCCAAATGTCCTTCAATTTTGAGTTAGCCATTATCACCTCCCCCATTCACTCTCATCTTTGATTCCATCATAAGCCATCCACTAATGCAGTGCACCCGTGGTAACCACTTACTTCTGGCCGAGAGTCTTTGGCTCAGCTTTCATCATGGTAATGACACATATTAAAGGCATATAAAACTGATTAAAAGTACTGAGGTGTTTGTTTGTCTGTTTGCTTTGCATTTATTCAATCTAAAGTATTCCTTGCAAGGTGTTCTGAGGTAGACGATTGAGTCATTGCAGAGCTAATATGTCTGCCCAGAGATTATTATATTTTGACCGTTGGCATTTCCTGGATTATGGTGTTTCGTTGCTTCAGTTCACTGGGCTATTTTTTTTTGTTGTTGTTTGTCGTATGTGGGCCTCTCACTGTTGTGGCCTCTCCCGTTGTGGAGCACAGGCTCCGCGGCCATGGTTTACAGGCCCAGCCGCTCTGTGGCATGCGGGATCTTCCCAGACTGGGGCACGAACCCGTGTCCCCTGCATCGGCAGGTGGACTCTCAACCACTGCGCCACCAGGGAAGCCCCACTGGGCTATTTATATCTCTTCAGGATTATATTCAAGCTCCTTTACCTAGTGAAGAATGTGCTTTATAACTTTGCTCTGTCTACCTTTCCTAGTTCAGACTCCATGTGCCATACTTTAACTGAAATGGAGAACTTCCTGCTCCTCCTGAGCTCTGTTCCATGTTCTCTTCCTTTCCAAACTGTTACAGTAAATAAAACAAAACCCCTATTCATTTGGCACCTGAATCAGTTACAAGGTCACTCTATCTGCTCATATCACTTTACTGTAATATAGCATTTAATGCTTTTTGACTCACTGTACTGTTTGTCTTCTCCTCTAGATGGGACTTCCTGGAGTATGGGGATGTTTGTTCTTTATACCTCCAGGACGTTTTATATATTCTGGCACATAATAAGCACTCAGTAAAGGTTTGCTAAGAGACAATGAATTAGGACTGAGGATTCCAGAACTCCCAGTATCAATATTGATTCAATCTAACTTCATCTAATGCTTGACTGAATTAAGTAAGTAGGTATTTAAGCCACACAGGACTGTAGAATGAGGTTGGTTAACAAGGTCCTGTAGATCTCAGCAAAGGGGGTCATGCAGTCTAATAATCAGCACCTCTAATTAAGATTTATGCAATGTTTATTCCACCTTCTCATTTTCACTTCACTTCTGTCAGCATATTTCCTCACAGAATAGAAGAGTTTGAATTAGATGATCTTTTGCATCTCTTTCATCTGTAATACTGTGTTGATTAAATGAATTAGAAAAAAATCATTGCATTGTTTCAAAACTGTAAATGCAAGTGACATGTGAAAAAAGGAAGTGTAAGTTGGGACACTTGTAGAAACACTGACACAATTCATTCATTTTTGATGTAGGTTTGATAGAGATGTTAAAACACATCTCCTCTTTATCTTTTGGTATTTACTGCACATATGGCATAAAATCATGTATAACTCTAGAATTCAAAGTTACTTCTGTTAAAAGTTTTACTGAGGTAAAAATAAAAATAAAGCAAAACACATAAATTTTTGAGGAAGCAGTGCTTATTAATTACTCTTTGCATGAATTAACTCCGGAAAATTTTTTCATTGATGAAAGTATGTTTGATGTATTGTTAAAAACTTATTACCCTAATATATGTTCTTTACCCTCTCCCATACTTTGTAATTAGAGGAAAAAAAAACTGCTTTTAGCCACAGGAATTTAGAGGGACTAGGGACAGTAGAGATAATCCAGTTGAACTACCCATCAAAGAAAACTCCCCATGTACACAATCCTCTACAGCTGTCAATTTGGTTAACTCAGAAGTTAGATCAGAACTGTGTGAAACACCAACTCAGTTTAGTTTAACAGTTCTAACTATCATAAAGGCGATTT
Source organism: Grampus griseus (assembly GCF_964374135.1). NCBI lineage: Eukaryota > Metazoa > Chordata > Mammalia > Artiodactyla > Delphinidae > Grampus > Grampus griseus. The sequence goes on along the minus strand of NC_139014.1, from coordinate 34,875,087 downwards.
TTTTTTTTTTTTTTTTTTTTTTTGCGGTACATGGGCCTCTCACCATTGTGGCCTCTCCCGTTGCGAAGCACAGGGTCCGGACACGCAGGCACAGCAGTCATGACTCACGGACCCAGCCTCTCCGCGGCATGTGGGATCTTCCCGGACCGGGGCACGAACTCGTGCCCCTGCATTGGCAGGCAGACTCAACCACTGCGCCACCAGGGAAGCCCAAGGCGATCTTTATATGGTGTCACAATGTGCCTTTCTGTACCCTTCGTGTATTGGTATCAAGATTGCTTCCTTTTTATCCTAGATCTTTTCCATGAAAATAGACATAATGCATTTAACCTCTCTTTCAGAAGACAGCCTTTCAAATATTTGAAAACAGTAACTTGTCACCTTCTTTTCTTCATTTTCTTCTTTATATCAACAGAGATCAATTGAATGCAAAAACATTTTGTAGAGACTTTTTCCTGTCTTGGCTAAAAACTTGGGTAGAGTGACATAACCCAGTAAAACCTCTGTAATTTATATTAATACTAAAGACTAATACTTATTAAAGAATATGGTAGCCATTATAATGCACATTCAAAGGGGGTAATCATTAGATGTTTGACAGCTTTGCATGCAGCAGTCAGGTGAAAACTAGTTCATCCTTTTGGAATGGGCTAACTGCTTATTAAGATTAACTGTTTCATCTGGACAGAGGTACATTGCTATCAACTGAAATGGATAACCAGACAACCCTTTTATTCTTAACTAGTTGAAAAAATATAAAATATGAATATCATGGAGAGTGCAGAGTTGTACTCCAGAAATATTTATGTAAATTGATCATCATGAAATGGAGCAGGACCCTTTGGTCCTTCCTACCCATGTTCTCTGCCTGCCTTTTTTCTGTGGAAAAAATTTAGCAAAAGAATAAGTTTAGTCAGAAAAGTGAGAAAATGTAGAAACAAAGGAAAACACTCCTAGAATACTAAATAATAATATAGTCATTAAGCATCGTAAAGGATCTTTAGTTCCTCCTCGTGGGTTATAGATAATATTCTAAGCCATATCCTGTGAGCTGTCTTATAGATACTAAAACCCCCACCAGGTAGAAGTTAACTACAGGATGACCACACTGTAGTCATGAAATAAGCTGCCACAATTCAGAAAACTGGCCACAAAGAAATGGTAACAAACCGACTCTGAAAATAAGGACTAACTGTACTTAAAACAATCAAGATTAGCTGATCAGACCACTGCATGGCTAATTTCAAGACGACTGTCAGAGCTGACTGTGCTGTTTCTGCATGTAGACCCCTCCTTCCATCTATAAAAGTCCTTGCCTAGTAATTATTGGGTGGTGGTGGTGGGGAGTTGGCCTTTGGATAGGAGCCTGCCCTCCCCTGCAGGTTGCCAGCCTCCAAAATAAAGCAAACTTTCTCTTCCACCGACCTTGTCTCTTTACTGGCTTTTGAGTGGTGAGCAGCCAGACCCCACTTTCAGTAACAATTTCTGTGAGAACATCCAAGACAGATATCATAAACTATCATGTGGAATCAACATAGTTGAATATTTGGGAATATACAAAATGTCACAAGAGTCAAAAGAAATAAGAGCAAGAGATAAACTGGAATACAAGGGGGGAAAAAAGGTAATATATGTGAATATTAGAGACAATTTTCCATGCCTATGGCCTGTCTTTCATCCACTCAGGTACAACAGTATGCAGCAAAAAAAAAAAAAAGATATTTTTTAAAAAGCATGGAGTAGTATAAGAAATAAAAGGAATCCAAATTGGAAAGGAAGAAATAGAACTGTCATTGTTTGCAGATGACATAATATATATAGAAAACCCCAAAGACAACACCAAAATTCGTTAGAACTAATAAATGAATTCAGTAAGGTTGCAGCATGCAAAATCAATATATAGAAATATGTTGAATTTCTAAACACTAGTAACAAACTATCAGAAAGATAATTTAAGAAAACAATCCCATTTACAATTGCATCAAAAAAAAATGAAATACCTAAGAGTAAATCTAACTAAGGAGGTTAAAGACCTGTACTCAGAAAACTCTAAGAAATTGATGAAAGAAATTGAAGATGACACAAACAAATGTTCATGGATTGGAAGAATTCATATTGTTTAAATGACCATACTATCCAAGGCAATATACAAATTAAATACATTCCCTATTAAAATACCAATGGCATACTAGAACAAAGAATTCTAAAATCTGTGTGGAAACATAATAGATTCCAAAGAGCCAAAACTGTCTTGAGAAAGAACAAAGCTGGAGATATCAAAACCCCTGATTTCAAACTATACTACAAATTTATAGTATTAAAACTGTATGGTACTGGCACAAAAGCAGATGCATAGAACAGAATATAGAACCAGAAATGAATCCACACTCATATAGTCAATTAAAAAGGAGGAAGAATATACAATGGGGTAAAAAAAGCCTCTTCAAAAATGATGTTGGAGGGCTTCCCTGGTGGCGCAGTGGTTGAGAGTCCGCCTGCCGATGCAGGAGACATGGGTTCGTGCCCCTGTCCCAGAAGATCCCACATGCCATGGAGCAGCTGGGCCCATGAGCCATAGCCACTGAGCCTGCACGTCTGGAGCTTGTGCTCCACAATGGAAGAGGCCACAGCAGTGAGAGGTCCGTGTACTGCAAAAAAAAAAAAAAAAAGATGTTGGAAAAATTGAACAGCTCCATGCAAAAGAATCAAACTGGATTACTTTCTCACACCATATACAGAAATAAAATTAAAATGGATTAAAGACTTAAGTTTAAGACCTGAAACCATAAAAATCCTAGAAGAAAACATAAACAGTACTCTCTTTCACATCAGCCTTAGCAATATGTTTTTGGATGTGTCTACTCAGACAAAGGAAACAAAAACAAAAATAAACAAATGGGACTACATCAGACTAAAAACCTTCTGCACAGCAAATAAAACTATCAACAAAACAAAAAGGCTCCCTACTTGATGAAAGAAGATATTTGCAAACAATATATCTGATTAGGTGTTAATATCCAAAATTTTCAAATAACTCATGCAACTGAACATCAAAAAAAAAAAAAAAGTCAACCTGATTAAAAAATGGACAGAGGAACTGAATAGACATTATTCCAAAGAAGACATACAGATGGCCAACAGGCACATGGAAAGATGCTCAACATCACGAGTCAAAACTGCAATGAGATATTACCTCATACTTGTCAGAATGGAGGAAAGGGAACCCTCCTGCACTGTTAGTGGGAATGTAAGTTGGTACAGTCACTGTAGAAAACAGTATGCAGGTTCCTCAAAAAATTAAAAATACAGTTCAGCAATTCCACTTCTGGATATTGTTCCAAAGAAAATAAAATCATTAATTCAGAAAGATATATTCACCCCTATGTTCATTCCAACATTATTCACAATAGCCAAGATATAAAAGCAACTTAATGTTCATTGATAGATGAATGAAAAAAGAAGATGTGATGTATACATACAATAGAATATTACTCAGCCATAAAAAAGAATAAAGTCTTGCCATTTTCCATAACGTGGATGGACCTAGAGGATATTATGCTATGTGAAATATCAGACAAACACCATGTGGTTTCACTTATACGTGGAATCTAAAAACCATAACAAAATACAAACAGACTCATATAGCGAACAAACAGTTGGTTGCCAGAGGGGATGGGGGTCAGAGGATGAGTGAAATAAGTAATGGAAATTAAGAGGCACAAACTTCCTGTTACAAAATAAATGAGTCACAGGGATGAAATGTTTCTGTGGTGACATATGGTTAAATGGACTTTTTGTGGTGATCATTTTGTAATGTATGGAAATATTGAATCTGTTATGAATCAGGAAGTAACATAGAGTTTTAGGTCAAGTATACTTCAAAAAAAAGTAATTGAGGTCCATAAATATGACTCACTTGAACAAAATCTATTCCTATTTAATATAATTTCACTTATTTTAACTGAAAAATAAATGTTTGTATTTCATAAAGTTTTAATAATCTGTATCTGTAGTGATGACAACAAATATTCATCTGAAAAAGAAAAAAAAGAAAACAAAATGGTCAAGGATTTTGAAAAATAATGAATTATTCAAAAGGGAGAAAAAACTAATGAGTTAGTCAAAAGGGAATAAAGTCATTATTTCTATGATCAAACTGCGCTATTTTAAATTGAGCTAAATATGCTGATTTATGAAGGTGAGGCAGAAAGTGCATACATGGCAGGGATTCCAGAGAGGAAGGGGACAATTATTTATTGAGCATAAGCTTTGTACAGAGTATGATGCCAGGTGCTTTGCATATGCTGTCATGAACATAATATCAATTATTATAATAATTATCCTTTGTCATCTATACTGAAATGAAAACCTAGGGAAAAAAACAATAGATCATAAGGCTAGCTATAAAGGACAACCACCCTCTGAAAGTCCAACCCAGACAAAATTATATCTATGTCTTGAATGCTTTCAGGTCATGCTGTATTTTTAGCACTTTAGCTTTTTAACACTCAACACATTTTTTTCATTAAACATTTGTGATTTTTTGCTTAAAACTAGTTGCCCCTACTATACTGTTAACTGCATAAAGTAAAGACTAAATCATCTTTATTTTTTCACTCTTAAATTTCCAGCACCTAGCACAGTTTGAAGCATATTTGAGGTGCCTAGTAATGAGCTACTGAATAAAGGGATAAATTCATTAATTGAAAGCTTTGCTAAGTCTGTTGTGTCTTAACAACACCATAAACAAAGAAATAAAATCTCACAAACTACACTATTTGGTCTACTTATTGAAGATACTGCTATTTCTAAAAGTAGCAGAATGCCCTGAGTCCCAAACTGAAATGTAAATTTGACTATCTGTGGATATTTTTTGATCTTGCTTTTTTGTTTTATTTTACTTTTGCTTATATATGATGGATTCTATTTAGAAGAGAGAAGGAGAAATATGTATACAATCCTTTGGAGAACTGGTGAAGGAGTCGGTAGGGAAATCACAGTACAGTGTAATGGATTTGAAATTGGACAGAGCTGGGTTTAAGTAACAGCTCTCTCAATGGACTTTACTTAATTTCTCCAAGACCCAAGACCCTTATCAGTTAAATTAACATAAACCACTAACCCCACAGCATTGCTTGAAGATTTATTGTAATAAAGCCTGATACATGTTAGGTACATAGAATAGTACCTGGAATTCAGTAAACACTCAGTAAGTGGTTTGCTATTGCTGTCATCATTATTATATTAATAATTTTACTGGATAAAGACACTGTAATGGCTTCCGCTTGGTCCAACTTACCTGAGAACCTTCTTTAAAGTCTGAGGTAAGAAATATAGAACCAGAAGTTACAAAAACTGTTACCCCGAAGTGTTCTGTATAACTAGGGGTGCAGCGTGACAGAGGCCAGGTGACAGAATATAGGGCAAACTTAGAGAGAAGGGTAATGCATCCACTTCTGCATGGAATCCAGCATTGCTCTGGAACTGTAAATCCTTTCCTTGGGCACTTGTGTTTCTGGGTGAGGCCATATGAGAAAAGCAATGAGCACAGGTTATTGTCCAGGGCACTTGAGAAACCACCCCAAGAATTCATGGAAAAAGTGGTTTGGAGTAAAGTAAGGGTACTTATGGCTGGGTAGAAGGGGATAAGGAATTGACAGCCTGTGTTCAGATAGTGGGGTTCTGCACGATGCATTTTGGGAATTAATACTAATGCAGTATTTCTTACATATCTGTTCTACCAAGCCTGGTTAACAATCAGGCTGCATGCTAAAATAAATATTGTGCCTTGAAGAGAATTGACACACATCAGAAAGCAGATAAGGAGGTCAATGTCCAGGAGAGAGAATACCTTAACCTAGTGGTACAAGTCATTTGGACTATGTGCTTCAAAATTTTGTCAAGAAGCAACCCCCATCATTCCACTACCAGCACCATAAGTCCACGTTTGAGAGGTAAATCTAAGTGCCAGACAGCATGTTGTTCTCAGAATTGTCCCTCCCTCATATAATTACTGTTTCAGCATAGTTTTATAATGAGCATGGTTGTGTTTCTTTGCTCCCTATACTGCTATGTAGTCATTTTCTCCTAGGAAGCAAGTCCATTACTCTTTCAAAGAGGCTCCTGAATTGGTGTCTCACCACTTTACCATATTTATAGTGACATTTGTGAAAAGAAGGGATAGACACAGTTCAGGAGCAAACTGCAACAACCTGCTTTGAAAATATTGGCTTTTCACTATTAATTTCATTCAGAATATTTTAACTCTTTTCTTTCATTAAAAATAGTTTATAACAGGCACGCTTACATTTGTTAACAAATATCTGTTAGTAATCTACTCCAAAAGCTTTTGCTAAACTTACTAAATCATTTCATTTCAACTATAGGTGTTTAAGAAATACATTTAACCTTTGAGCCAACTACTTAAAACTCACCAGGGTCTCATCCTCTTGGCCAATGTTAAAGTATGTTTGAAAAGTCAGTGATCTACCAGACAAAGAAAAGAACAATATTTGCTTGCTGTCTTTCCTGTAATTGCTGTTTGGCCTTTCTTGCCTAAGGTCAAGTTGCATTAGAGGGCTCTTGCCATCCCTTATTTACAATGGTTAGTCAGAGAGCTCCAGCTCTAGCACTTTCCAAATTCAAGGTCTTTGTTATAAAGATAAGTGAAACAGCTGTAGTGAGTGGAAAAAGAGAGTTTGGGAGAATGACTTAAAACTGAGATATTGGGAGGACTTTCAAGACGGTGGATGAGTAAGGCATGGAGATCACCTTCCTCCCCACAAATGCATCAAAAATACATCTACATGTGCAAAAACTCCTACAGAACACCTCCTGAATACTGACAGAAGACCTCAGACTTCCCAAACGGCAAGAAACTCCACACGTACCTGGGTAGGGCAAGAGAAAAAAGAGGAAACAGAGACAAAAGAATAGGGATGGGACCTGCACCTCTGGGAGGGATCTGTGTAGGAAGACAAGTTTCTACACACTACAAAGCCCCTTCACTGGCGAAGACAGAGGGTGGGCAGGGGGAACCTTCAGAGCCATGGAGGAAAGCACAGCCAGAGGGGTGCAGAGAGCAGAGTGGAGAGATTCCTGCACAGAGGATCAGTGTCGACCAGCACTCACCAGCCTGAGAGGCTTGTCTGCTCACCCGCTGGGGTGAGTGGGGGCTGGGAACTGAGGTTCGGGCTTTGGAGGTCAGATGCCAGGGAGAGGACTGGGGTTCACTGCATGAAGACAGCCTGAGGGGCGCTAGTGCACAACAGCTAACCAGGAGGGAGTCCGGGAAAAGGTCTGGAACTGCCCAAGAGGCAAGAGACCATTGTTTCTGGGTGTGCAATGAGAGGGCATTCAGATCACTGCCTAAACAAGCTCCAGAGATGTGTGAGAGCTGCAGCTATCAGTGCAGACACCACAGACTGGCATGAAACGCTAAGGCTGCTGCTGCAGCCACTAAGAAACCTGTGTGCAAGAACAGGTCACTATCCACACCTCCCATCCTGGAAGTCTGTGCAGCCTGCCACTAGCAGGGTCCTGTGATCCAGGGACAACTTCCCCAGAAGAACACATGGCATGCCTCAGGCTCTTGCAATGTCATGCTGGCCTCTGCCACCACAGGTTCACTTAGCATTTTGTAACCCTCACTCCCCTTGGCCTGAGTGAGCCAGAGCCCCTTAATCAGCTGCTACTTTAACCCTGTACTGTGTGGGTGGGTAACAGATGCCAGAGAGAGACCTACATTCAGAGGTGGGGCCAAATTCAAAACTGAACCCCAGGAGCTGTGTGAACAAAGAAGAGAAAGGGAAATTTCCCCCAGTAGCCTCAGGATCTGTAGATTAAATCTTCACAACCAACTTGATGTACCCTGCATCTGTGCAATACCTGAATAGACAGTGAATCATCCCAAAATTGAAGTGGTGGACTTTGAGCAACTGTATACTTGGGGTATGCTTTCTGCATGTAATTTGTTTCTGGTTTTATGTTATCTTAATGTAGTATTTAGAGCTTATTATCACTGGTAGATTTATTGATTTTGTTGCTCTCTTCCTTTTTTAAAAAAAAAAAATATATATATATATATTTTCTTTTTCTCTACTTGGGAGTGTGCATGTGTATGCTTCTTTGTGTGACTTTGTCCATGTAGCTTTGCTTTTAGCATTTGTCCTAGGGTTCTGACTGTCTATTTCTTTTATGGGGGGTATAGTTTTTAGCACTTATCGTCATTGATGGCTTTGTTTATTGGTTTGGTTGCTCTATTCTTTCTTTCTTTTATTACTTTATTTTTAATACTTTTATTTTTTTTTATTTTAATACATTTATTTATTTAGTTTTCTTTTTCTTTTTTTTTTTTTCTCCCTTTTCTTCTGAGTTGTGTGGCTGACAGGGTTTTGGTGCTTTGGCTGGGTGTCAGACCTGAGCCTCTTAGGTGGGAGAGCCAAGTTCAGCACATTTAACCACAAGAGACCCCCCAGATCCACATGATATCAAATGGCAAAAGCTCTCCAAGATATCTCCATCTCATTGCTAAGACCCAGCTCCACTCAACGACCAGCAAGCTACAGTGCTGGACACCCCATACCAAACAACTAGCAAGACAGGAACACAACCCCACCAATTAGCAGAGAGGCTGCCTAAAAATCATAATAAGTTCACAGACACCACAAAATGCAGATCCAGACACGGCCCTGTACACCAGAAAGACAAGACCCAACCTCATCCACCAGAACACAGGCACCAGTCCCCTCCACCAGGAAATGTACACAGCACACTGAACCAACTTTACCCACTGGGGGCAGATGCCAAAAACAATGGGAGCTATGAACCTACAGCCTGCAAAAAGGAGACCCCAAAGGCAGTAAGCTGAGGAAAATGAGAAGACAGAGAAATACACACACATGAAGGAGCAAGGTAAAAACCCACCCAAGCAAACAAATGAACGGGAAATAGGCAGTCTACCTGAAAAAGTATTCAGAGTAATGATAATAAAGATGATCCAAAATTTTGGAAACAAAATGAAGAAAATACAAGAACTGCTTGACAAGGACCTAGAACAACTAAAGAGCAAAAAAACAACGATGAACAGCACAATGCATGAAATAAAAAATTCACTAGAAGGAATCAATAGCAGAATAAATGAGGCAGAAGAACTGATAAGTGACCTGGAAGATAAAAGAGTAGAAATAACTACCACACAGAAGAATAAAGAAAACAGAGTGAAAAGAATTGAGGACAGACTCATAGACGTCTGGGACAATATTAAAGGCACTAACATTCAAAGTATAGGGGTACAGGAAGAAGAAGAGAAAAAGAAAGCGTCTGAGAAAATATTTGAAAAGATTAAAGCTGAAAAGTTCCCTAACATGGGAAAGGAAATAATCAATCAAGTCCAGGAAGAACAGAGAGTCTCATACAGGATAAATCCAAGGAGAAACACACCAAGACACATATAAATCAAGCTATCAAAAATAAAATACAAAGAAAAAAACGTTAAAAGCAGCAAGAAAAAGCAACAAATAACATATAAGGGAATCCCCAAAAGGTTAACAGCTGATTTCTCAGCAAAAACTCTGCAAGCCAGAAGGGAGTGGCAGAACATATTTAAAGTAATTTAAAGAAAAAACCTACAGCCAAGATTACTCTACCCAGAGAGGATCTCATTCAGATTTGATGGGGAAATGAAAAGCTTTACAGACAAGCAATATCTAAGAGAATTCATCACCACCAAACCAGCTTTACAACAAATACTAAAGGAACTTATCTAGGCAGGAGACACAAGAGAAGGAAAAGACCTACATTCATAAACCCAAAACAATTAAGAAAATGATAATAGGAATATACATATTGATAATTACCATAAATGTAAATGGATTAAATGCTCCAACCAAGAGACATAGACTGGCTGAATGGATGCAAACACAAGACCCGAATATATGCAGTCTACAAGAGACCCACTTCAGACCTATGGACACATCCAGTCTGAAAGTGAGGGGAGAGAAAAAGATATTCCATTCAAATGGAAAGCAAAAGAAAGCTGGAGTAGCAATTCTCATATCAGACAAACTAGACTTTAAAATAAAGACTATTACAAGAGACAAAGAAGGGCACTACATAATGATCAAGGGATCAATCCAAGAAGAAGATATAACAACTGTAAATATTTATACACCCAACATAGGAACACCTCAATACATAAGGCAAATGGTAAGAGCCATAAAAGTAACACAATCTTATTAGAGGGCTTTCCCACCTCACTTTCACCAATGGACAGATCATCCAAAATGAAAATAAATAAGGAAACACAAGCTTTAAATGATACATTAAAGAAGATGGACTTAATTGATATTTATAGGACATTCCACCCAAAAACAAGAGAATACACTTTCTTCTCAAGTGTTCATGGAACATTCTCCAGGATAGGTCATATCTTGGGTCACAAATCAAGCCTTGGTATATTTAAAAAAATGGAAATCATATCAAGTATCTTTACTGACCACAATGCTATGAGTCTAGATAGCAATTACAGGAAAAAAATCTGTAAAAAATACAAACACATGGAGGCTAAACAATACACTACTTAATAACCAAGAGATCACAGAAGTATTCAAAGAGGAAATTAAAATGTACCTAGAAACAAATGACAATGAAAACACCATGTCCCAAAACCTATGGGATGCAGCAAAAGCAGTTCTAAGAGGGAAGCTTATAGCAATACAATCCTACCTCAAGAAACAAGAAACATCTCAAGTAAACAAACTAACCTTACACATAAAGAAATTAGAGAAAGAATAAAAAGAAAACCCCTATAGTTAGCACATGGAAAGAAATAATAAAGATCAGAGCAGAAAGAAACAAAAAAGAAATGGAGGAAACAATAGAAAAAATCAATAATGCTAAAAGCTGGTTCTTAGAGAAGATAGAGAAAATTGATAAACAATTAGCCAGACTCATCAAGAAAAGAAGAGATAAGACACAAATCAATAGAATTAGAAATGAAAAAGGAGAAATGACAACTGACACTGCAGAAATACAAAGGATCATGAGAGATTACTACAAGCTACTATGTCAATAAAATGGACAACCTGGAAGAAATGGGCAAATTCTTAGAAAAGCAGAACTCTCTGAGACTGAATCAGGAAGAAATAAAAATATAAACAGACCAATCACAACCACTGAAATTGAAACTGTGATTAAAAATCTTCCAAAAAACAAAGCCCAGGACCAGCTGGCTTCATAGACCAATTCTATCAAATATTTAGAACAGAGTTAACACCTATCCTTCTCAAACTCTTCCAAAATATAGCAGAGGGAGGAACACTCCCAAACTCATTCTATGAGGCCACCATCACCCTGATACCAAAACCAGACCAGGATGTCACAAAGAAAGAAAACTACAGGCCAATGTCACTGATGAACATAGATGTAAAAATTCTCAACAAAATACTAGGAAACAGCATCCAACAGCATATTAAAAGGATCATACACCATGATCAAGTGGGGTTTATTCCAGGAATGCAAGGATTCTTCAATATACACAAGTCAATAAATGTGATACACCATATTAACAAATTGAAGCAGAAAAACCATATGATCATCTCAATAGATGCACAGAAAGCTTTCGAAAAAATTCAACACCCATTTATGATCAAAATCCTACAGAAAGTAGGCATAGAGGGAAATTTCCTCAACATATTAAAGGCCATATATGGCAAACCCACAGCCAACATCATCCTCAATGGTGAAAAACAGAAACCATTTCCACTAAGATCAGGAAAATGACAAGATTGCCCACTCTCATCAATATTATTCAACATAGTTTTGGAAGTTTTAGCCATAGCAATCGGAGTAGAAAAAGAAATAAAAGGAATCAAAATCATAAAAGAAGAAGTAAAGCTGTCACTCTTTGCAGATGACCTGATACTATACTTAGAGAATCCTAAAGATGCTACCAGAAAACTACTAGAGAGAATCAATGAATTTGGTAAAGTAGCAGGATACAAAATTAATGCACAGAGATCTCTTGCATTCCTATACACTAATGAAGGAAATTCTGAAAGTGAAATTAAGGAAACACTCCCATTTACCATTGCAACCAAAAGAATAAAATATCTAGGAATAAACCTACCTAAGGAGACAAAAGACCTGTATGCAGAAAATTATAAGACATTGATGAAAGAAATTAAAGATGATACAAATAGATGGAGAGATATACCATCTTCTTGGATTGGAAGAATCAACATTGTGAAAATGACTCTACTACCCAAAGCAATCTACAGAATCAATGCAATCCCTATCAAACTACCACTGGCATTTTCCAAAGAAGTAGAACAAAAAATTTCACAATTTGTATGGAAACACAAAAGACTCCAAATAGCCAAAGCAATCTTGAGAAAGGAAAACGGAGCTGGAGGAATCAGGCTCCCTGACTTCAGACTCTACTACAAAGCTACAGTAATCAAGACAGTGTGATACTGGCACAAAAACAGAATTATAGATCAATGGAACAGGATAGAAAGCCCAGAAATATACCCACACATATATGGTCATCTTATCTTTAATAAAGGATGCAAGAGTATACAATTGAGAAAAGACAGCCTCTTCAATAAGTGGTGCTGGGAACACTGGACAGCTACATGTAAAAGAATGAAATTAGAACCCTTACTAACACCATTCACAAAAATAAACTCAAAATGGATTAAAGACCTAAATGTCAGGCCAGACACTATAAAACTCATAAAGGAAAGCACAGGCAGAACACTGTATGACATAAATCACAGAAAGAACCTTTTTGACCCACCCTCCCAGAGAAACGGAAATAAAAGCAAAAATAAACAAATGGGACTTAATGAAACTTAAAAGCTTTTGCACAGTAAAGGAAAACATAAAGAAGATGAAAAGACAACCCTCAGAATAGGAGAAAATATTTGTAAATGAAGCAACTGACAAAGGATTAATCTCCAAAATTTACAAGCAGCTTGTGCAACTCTGTATCCATAAATCAAACAACCCAATTGAAAAATGGGCCAAAGACCTAAATAGACATTTCTCCAAAGAAGATATACACATTGCCAACAAACACATGAGAGGGTGCTGAACATCACTAATCATTAGAGAAGTGCAAATCAAAACTACTATGAGGTATCACCTCACACCACTCAGAATGGCCATCATCAAAAAATCTGCAAACAATAAATGCTGGAGAGGGTGTGGAGAAAAGGGAACCCTCTTGCCTTGTTAGTTGGAATGTAAATTGATACAGCCTATGGAGAACAATATGGAGGTTCCTTAAAAAACTAAAAGTAGAACTTCCTTGCAACCCAGCAATCCCACTACTTGGTATATAACCTGAGTAACCATAATTCAAAAAGAGTCATGTACCACAATGTTCATTGCAGCTCTACTTACAATAGCCAGGACATGGAAGCAACCTAATTGTCCATCAACAGATGAATCAATAAAGATGTGGCATATATAAACAATGGAATATTACTCAGCCATAAAAAGAAATGAAATTGAGTTATTTGTCGTGATGGGGATGGACCTAGAGTCTGTCATACAGAGTGAACTAAGTCAGAAAGAGAACAAAAATTATGGTATGCTAACACATATAAATGGAATCTGAAGAAAAAATGCTTCTGAAGAACCTAGGGGCAGGACAAAAATAAAGAGGCAGACATATAGAACGGACTTGAGGACTCAGGGAGGGGGAAAGGTAACATGGGCCGAAGTGAGAGAGTGGCATGGACATATATACACTACCAAATGTAAAATAGATAGCTGGTGGGAAGTAGTCACATAGCACAGGGAGATCAGCTCAGTGCTTTGTGTCCACCTAGAGGGGTGGGATAGGGAGTGTGGGAGGGAGGGAGGGGATATATGTATATGTATAGCTGATTCAATTTGTTATACAGCAGAAACTAACACATCATTGTAAAGCAATTATACTCCAAAAAAGATGTTAAAAAAATATGGACCATATTTGTTCATTTTAACCAAATAAGCAAAAAAGAAATTTGATAATAAATTTGCAAGTCATACTGGTGAAGAAAAAAAACTGAGATATTCTTTGACATAAACTTTCCATTTTAATAAAACAAGTCTCAGTGGAGACATAAGAAATATGTCTGTTTACAATATAAATATTAAATTTGCTTTGTGGAGAGAACAAGGTGGACTATGCTGAAACATTTTCTCTCTCACACACAAAATAGCATGATCTTTTGTGTAAAACCATACTGTGGCCTGTTTAGAAGATTAAAGCAATCACTGTGCAGAAAATGAACTGTCAGATACAGGAGTGAAAAAGCTTATTGAAAATTGAAATGCTAGCTTATAAAATACCGTATGACAAAAAGTCATCTTCTAGGCCCCTAAAAGAAAAAATGGTTACAAACTGCCTTAGGGGAAACTAGGCACATCTTTAACTCTTTCTGGGATCTTAGCAAAGGTTTTCACTTGATTTGGTCTACCCCACAGGTGTATCATTTCAATTCACTGCAAAGGCTTTAGAAGGTTTCTGGCTTTGATTCTGATTTTATATTGGAAGGGAAACAAGTTTTAAACAGAAGAACATTTAAAAAGATAGCTCTATTTTTGGTTAAAAATTATCTTTCTTGGGGAAGGTAGGGGGAAGGGATAAATGTTAGAAGCAAGGGATAAATTTATGGATTTTATATATATATATATATATATATATATATATATAAAATCCAAAATAAGAGAAAAGAGTGGCTTAAACTAGGGTGGTAAATGTTTAAGTGGTAAGAAATGAATATTGAATATATTTTGAATTTAAACACTGTGGGTTTTTCAAATAGACAAGATACAAGAGAAAAAAGACATCAGTAACATAACTTCAAGGATTGTTGCCTGAGCAATCAGGACTGTAAAATTCCCATATATTGAAATGAGGAAATTGCCCAAAGGAATGGTTTCTGTGTTTGTGTTGGTGGTGGTTATGGTAGAGGGACTGATTGGTTAACTTTGAGAGTTAAGTTTGGACATCTTAAGTTTGAGAAGTCTCTCAGATATTCAAGTGGAGATGGTCAGTGGGAAGTTGGATACATGAGTCTATTGCTCAGAGAAGATGCTGGAGACCTCTCTTTGGTTTTGCCTGCACATCTGGTAGACATAGTTATGTTGAAACAATAATTTCACTGGCCAAGTTGATCAGGCAAGGAAGACATTATTCAAGACTATTACAATAAGGGAGAGACCATAACTGAACTACAATGGAACAAAGGACTGGAAGGATTTTAAGAGCTGGGGTGGGGGTGGAGAGATCTTAGACCATTTTTTGTGTGTTTTCTAATTGACTCTGTCTAAAGGAAAAGTGAACACACTTGTATCTTCATGACAGGAGGTAATTTTACAACTTGGAGGAAGGTTACCACCAAACTCAGACTTCTACCCACCCATAGAAATTGGGATCTTCCTCGATGGCTATATTTCAAAGGGATGTCTCCCGTGTCCTTGAGAACAATATTCACACATTGTACAGCCGGCAAGAGATTTTGAAAAAGGTTCACATCTCAAAGGGTCAGAGAAAGAATTTACAATCACAAGTTTTCTAAAGTTAAAAATGTTAAGAAAATGGGTGGGGAGGAACTCCTGCAGTTAGGCCATCTGGTTTCTGTAAGGACAGGGAGTAAGAGAGAAGTTGGGCCTGGAGGGAGGAAGAAACCTGCTTCAGGTTAGTCAAACTGAAGGGATTATCAAGAGTGTCTTGTTAAAGCAGAAACTAACACACCATTGTAAAGCAATTATACTCCAATAAAGATGAAAAAAAAAAAAAAAAGGAGTGTCTCTTCAGTCTTTAATAGCATGACCATAAAATTTGTTTCTTAATACACTCTGAGAGTGGAAGAGGACGTTATTAATAATTAAACTGGATAATAGGTGTAGAATAGACTGCCCCATTAAACTTGGATGAATAGTTATTCTTCACATCATTTTCATGCAGTTTGGAGGAAAGGGTGTCATGAGATGTAATATATCCATGAAGATAAATAAAACTTACCTTAAAAATACTATCTGACCAAATTGCCAGGAAACAGTGTATTGACACCAAAGATTTATAAAAAATCAATTATGGAGATGATTTGGCCTGGTTCCTCTTTTAAGATTCAGCCCAGGAATCTGTGTTTTCAGAGCTCTCTATGTCTCTCAAAAGTAGGACATTTTTCTGTTTACTCATCTCTCCCCTCAGCAAAACTTGAGAATTTTGAGAGCACAAACTTCCTCCTTAATCACTGTTACTTTAACATCTAAAAGTGTACCTTGTATATAGTAAATGGTCAATAAATACAGGTTGATTAAAATAATGCTGAGGGTAAAAAAAGAAAGCCAAATTTGGCACCAACATGTTAAGCCTCAAAGACTGCAAAAACTGTTTTAAAATGAATAGAAATGAAAACAACAGAAAGTGTGAAGCCTGTGGTTTTGTTTCATATGGGATTGAGATTATAGTTTACAGGCATGGGAGAGGAGAAACTAATATATACCTAGTGGTATCCATAATGCTATTTGCTGCATTCCATTTTATATTTTCTTCCTTTGGAATGTGCTTGTTTCCCATTAGTGCTTCATGAATTAACCATTACTGTCACCAATGTAATTAAAATATTGATTGCCAAGAGGAAGTGAAGATTCAGCATTAATTCATTCAGTAAAAATTTATAGAGTCCTATTATATGCCATTCCTTGCAATAGGCTCCAGGAATACATATAATAGCAAGTAATTATCTTGGCTGCACCAACTTGGGAGTAGAATTGAATTAAAATAGTGCCAAGTGTCATTTCATAGCTCCAAACTCATCAAATATATTGCAAATTATCTTCTCTAACTCTGGTTCTAAGCAGTGAATACTGTCTGGCATATTTCACAAATAGCACTTGTATGGATGAATGTGGTTACCTTGTCAGTGTGCCATGGCCTCCTCTTATTGGGGTACCCAAGAGCCCTGCCACTGTCCAGAGAATCCACAAACTCATGGCTGCTCCTTTAACAATGTTGTGTCTATGTCTATTCCAGGAGTCCCCCTTGTAGCAGAAATATTATTTATCTTTCCATTAACTCCTTGTTATTTTCACTGGACCTCATTTGTTTTTCTTATACCTGACTCTATCTTAATAGGGTGAATTCATTCCCCACTAATGCAATGGTGACCTGATTTATAATACTCATTATAGCTATCATTTACTGAGAACATGTTATGTGATAGTAACTGTGATAATTTTTACAATGACCCAATGAGTGTGGCATGATTGTCATCTCTAGTTTATATATAGAAGTTTAAGTCACTTTCTCAATATCAGACATTCCTACTCTAGGGCTCACATTTTTTTGTTTTGTTTTGTTTTGTTTTTGCGGTATGTGGGGCCTCTCACTGTTGTGGCCTCTCCCGTTGCGGAGCACAGGTTCCGGACGCTCAGGTTCAACATCCATGTCTCATGGGCCTAGCTGCTCCACGGCATGTGGGATCTTCCCAGACTGGGGCACGAACCTGTGTCCCTTGCATTGGCAGGCAGACTCTCAACCACAGCACCACCAGGGAAGTCTAAGGCTCACATTTTTTAAACAAGTTCTATACCCAGTAATTTGCTGTCACCACTACAGCCCAGTCATTATTCCTTATCATCAAGCACCTTGGTATTCCTGCTAGGAACATCCAAGTTATCTCACCACTCTTGCCTGCCAGAAATACCCAGAAGTGGCCTAAAAGTTTGAATATGCACCATAAGACCACATACAGGGAGCACCCTTGCAATACACATAGGAGCAATGCATGGACACATAGACCAAAGCCTTAAAGCATATTAAGTGATACAGTAAAGTACAGAATACTATTGAGAGCAAGGTCACTGAGGCCTGTTGTTGTCGAGAAATTGTTATCCAATTTCAATGAGGTATGGGTGGATTGCTACAGGTTGAGGAAGAGGGTATTACCTAGAGATAAGGTAGAAAAATTAAGTTAAGAAAGATCCTCCTGTGTTTGAATGCCAGAGCTAGCATTTGGGCTTTATCAAGTTGCAGTGAAAATGTGTTTTAGTCTTTATATGATTATATGATTAGATTTGCATTTTCAGAGGAATTGAGAAAGACTTCTCTAGTGGCAATGTGGAGGATGGAGAAAATCAGAATTTTCAGTTTGGTGGCTGTTATAATCATTATACAGACAGTGAGAGCTGATCTAGGGCAGTGACCATGGAAAGTGAAAAAAGCAAAAGAGTTAGAAGGATATTTCTGGAGTAGATCTATAGAATTTAGCAACTGATTGAATGTCAGGCATGAAGAAGAGGAAATTGTCAGCAATGCCTGAAATTCCTCATGATTCCTTACAATGATTTCCTTATGATGACAGCAAGCTCTTACACAATCTGACCTCCAGTCACTTTCCTGACCTCACCTCATATTACTTTTACCCTTTCTCACTCCCTCCAGTTGTAGTGACCTTCCTCTTGGAATATAGCAGACAGGATCCCATTTGAGGGCATTTGTATTTCTCTTCCCTTTCCCTGGAGTACTTTTCTTCCAGATGTCTCTATAGTTCAGATCCTCAAATCTTTCAGGTTTTAATTTCTGAGTAAGGTTTTTATTCATAATATACTTAAAATTACACACACGCACGAACACACACACACACACACCCCAACAAGGCACAGCCTAGCCAGTTGCCTGTATTATTCTTTTCTAAGCTATTAACACCAGTACTGACATACTACTTGTTTTACTTACTCATTTTTGTATCTCTTTTCACATGCTAATACAAGCTTGTTAAGACAGGATTTCTGTTTTTTTTTTTTTTTTTTTTTTTTTTTTACTACTGCAACTCTGGTTCTATGAGAGGGTCTTTAAAATACTAATTTAGTTTAATAATTTCTAGATAAGCTGAGTCAGTAGATTTTTAAATGGTATTTTCCCAAATTTCAGGTTTCCTTATTCTTATTTTGAATGCCCAAATATCATATCCATGACATAAAGGCATATACCACCACTCACATGTGGTTATACATATACACAGCCACAGACTCACAAATATGTGCACACACACACACACACACACACACACACACATGCACATCAACATACACAAAGTGTTCCCACTTCCTGAGGTCATCTCTTGGGACTGGAAATGGATTTTGGTCTATGGCATTGAAATATCCATTACCACCTGTGAATTTTTTTTTTTTTTTTGCGGTGCACGGGCCTCTCACTGTTGTGGTGTCTCCCATTGCGGAGCACAGGCTCCGGACGTGCAGGCTCAGCAGCCATGGCTCACGGGACAAGCCGCTCTGCGGCATGTGGGATCTTCCCGGACAGGGGCACGAACCCGTGTCCCCTGCATCGGCAGGAAGACTCTCAACCACTGCGCCACCAGGGAAGCCCCTGCCTGTGATTTTTTGATGTTGTATTAAGTACCTGCCTTAATCCTAAACCTACAGTAGACACTTTGCCAATTTTTGAAGCAAGCTACAGAAGCAGAACAGGACTAAAAAAAGAGCCATTGTTTACATCTATGTGATGTCAAACCTCCTGACAGAGTTGGTGCTCAAACCATAATGGGCATGGAGCTAAAAACTGAATTGATTCAAGGGGAAAAAGATATTCCAAAGCCATGATTTAAATACTCAGTTTATTTCAACTCTTTAGCAATCCCATCTGGGAGCATGACAGTTTTAGCCACTGGCACTTGAGTGGTTTTCTACCACAAAAAGAGAAGTGATGTCTGCTAAACTAGGAATAGGGATGCCTGGGGTGTCATCTGTTTGTAACCTACCACTGACATGATCTAGGACTTCAATATAGGAGACATCCATGAATATTCTAATTGTTCTCCATTCAGCCATGAAATCAAGCCAATTTGCTGAAAATAAATTCATCAAATCAAATTACTGAAATTCATCTTGCCACAAAGTAAATCTGTCAAATATCAAACTTACTGATGAATACTTTGCTAAATGACTGATTTTAAAATTTCATGAAAGTTGGTAGATATGATTTTAATAAATTTACAGAAAGATTTAAGTGCTTTAATGGGAACACTTTAAGAGCTTAACAGGAGTATACAATTTTGATCCCTCTACTGAACTACAATTTTATGAATGCTACAATTCAAAGTACTAATATTAGAGTTCTAAATGTATGTATATATTTACTTCAAAATGTGACTTACAGATTCTGTAACCAAAGTTTCATTAATTTATATAGGAATTTTTCAGGTTAATGTAATTTAAAACAAAAATTTTGTTCATTTTGGATTTATAATCTTTTAAGTTTCAGAATTCATTTGGCAATTTCAGGTAGCATTTAAATTTAAAGTTATATCTGGAAATTAGTTGCCACAGTTTATTACATACAATTTATTATGTGATGTGGTTCCTCCTGTCACTTCCTCATTTATTTCTATTCATAGAGTCCATTATATTTATTCCTTCAGGGCATCCATGTCTTGCTTCCACTCTTGAACACTTTTACTCTTTAATACTGAATCTTTCTCCTAACAACTAACAAGTCAATATTTCCAATTTGTCATTGTTAGATACCAAAAATTCAGCATTTCATAAATGATGTGAGTCTTTTAGTTACTTCAGATTTCTTTTAGAGGTTTTTGGATGTTATTTTTTACTTTCCAAAATTAAAGCAAATTAGGTATAATATGTTATTTTTAGTATTTAATAATAACTTTAATTAGGTTAAGTTTAAATTGTTATTAAAAAGTAAATATTTATGTGTATGTATATATGTGTATGTGTACATACATATACGTATATATTTTTAAATATTTATATAGGTTTTAAATGTGTATATTATATGTATTTAAATATGCATAATATTTAAATAAATATTTCAAAAGTTTTTACCTCTGCAGTGTCCAAAAGTGTACATTCTTGTGAAAGCTGTCAACACACTCATCAAACCTGTTGAAAACCATTTTTAACAATTAGTATATTTGGGAAGTTTGAGAAATGAATCAATTGGCAATTTGATGACTTAGAATATGGCCTTCAACAATAAATTTTGTCTGAATTGATCATTCATCACACTGGTCAATTTTTGAATTTCATTTTTGTGAATTGTTACAGTGATAGTATCCTGCATCATAACATAATTGTGAATCTGAACAGAGAAAATGTGTTCAGGATTAGATACCTGATTCAAGCTGAGCAAATCAGAATTTTTCTCAGAGCTTACTGAGACAAAAAAAAAACAAGAAGATAATATCCTATGGGGGCCCTAAGGTGTCTTGACTACTGATGAAAGTCAAGTGGACTGAAGAAGATACATGGACTCAAGAGGAAGAGAAAGTCAATTTGAGGAAAATAGAGAAGGTAATCACATAGGAATGAAAAAGCAGAAATAAGGTAGGAAAAAAATGTCCTGAAAGTAATTGAGTGCTGTTCTCAAGTTGTTCTTGCAGCTCATCCTAATTTGCATCTCAGAATGCCTTGAATCAGGGAGATGCCCCCTTGTAAGCATGATAAATCTTTTTGGTAAGCTGATACTTTTGGATTTCTATCACTTTGAAATTTAAGACACGAAACAGATAGACTTTGGGCAAGTCACAGAATAATAGTGATATTAATGGTGATGATGGTGATGATGACAATAATGATTATGATATAATAATTTTTTAAATGCCTTGTGGTTGTTTTAGATTCTTGAATAATCAGTGTTTTGTAGTTGCTATAAAGCAACCACTGCATAGCAAGTGATGAGCTAGGTATTGGGATACATTTATGAAAATAAAGAGCTAGGTATTGGGATACATTTATGAAAATAAAGTTTCTTCAAGACAGACAAGTAAACAGTCATACATTAAATCTTATTACATAACATATGCAGAATTCTAATACGGAGAAGATTAAAAATTGATCTTCCTTAATCCTCTGTGACAATATTTCTATTAACAAATGAATCTTTGATGTATTTATATCAACTCATAATTATCTATAATAACAAATGTCATTTTATTAGCTGTATGAAAAACTGTTGGTAAATAATATTCTTGAATTTCACAGCATGGATATAATTCAAAATTTCACATAGTATTCAAATTACATATTCTGGTACTGTGTTTAAGATAAGAAGTGGATATCCTTTCTAATAGAACTAGATAATTATTAATAATACATGATGTTATAGATCAGAGGGATTATCTTCAGAATTTTCTCCATGAAGTTATTGAATGTTCAGTTATCTATGAGCTCCAAGTAAATGGAGATATATATTAACTTTATTCTTTTTAGGAGAAGTTGAAGGGCACAGTAAGTATGGGTTCATAGTGGTATACAAAACAGGCTGCTCTTTACCAAGTCCTTGGAAAAGATGGATTGGTTGTGTGGCAAATATTAACCAATATTTCCTTCTGAAGCCATTCATAAAACTATAGTTTTCATACTTCCTTTTTTAAGAAAAGGGACTTACCTGATTTCCACATTTGAATGGACTTATCTGATTCTGGGCTCTTAATTCTGACTTTTGGTTATCTTAATATCAGTTTAATGGCCACAGATACTATTATAATCTTTAAGAAAAAATAAAAAATATATATATTTCATGAATACTGAGATATTTTCTCCCTACAAACTATAAAAGCTTTTTTAAAAGTGACATTGTCCAGAGTTGTCCAAGGTAACTGACACTGATACACCCACGTGGGAATGCAAATTGGTACAATATTTACACAGGGCAAGTTGGCAGTATATAGCAAGAACCATAGAAGTCCTTCATAAATTTTAAAAAGAAATTCCCCACTAAAAATGTAAAATAAGTAGCTAGTGGGAAACAGCTGCATAGCACAGGGAGATCAGCTCGGTGCTTTGTGGCCACCTAGAGGGGTGGGATAGGGAGGGTGGGATTGAGGGAGACGCAAGAGGGAAGAGATATGGGAACATATGTATATGTATACCTGATTCACTTTGTTATAAAGCAGAAACTAACACACCATTGTAAAGCAATTATACTCCAATAAAGATGTAAAAAACAAACAAGAATCTAAAACAAAAAGAAAACTTATCCTTAGGGCTTCCCTGGTGGCACGGTGGTTGGGAGTCTGCCTGCTGATGCAGGGGACACGGGTTCGTGCCCTGGTCTGGGAGGGTCCCACGTGTCATGGAGCGGCTGCGCCCATGGGTCATGGCCGCTGGACCTGCACGTCAAGAACCTGTGCTCCACAACGGGAGAGGCCGCAGCAGTGAGAGGCCCTCGTACTGCAAAAACAAAAACAAACAAACAAAAACTTATCCTTAAAAATAATTATTAATGTGGGCAGATATTTATACACAAGCATGTTTGTCTTATAATTTGTAATAGCAAATGTTTTACAACAGCCTAAGTATCAAGTGACAGAATAGTAATACGGAAATACAAAAGGGAGTATGTTGTCGCCAGTGAACAAGGTGTTTCTGAAGGTTATTTAATAACATGTGAATTTGCTTACAATAGAATTGAATATTTTGATATAAATACAGCAGTGTGCATACATATATATGAAAGGATCATTCTAATTTTGTTCACTCCACCTCTATCAATATCAGGACATGGAACAGAGGTCCCAGGAGAGTAATGGCTCTACATGTGGTAGGGTTGCCAGTGGGTACTGATACCTGTGTCTACATTTTCTTCCCAGGCAAAAAAATAGACTGCATATTCTAGCCTCCTTTGCAGTTAGATGTGGCTCCACAGCTCCTAACCTCCCTCTTCCACTATCTTTTGAAGTGCTTGAAAGACAGTTTTGTAATTTGTGATACCTAATGATTTTCTTTCCCACACCCCAATTTCCAAATGGTTTTGCCCCTATTATCTTTGTCTTGTCAATTTGGATTCTATCTCCTATGAGGTCTCCTCACTATGTGGTTTTATCCTGCAGTGAAGCCTCAGTTGGTTAGTTTTGAGAGCTCATTTGTCCCAGACTATTTCTTTGATTGGACTGCTATAATTTCCAGTGAGTGTTTATAGGCTATTTTAAGTTTCTCTGTATAACAGGTCATCAGAGGTCCCCAAGTCTTATCTTCATTTCCAGCTGCATAGGCATTGATATCATGGGGGTCTTTTTGACTTCAGTGGTTTGTTTCCAGTCACTCATATTTTGCAGTTTGTGGGAATGCTTAGTATTTTTGTAGTTGTTTTTGGGTTTTTGTTTTGCTGTCCTGGTTGATGTTTTAGTTTTATGGGGGGAAGCAAAGAAATTAAAGTAACAACAGCAGTAAAACTGTGTTGTCAGAGATACCATCAGCACAGAGTCCTGAATAAATACAGTTTGAGTCCTTACAGTACACAGCACTATGTTTGAAGTGGGGAAGATAGAGGAATTATGAAAGTAAACAATAACAGTATAAGGGATTATAAGAAATTGTCCATACAAAGCATAAAAGATAGATAGGACATTGATATATCAAGACATCTGAGCTCTAATTCCAGATTAATCATTAACTTCTATATGGTTTGGGGTGAGTAATCTGTCATCTTAGTTTCAGATTTCTCATATGTGCAATAGCTGAATTTTGTTTCCTTTTGGCTTAGACTTATAGTTTTCTATGAGAAGAACATACACTTTACATTACATTTATATGGTCAGCCATCTAGTCCTACTCAAAATCTTACAGAAGTTTTTCTTTCCAGAATAAAACCTAATTTATTTACCAGGACATCTAGCGTCTAGCAGCAACATTGCAGTATTATCTTTTACCCTGTCCAACTCTAAACCCTCTCTTCAAGCTATGCTAAGGTTAAAATTCCCAAATGTATATCAACACTTCTTTTCACTCCTTTGCTCTTGCTCATATATGGTTTTCTTATCTGGTTCAGAGAGAAAATCTTTGCCTCCGGTCTGTCTATTGGAACGCTACCCCCTCAACTCACCAACTACTTCTCCTAGGAAGACATCATGCACTACCCCAGTTAAAAAAATGTTCTTCCTTCTCAGATAGAAATTTTGGCACATTCTGCCTTAAATTACTGCAGTCTGAATATATGTTTGCTGCTTCATTACAGTTTAGGCCAAGCAATGTGAAGTAGCATAAACAAATCAACCTTACCTTGAGAATCAGACCAAGGTTTGAATTGTGATTTCACCAATTAATAAAACATGACCTTCACTAAGTTACTCAAGTGCTCTGGATTTAACATCAGGGCAATAATATAAAGTATATTTTATAAAGATATAAGGTAATTTTTAATCATTTGTCTCATCTCATATTCAATTACAACTTTCTACATGACACCCTTTAGCAGACCCAAAATAATATTTATGATTAGTATATAAGCCCAAACCATGTATCAATCAACCTTGTCTTGCCCATTGCTAGAATTACACAGATAATCACCCAGTTTCTCAAGCCAAATGACTGGGGTTATTTTATTAGATTTTTCTCACTCTGTCTTCACCCCTCCAACTTACTCATCAGCGTGCAGTTTCTCTTAAATATACCCATCTCTACTCCTGTCTAAAATGCCAACATCTCTCACTGGGCAAAGGCAAGGAGACTCCTAACTGTTTACATTTGCTTCCAACAGTCTATTTTCTACCCAGTAGAATAACCCAGATTACTTTTAAATATATAAATTATATCACATAGTCCGCTTTTCCTAAAACCATGTAGCAATGTTTCACTACTCTTTGAATGTAATCTAGTCTCTTACTATATCCTACAATGCTCTGTAGAATCTGTGCCCTGAACCTCTCTGAGCCCACCTACAAACAATTCTTCCAACTGTATTCTGCTTTAGCCACCATGGTCATGTTGTCATTTCTCAAAATCTGCAAGATTGTTCTTATTTTGGAGCCTTTAAGTTTCTGTTTATTTTACCTATAATACTTTTCTCAGGCTTTCTTATTGTGGAGACTTCTTATCAGGCAGGTCTCTGCTAATTCAACTAACTGTGGCAATATTTATTATGTTATGCATATATATTATATATACTATATTAGATCAGACATATACATCTATTAGTGATCAATAATAAACAAGATCCTGTTCTTATGAAGATTGAAATATCAATTGGATATCACAAAAGCAAACATGAAACTATGAACCAAAGTAGGATTTGGGGGACCTCTTCTTTGGCCCTAATTTTTTCCATCTAGTTTTATTGAGATACAATTGACATACAGAACTGTATAAGTTTAAGGTGTGTACCATAATGATTTGACTTACATACCTCATGAAATAATTACTTCAATAAGTTTAGTGAACATTCATCATCTCATATAGACACAAAATTAAAGAAATAGAAAAATATATTTTTCCTTGTGATGAGAAAATTTTTCATATATAATATACAACAGTGTTAATAATATTTATCGTGTTATACATTACATCCCTGGTAATTATTTACTTATGACTGTATGTTTGTACCTTTTCACCACCTTCATCCAATCTCCCCTCCCCCTCTCCCCTGCCTCTGACAACAAATCAGATGTCTTCTTCTATTAGTTAGTTTGTTTGTTTTTGAGGTATAATTTGACTAACATTTCCTGTTACACAACATAGTGGCTCAATATTTCTATACATTGCAAAATGATCACCACAATAAGTCTGGTTACTATCTGTCACCATACAAAGATATTATATAATTATTGACTATATTCCTCACATTGTACATTTCATCCCTGTGACTAATTTATTTTGGAACTGGAAGTTTGTATCTCTTAATCTCCCTCATCTATTTCTCTCCTGAACCTGTTTGTTCTCTGTTTCTATGATTGTTTCTGTTTGGTTATGTTTGCTTATTTGTTTTGTTTTTTTAGATTCCACATATAAGTGAAATCATACAGTATTTGTCTTTCTCTGTCTCAATTATTTCATTTAGCATAATACCTTCTAGGTTCATATATGTTGCAAATGACAATATTTCATTCTTTTTGTGGCTAATATTCCATTCAATATATACCAGGTCTTCTTTATCCATTCACCTATTGATGGGCACTTAGATTGCTTCTGTATCTTGGCTATTGTAAATACTGCTGCATTGAACATTGGGGTGCATACATCTTTTCCAATTACTGTTTACTGGATAAATAACCAGGAGTGGAATTTCTAGATCATATGGTAGTTCTATTTTTAATTTTCTGAGAAAGCTCCATACTGTTATCCATAGTAGCTGTACAAATTTACATTCCCACCAACAGTGCAAGTGTGTTCCCTTTTTCCCACACCCTCACCAAGACTTTTTATTTCTTGTCTTTTTGATAAGAGCTATTCTGAAAAGTGTGAGGTAATATCTCATTGTAATCTTTATTTGTGATGCTGAGCATCCTTTCATATGCCTGTTGGCAATCTGTATGTCTTCTTTGGAAAATGTCTGTTCAGTTCCTCTGTTCATTTTTTAATCAGGTTGACTATTTTTCAATATTCAGTTTTATGAGTTTTTTGAATATTTTGGATATTAACACCTAAACAGATATATTGTTTGTAAATATCTTCTTCCATTCAGTAGGCAGCCTTTTTGTTTTGTCTATAGTTTCCTTTGCCATACAGAAGATTTTTAGTTTGATGTAGTCACACTTGTTTAGTTTTGCTTTTGTTTCCCTTGCCTGAGGAGACATGTCCAAAAAAATATTGCTACGACTGATGTCAAAAGAAGTGTTATCTATATTTTCTTCTGGCAATTTTATGGTTTCAGATCTTACACTTAAGGCTTTAATCCATTTTAATTTTATTTTTATATATGGTGAGAAAGTAGTCCAGTTTGATTCTTTTTCATGAAGCTGTCCTGTTTTCCTAACACCATTTATTGTCACAGATTAATTGCCCAAATAAGGTTCTTTTTTAAAAAAGAAACTTGTCTTTGAGCCTCACATGAACAGTTCATCAACCCTGGATAGAGACAACTGGAACAGGAGCAGTTCCAACTTAATATCTGTCACAGGTGAGAGCTAAAGAGATAAAGTTTTATTTTATGAAGCATTATCATGATTTAATTTATATCTGTTGATCATAATGGGCCTAACATCATATTACAGTGTATATCATACTTATGACCAAATTTAAAATTTTGTTTATGCCAGTTTCAACATTTGTAATGCTATGCTTATCCTACTATATTCCAAATTCCTTGAGATATATTTAAACTTTTTCTAAATTTCAGCCGCTTATTGTCATATTCTTCTGTAAACTTTTATCATTTATTATTCAACTTTCTATATAACATATTTTTATTTATTATTCCTTTTATTACCAGATTAAGGAACCAGCTTAAATTTATTTTATATGTGGTGAAAATATTTTAGTTACTTAAATTGTTTTAATGGTAAATATCAGGAAAAAACTTGAGCATTACATTTAAAAATTCAGCCTATAATATCACTCAAAAATTAGAATTAGAGTCATGAACAGAATTTTTTTCTCATTTCCCTTTTAAGAGGTAGCTAATTTCTGGTTTTCAAATTATTTATGCTGCATTTATATGAATCAGCTATTTTAAAAAATCTACTCAAACATCTTAATTCCAACTATCTGGATTTTTGACATCAGCTAACTGTAATCCATTCATAATAAAAGGTTTGAGGCAGAATTTTTGCTTTATATATATCATATATAGAGAGAATTATTGTGTTATAATATATCATTGCAGCATATATATGCCACATTATATTATTTATTTATTTAGTCAGTGTATATATATGCTATCATATGTACTTAGTGCGTGCCCATGAGCTGGGACAAAAACATAAGCTTTTAAAATAAGTTTTGCTTTAAGCAATGCCTGTAGTTAAATAAGAATTTAAAAAGAAAGGCCATATTTTTTTTGTTTATTTTTTTTTCTACTGAGCAAAATCTTCTTGCACAAAATATTCCAAATATGTTTTTGTCCATGCAAATTGAGGAGTTCCTAAGAGATAGTAAATTATTTCCTTCCAAAGAAGGGAACTACATCCAACAAAGACAATATAGTAGGAGAATAAATGCCAGGGGGAGGGGAGGAATCTGATTTGTTGAAGAACAAAATGAGGAATCCAAAGAAGCAATATACAGAAAATAAGACCAATCTAAACAATTAAGGGAAAGAACCAGAAATAAAAGCATACATGGGTTTGCAAGAAGAGCCTACAAAACACCAATAACTTTATTATTTTTTTTAATTTTTATTTTATATTGGAATATAGTTGATTAACAATGTTGTGTTAGTTTTGGGTGTACTGAAAAGTGATTCATATACTTATGTATGTATCTATTATTTTTCAAATTATTTTCCCATTTAGGTTATGACAGGATATTAAACAGAGTTCCCTGTGCTATACAGTAGGTCCTTTTTGGTTATCTATCTTAAATATAGCAGTAGGTACATGTCAATCCCAAACTCCCAGTCTATCCCCCTCCCCCTCTTCTCCCTGGTAACCATGTTTGTTCCCTAAATCTGTGAGTCTGTTTCTGTTTTGTAAATAAGTTCATTTGTATCATTTTTCTTTTAGATTCCACAAATAAGTGATATCATATGATATTTGTCTTTCTCTGTCTGATTTACTTCACTTAGTATGATAATCTCCAGGTCTACCCATGTTGCTGCAAATGACATTATTTCATTTTTTTTAACAGCTGAGTAATATTCAATTGTATATATGTACCATAAATTCTTTATCCATTCATCTGTCAATGAATATTTATGTTGCTTCCATGTCTTGGCTATTGTAAACAGCACTGCAATGAACATTGGTGTGCATGTATCCTTTTTAATCATATTTTTCTTTTCATATATGCCCAGGAGTGAGATTGCTGGATCATATGTTAGCTCTATTTTTAGTTTCTTAAGGAACCGCCATACTGTTCTCCACAGTGGCTGACCCAATTTAAATTCCTACCAACAGTGTAGGAGGGTTCCCTTTTCTCCACACCCTCTCCAGCATTTAATATTTGTAGATTTTTTGATGATAACCATTCTGACCTGTGTGAGGTGATATCTCATTACAATTTTGATTTGCATTTCTCTAATAATTAGCGATGTTGAGCATCTTTTCATGTGCTTTTTAACCATCTGTATGTCCTCTTTGGAGAAATATCTATTTAGGTCTTCTGCCCATTGTTTGATTGGGTTTTTAGTTTTTGTGATACTGAGCCACATGAGCTGTTTGTAAATTTTGGAGACTAATCCTTTGTCAGTCGCACCATATGCAAATATTTTCTCCCATTCTGTGTGTTGCCTTTTAGTTGTGTCTATGGTTTCCTTTGCTGTGCAAAAGCTTTTGAGTTTAATTAGGTCCTATTTATTTATTTATTTATTTCCATTAATCTGGAAGATGGATCAAAAAATATATTGCTGCAATTTATGTCAGAGAGTGTTGTGCCTATGTTTTCCTCTAAGAGTCTTACAGTATCTGGTATTACATTTAGGTCTTTAATCCACTTTCAGTTTATTTTTTTGTATGGTGTTAAAGTGTGCTCTAATTTCATTTTTTACATGTATCTGTCCAGTTTACCCAGGACCATTTTTTAAAGAGACTCTCTTTCCCCCACTGTATAGTTTTTCTCCTCATGGGTTTATTTCTGGTCTTTCTATCCTATTTCACTGATCTATATTTCTGGTTTTTTTGTCTTAGCAATCCTGAATCAGTGGCAGCATTACCAATGTTCTCTTTACTGAGGCTCTGGGATTAACACAAATGTCCTGACTGGCACTATTTCTACCTTACCTATTGGTCAAGAGACACTTGTGAGTTAAAATTTATAGAATTAGAATTAGAAATAAAACTACTGCATAAGAAAAATATGTGGATGATTCTACACAATTTTAAATTTTATGTGACCTTATTTCACTGTTTATTCATATATAAAAATCAATTTAGAAACCTAGAAATACTAATTTAAAGGGGGATAGTTGTGTTGTTTTTTTCTTTCTTATGTTTTGGGTTTTTTCCCCTCCATTAAGAAGATATTTCTAAGTGAATAGGATTCTAATTTCTGGAGATATGGACAATAGAGCACTAGTTTTAATTTTACATATTTATAAAAATAAGAACATCTTGTTTATTGTTTGTGTGTTTTGTAAGTATAGCCTGAGGCTTCTCCTTACCAATTAGAAGCTGCAGTTAATCCACATAAACAGAGTGCAGAAAAATAAATAAATAAACACTATGAAAGCTCTTGGATTGAAAGATTTGAAGCTTGTCTATAATAGACTACTATGCTGCTTTCATTTCCCATTATTGTAATTCAAAGCAGCAAATATATTTTGAGCATCAACATCAGGGGCTGGAAAAACAGATCTGAAGTATACTAATGAGGTAAATGGCAGTTAGAAAATATAAGGAAATACCATGCAACATTTATGTGCTTTCAACAAATATAACTGGGCCACTAATATGTCCCTAGAGCTATTGTAAATTTCCTTGTCCTAAAGACCTTGTAGTTTAGTATGAGAGAGAAATAATATACCTTTAACAAATACATAAAATGAATAATCACAGATAGAAATGTATCCTCTGAAGAAAACAAAGCAGGGTGAGGAAATATAAATTGATGATTCTGTAGATAGTTATGACATTATAGATATAATTTTCAACATCTTACATGACCTGTAAGTTACAGCTTTGGCCACCTCTCTTACTTCTTTCCACATACCTTTCACTCATCTTCCACAACAGAACACCTTGCTGTTCCTCAAACAAGCACTCTCCCAAGTTAGAGTCTTACACTATCTGTTCCCTTTGCCTATTATTCTCTTCCTCCAAATTTGACTCTCCTTCACCTTCTTCTCATCTTTGCTCAAATGTCAGCTTCTCAATGAGCTATGACTGACTACCACTGAAATTTCAGTTATTCCTATCCTCCTTACCCTGATTTACTTTTTCTTATTTTTATATCACTTATCACTGTCTAAGATCCCATCTAATTTATTTATTTATTGTGTTTACTGTTTATTTTTTATTACCTGGCTATCCCTGTTAGAATATAAACTAGACAAGTGCAAGGACCTTTGTCTATTTTATTCACTGATGTAGCCCAAATGTCTATTGTGTCTGGCCCATGGTAGGCTTTGTATTTACAGCAAGAGGTGAAAATAACTACTTATCAAGCATAACAAAGAAGTGAGCTCCAAAAGAGAAGTGAGCAGAACAGAACTCATAAGACCCAAGGCTAAAGAAACATTGTACTGACATCAAGGAAGGAGATAGCTATGGTGAAGTTATGGTTTTGTTTAGAAATAAATGGGGTACTTTTGTAGAATGAAAGTGCAATATAGGGAATACATGCAAAGGTGCTTGAAACAAAAAGTAATATTATATTTGAAAATGAATATGAAGATGGAACAGCAGATGCTCAGAGAACCCAATGGTATACCAACCAAAGGAGAGAACACTAGATAGTTGTGCTTTGGAATACCTAGGGCTGTGTATGTGTCTGTTGAATACAGAACACACAGTGTGGTTTGAAAAATCATGTAACTGGGGCAAGCTGTAATAAAATGGTCATGGCCCAACTAGGCAATTTAGGAGTGTGTAGGAGTTTAACCTGCCCTATTATGAAATGTCTTTGGAGTGACATTAAGGAATCTGAACATTATCATGCAAAAAAATGAGGGTTAACTGTTTTAAGCAGTATATTCATGTGATAAAATCATACGCACTAGTGGCACTTCATCCATACATACATACATGCATACATACATCTATCCATCCATTCACTCATTAATCCATGTAAAATATATACTGAGGACATGATATTTTATGTAGTACTATGTTAGACATTGTGGATACAGAAATGAATATCACACAGACTACAGTGACAGGGTTCACATTTACTTGTGGGATTACAGGGGTATATAAAAATATTTAAAGGAATATAGAATCATATAAGAATTTCTATGAAAATACAAAAGAAAGAAGGTTTTAATGTTGTATTGGAGAGTAGTGATAATTGAGCTGAATATTAAAGGTTAAAATCTCACCTTAAGTGGAAAATGGAAAATTTATGTAGAAAGACTAGCCTGTGAAAATAAATTAAGGTGTGAGAGTGCATGGCACATTCTCAGAATAAGTAATCCAACACATCAGAGGAAAAACATAGAAGGTGTTATGGGTTGAGGAAAGAGGATATTGTAATTACATAGGTATAAGCCAATGAGGGACTAAAATAGGAAATAGCTGTTAGAATGAAAATATGGAGAATGTTTGTAAAGAGACTAAGGGATAAAATTTATAAGATTTAAATATTGATTAGCTATGGAGGTAGGGCAAGGAGGGCATCAGATATAACTTTTGTTTAGGGGACTGGGAGCATGAATAAAGGATAAGGGACACTGTATTCATAGAAAAGGAATAGCCATGGTCGGAGGTAGGGGAAGAAAATGAATTTTAGTCAGTGTTGTGATCAATGTACATATGAGAATTTTGCCAGCTTACAGCTGGTCTTCTGTGTATTCTTTGGTGAGTTTTGAACTAAATAAAGTTGGAGACTATTAAAACTTTATGTTTTTTGGTCTTGTTTATGGTTTCCTCTACTGTGCAAAAGTTTTTAAGTTTCACTAGGTCCCATTTGTTTATTTTTGGTTTTATTTCCATTTCTCTAGGAGGTGGGTCAAAAAAGATCTTGCTATGATTTATGTCATAGAGTGTTCTGCCTATGTTTTCCTCTAAGAGTTTGATAGTTTCTGGACTTACATTTAGGTCTTTAATCCATTTTGAGTTTATTTTTGTAAATTGTGTTAGGGAGCATTCTAATCTCATACTTTTACATGTACCTATCCAGTTTTCCCAGCACCACTTATTGAAGAGGCTGTCTTTTCTCCACTGTATATTCTTACCTCCTTTATCAAATATAAGGTGACCATATGTGCATGGGTTTATCTCTGGGCTTTCTATCCTGTTCCATTGATCTATCTTTCTGTTTTTGTGCCAGTACCATACTGTCTTGATTACTGTAGCTTTGTAGTATAGTCTGAAGTCAGGGAGCCTGATTCCTCCAGCTCCATTTTTCATTCTCAAGGTTGCTTTGGCTATTCGGGGTCTTTTGTGTTTCCATACAAATTGTGAAATTTTCTGTTCCAATTCTGTGAAAAATGCCAGTGGTAGTTTGATAGGGATTGCATTGAATCTGTAGATTGCTTTGCGTAGTAGAGTCATTTTCACAATGTTGATTCTTCCAATCCAAGAACATGGTATATCTCTCCATCTACTTGTATCATCCTTTTTTTTTTTTAACACCTTTATTGGGGTATAATTGCTTTACAATGGTGTGTTAGTTTCTGCTTTATAACAAAGTGAATCAGTTATACACATACATAAGTTCCCATACGTCTTCCCTCTTGTGTCTCCCTCCCTCCCACCCTCCCTATCCCACCCCTCCAGGCTGTCACAAAGCACTGAGCCAATATCCCTGTACCATACGTCTGCTTCCCACTAACTATCTACCTTACTACGTTTGTTAGTGTGTATATGTCCATGACTCTCTCTCGCCCTGTCACAGCTCACCCTTCCCCTCGCCATATCCTCAAGTCCGTTCTCCAGTAGGTCTGCGTCTTACCCCTAGGTTCTTCATGACATTTTTTTTTTAAATTCTATATATATGTGTTAGCATACGGTATTTGTCTTTTTCTTTCTGACTTACTTCACTCTGTATGACAGACTCTAGGTCTATCCACCTCATTACAAATAGCTCAATTTCGTTTCTTTGTAAGGCTGAGTAATATTCCATTGTATACATGTGCCACATCTTCTTTATTCATTCATCCGATGATGGGCACATAGGTTGTTTCCATCTCTGGGCTATTGTAAATAGAGCTGCAATGAACATTTTGGTGCATGACTCTTTTTGAATTTTGGTTTTCTCAGGGTATATGCCCAGTAGTGGGATTGCTGGGTCATATGGTGGTTCTATTTGTAGTTTTTTAAGGAACCTCCATACTGTTCTCCACAGTGGCTGAACCAATTCACATTCCCATCAGCAGTGCAAGAGTGTTCCCTTTTCTCCACATCCTCTCCAGCATTTATTGTTTCTAGATTTTTTGATGATGGCCATTCTGACTGGCATGAGGTGATATTTCATTGTAGTTTTGATTTGCATTTCTCTAATCATTAATGATGTTGAGCATTCTTTCATGTGTTTGTGGGCAGTCTGTATATCTTCTTTGGAGAAATGTCTATTTAGGTCTTCTGCCCATTTTTGGATTGGGTTGTTTGTTTTTTTGTTATTAAGCTGCATGAGCTGCTTGTAAATTTTGGAGATTAATCCTTTGTCAGTTGCTTCATTTGCAAATATTTTCTCCCATTCTGAGGGTTGCCTTTTGGTCTTGTTTATGGTTTCCTTTGCTGTGCAAAAGCTTTGAAGTTTCATTAGGTTCCATTTGTTTATTTTTGTTTTTATTTCCATTACCCTAGGAGGTGGGTCAGAAAGGATCTTGCTGTGATTTATGTCAGAGAGTGTTCTGCCTATGTTTTCCTCTAAGAGTTTGATAGTTTCTGGACTTACATTTAGGTCTTTAATCCATTTTGAGTTTATTTTTGTGTATGGGGTTAGGGAGTGATCTAATCTTATACTTTTACATGTACCTGTCCAGTTTTCCCAGCACCACTTATTGAAGAGGCTGTCCTTTCTCCACTGTACATTCTTGTCACCTTTATCAAAGATAAGGTGTCCATATGTGCGTGGGTTTATCTCTGGGCTTTCTATCCTGTTCCATTGATCTATCTTTCTGTTTTTGTGCCAGTACCACACTGTCTTGTTACTGTAACTTTGTAGTAGAGTCTGAAGTCAGGGAGCCTGATTCCTCCAGCTCCTTTTTTCGTTGTCAAGATTGCTTTGGCTATTCGGGGTCTTTTGTGTTTCCATACAAATTGCGAATTTTTTTGTTCTAGTTCTGTGAAAAATGTCAGTGGTAGTTTGATAGGGATTGCATTGAATCTATAGATTGCTTTGGGTAGTAGAGTCATTTTCACAATGTTGATTCTTCCAGTCCAAGAACATGGTATATCTCTCCATCTATTTGTATCATCTTTAATTTCTTTCATCAGTGTCTTATAATTTTCTGCATACAGGTCTTTTGTCTCCTTAGGTAGGTTTATTCTTAGATATTTTATTCTTTTTCCTGCAATGGTAAATGGGAGTGTTTTCTTGATTTCACTTTCAGATTTTTCATCATTAGTATATAGGAATGCCAGAGATTTCTGTGCATTAATTTTGTATCCTGCTACTTTACCAAATTCATTGATTAGCTCTAGTAGTCTTCTGGTAGCATCTTTAGGATTCTCTATATATAGTATCATGTCATCTGCAAACAGTGACAGCTTTACTTCTTCTTTTCCAATTTGGATTCCTTTTATTTCCTTTTCTTCTCTGATTGCTGTGGCTAAAACTTCCAAAACTATGTTGAATAAGAGTGGTGAGAGTTGGCAACCTTGTCTTTTTCCTGATCTTAGTGGAAATGCCTTCAGTTTTTCATCATTGAAGATGATGTTTGTTGTGGGCTTGTCATATATGGCCTTTATTATGTTGAGGAAAGTTCCCTCTATGCCTACTTTCTGCAGGGTTTTTATCATAAATGGGTGTTGAATTTTGTCAAAAACTTTCTCTGCCTCTATTGAGATGATCATATGGGTTTTTTCCTTCAATTTTTTAATATGGTGTATCACATTTATTGACTTGTGTATATTGAAGAATCCTTGCATTCCTGGAATAAACCCCACTTGATCATGGTGTATGATCCTTTTAATATGCTGTTGGATTCTGTTTTCTAGTATTTTGTTGAGGATTTTTGCATCTATGTTCATCAGTGATATTGGCCTGTAGTTTTCTTTCTTTGTGACATCCTTGTCTGGTTTTGGTATCAAGGTGATGGTGGCCTTGTAGAAGGAATTTGGGAGTGTTCCTCCCTTTGCTATATTTTGGAAGAGTTTGAGAAGGATAGGTGTTAGCTCTTCTCTAAATGTTTGATAGAATTCACCTGTGAAGCCATCTGGTCCTGGGCTTTTGTTTGTTGGAAGATTTTTAATCACAGTTTCAATTTCAGTGCTTGTGATTGGTCTGTTCATATTTTCTATTTCTTCCTGATTCAGTCTTGGCAGGTTGTGCATTTCTAAGAATTTGTCCATTTCTTCCAGATTGTCCATTTTATTGGCATAGAGTTGCTTGTAATAATCTCTCATGATCTTTTTTATTTCTGCAGTGTCAGTTGTTACTTCTCCTTTTTCATTTCTAATTCTATTGATTTGAGTTTTTTCCCTTTATTTCTTGAGGAGTCAGGCTAGTGGTTTATCTATTTTGTTTATCTTCTGAAAGAACCAGCTTTTAGTTGTATTGATCTTTGCTATTGTTTCCTTCATTTCTTTTTCATTTATTTCTGATCTGATCTTTATGATTTCTTTTCTTCTGCTAGCTTTGGGTTTTTTTTGTTCTTCTTTCTCTAATTGCTTGAGGTGCAAGTTTAGGTTGTTTATTCGAGATGTTTCCTGCTTCTTAAGGTGGGCTTGTATTCCTATAAACTTCCCCCTTAGAACTGCTTTTGCTGCATCCCATAGGTTTTGGGTCGTTGTGTCTCCATTGTCATTTGTTTCTAGGTATGTTTTTATTTCCTCTTTGATTTCTTCAGTGATCACTTCATTATTAAGTAGTGTATTGTTTAGCCTCCATGTGTTTGTATTTTTTACAGATCTTTTCCTGTAATTGATATCTAGTCTCATGGCATGGTGGTCAGAAAAGATACTTGATACAATTTCAATTTTCTTAAATTTACCAAGGCTTGATTTGTGACCCAAGATATGATCTATCCTGGAGAATGTTCCATGAGCACTTGAGAAAAATGTGTATTCTGTTGTTTTTGGATGGAGTGTCCTATAAATATCAATTAACTTCATCTTGTTTAATGTATCATTTAAAGCTTGTGTTTCCTTATTTATTTTCATTTTGGATGATCTGTCCATGGGTGAAAGTGGGTTGTTAAAGTTCCCTACTATGAATGTGTTACTGTCGATTTCCCCTTTTATGGCTGTTTGTATTTGCCTTATGTATTGAGGTGCTCCTATGTTGGGTGCATAAATATTTATAATTGTTATATCTTCTTCTTGGATCGATCCCTTGATCATTATGTAGTGTCCTTCTTTGTCTCTTTTAATAGTCCTTATTTTAAAGTCTATTTTGTCTGATATGAGAATTGCTACTCCAGCTTTCCTTTGGTTTCCATTTGCATGAAATATCTTTTTCCATCCCCTTACTTTCAGTCTGTATGTGTCTCTAGGTCTGAAGTGGGTCTCTTGTAGACGGCATATATAAGGGTCTTGTTTTTGTATCCATTCAGCCAATCTGTGTCTTTTGGTGGGAGCATTTAGTCCATCTACATTTAAGGTAATTATCAATATGTATGTTCCTATTCCCATTTTCTAAATTGTTTTGGGTTCGTTATTATAGGTCTTTTCCTTCTCTTGTGTTTCTTGTCTAGAGATGTTCCTTTAGCATTTGTTGTAATGCTGGTTTGGTGGTGCTGAACTCTCTCAGCTTTTGCTTGTCTGTAAAGGTTTTAATTTCTCCGTCAAATCTGAATGAGATCCTTGCTCGGTAGAGTAGTCTTGGTTGCAGGTTTTTCTCCTTCATCACTTTCAGTATGTTCTGCCACTCCCTTCTGGCTTGTAGGGTTTCTGCTGAGAGATCAGCTGTTAACCTTATGGGGATTCCCTTGTGTGTTATTTGTTGTTTTTCCCTTGATGCTTTTAATATGTTTTCTTTGTATTTAATTTTTGACAGTTTAATTAATATGTGTCTTGGCATATTTCTCCTTGTATTTATCCTGTATGGGACTCTCTGTGCTTCCTGGACTTGGTTAACTATTTCCTTTCCCATATTAGGGAAGTTTTCAACTATAATCTCTTCAAATATTTTCTCAGTCCCTTTCTTTTTCTCTTCTTCTTCTGGAACCCCTATAATTCGAATGTTGGTGCGTTTAATGTTGTCCCAGAGGTCTCTGAGACTGTCCTCAGTTCTTTTCATTCTTTTTTCTTTATTCTGCTCTGCAGTAGTTATTTCCACTCTTTTATCTTCCAGGTCACTTATCCGTTCTTCTGCCTCAGTTATTCTGCTATTGATCCCATCTAGAGTACTTTTAATTTCATTTATTGTGTTGTTCATCATTGCTTGTTTCATCTTTATTTCTTCTAGGTCCTTGTTAACTGTTTCTTGCATTTTGTCCATTCTATTTCCAAGATTTTGGATCATCCTTACTATCATTATTCTGAATTCTTTTTCAGGTAGACTGCCTATTTCCTCTTCATTTGTTAGGTCTGGTGCATTTTTATCTTGCTCCTTTATCTGCTGTGTGTTTTTCTGTCTTCTCATTTTGCTTATCTTTCTGTGTTTGGGTTCTCCTTTTTGCAGACTGCAGGTTCGTAGTTCCCGCTGTTTTTGATGTCTGTCCCCAGTGGCTAAGGTTGGTTCAGTGGGTAGTGTAGGCTTCCTGGTGGAGGGGACTAGTGCCTGTGTTGTGGTGGATGAGGCTGGATCTTGTCTCTCTAGTGGGCAGGTTCACGTCTGGTGGTGTGTTTTGGGGTGTCTGTGGCCTGATTATGATTTTAGGCAGCCTCTCTGCTACTGGGTGGGCTTGTGTTCCTGTTTTGCTAGTTGTTTGGCATAGGTTGTCCAGCACTGTGGCTTGCTGGTCGTTGAGTGAAGTTGGGTGCTGGTGTTAAGACGGAGGTCTCTGGGAGATTTTCGCCATTTGATATTATGTGGAACTCAGAGGTCTCGTGTTGACCAGTGTCCTGAAGTTGGCTCTCCTACCTCAGAGGCAGAGCCCTGACTCCTGGCTGGAGCACCAAGAGCCTTTCATCCACACGGCTCAGATAAAAGGGAGAAAAAGTAGAGAGAATTAGTAGAAGTATGAGGAAAGAAAGAAGGAAAGGAGGGAAGGAAGGAAGGAAGGAAGAAAGAAAGAAGCAAAGAAGGAAAGAAGCAAAGAAGGAAAGAAAGGAGGGAGGGAGGGAGGGAGGAAGGAAGGAAGGAAAAAAGACAGAAAGAAAGAAGATACAGTAAAAATAAAATAAATTATAATAAAGTTATTGAATTAAAAAATACTTATTTAGAAAAAAAAAAGGGATGGATAGAACCTTAGGAAAAATGTTGGAAGCAAAGCTATACAGACAAAATCTTACACAGAAGCATACACATACACCCTCAGAAAAAGAGGTAAAGGGGGGAAAATCATAAATCTTGCTCTCAGCGACCACCTCCTCAATTTGGGGTGATTCATTGTCTAAAGGAGGGAAGGAAGGAAGGAAGGAAAGAAAGAAAGAAAGAGAGAAAGAAGGTAAAGTATAATAAAGTTATTAATATTAATTATTAAGAAATTTTTTTTAAAAAAATCCATGGACGGATAGAACCCTAGGACAAATGGTGGAAGCAAGACTATACAGACAAGATCTCACACAGGAGCATACACATACACATTCACAAAAAGAGGAAAAGGGAAAAAAATCATAGATCTTGCTCCTAAAGTCCACCTCTTCAATTTGGGATCATTCCTTGTCTATTCAGGTATTCCACAGATGAGGCTATATCAAGTTGATCGTGGAGCTTTAATCCGCTGCTTCTGAGGCTGCTGGGAGAGATTGCCCTTTCTCTTCTTTGTTCTCACAGCTCACAGGGGCTCAGCTTTGGATTTGGCCCTGCCTCTGCGTGTAGGTCGCTGGAGGGCGTCTGTTTTTTGCTCAGACAGAACGGGGTTAAAGGAGCCGCTGATTCGGGGTCTCTGGCACACTCAGGCCGGGGGGGAGGGAGGGGCACTGTGTGCGGGGCGGGCCTGCGGCTGGCAGAGGCCGGTGTGACGCTGCACCAGCCCGAGGCCCGCCATGCTTTCTCCCGGGGAAGTTGTCCCTGGATCCCGGGAACCCGGCAGTGGCGGGCTGCACAGGCTCCACGGAAGAGGGGTGTGGAGAGTGACCTGTGCTCGCACAGAGGCCCCTTGGTGGCGGCAGCAGCAGCACCAGCATCTCCCGCCCGTCTCTGGGGTCCGTGCTTTCAGCCGCGGCTCGTGCCAGTCTCTGGGGTTCGCGCTTTTAGCCGCGGCTAGCACCCGTCTCTGGGGTCCGCGCTTTTAGCCGCGGCTCGCGCCCGTCTCTGGAGTTCCTTTAAGCAGCACTCTTAAACCCCTCTCCTTGTGCACCAGGAAACAAAGAGGGAAGAAAAAGTCTCTTGCCTCTTTGGCATGTGCAGACCTTTCCCAGGACTCCCTCCTGGCTAGCTGTGGTGCACTAAGCCCTTCAGGCTATGTTCAAGCCGCCAACCCCAGTCCTCTCCCTGCGCTCCATCCGAAAACGAAACCCGAGCCTCAGCTCACAGCCCCGCCCACCCCGGCGGATGAGCAGACAAGCCTCTCGGGCTGGTGAGTGCCGGTCGGCACCGATTCTCTGTGCGGGAATCTCCCCACTTTGCCCTCCGCACCCCTCTTGCTGTCCTCTCCTCCGTGGCCCCGAAGCTCCCCCCTCCACCTCCCGCAGTCTCCGCCCGCGAAGGGGCTTCCTAGTGTGTGGAAACTTTTCCTCCTTCATAGCTCCCTCCCACTGGTGCAGGTGCCGTCCCTATTCTTTTGTCTCTGTTTTTTCTTTTTTTCTTTTGCCCTACCCAGGTACGTGGGGAGTTTCTTGCCTTTTGGGAGGTCTGAGGTCTTCTGCCAGCCTTCAGTAGGTGTTCTGTAGGAGTTGTTCCACATGTAGATGTATTTCTGGTGTATCTGTGGGGAGGAAGATGATCTCCACGTCTTACTCTTCCGCCATCTTCAAGGTCCCCC
Source organism: Grampus griseus (assembly GCF_964374135.1). Taxonomy (NCBI): domain Eukaryota; kingdom Metazoa; phylum Chordata; class Mammalia; order Artiodactyla; family Delphinidae; genus Grampus; species Grampus griseus. The sequence continues at coordinate 34,833,383 of NC_139014.1, read as the reverse complement.
TGTATCATCTTTAATTTCTTTCATCAGAATAGGAGAAAATATTTGCAAATGAAGCAACTGACAGGGGATTAATCTCCAAAATTTACAAGCAGCTCATGAAGCTTAATAACAAAAAAACAAACAACCCAATCCATAAATATGAAGAAGACTTAAATAAACATTTCTCCAAAGAAGATATACAGATTGGCAACAAACAGATGAAAGAATGCTCAACATCATTAATGATTAGAGAAATGCAAATCAAAACTTCAATGAGATATCATCTCACACTGGTCACAATGGCCATCATCAAAAAATCTAGAAACTATAACTGCTGGAGAGGGTGTGGAGAAAAGGGAACCCTCTTGCACTGCTGGTGGGAATGTAAATTGATACAGCCACTATGGAGAACAGTATGGAGGTTCCTTAGAAAACTACAAATAGAACTACCATACGACCCAGCAAACCCACTACTGGGCATATGCCCTAAGAAAACCATAATTCAAAAAGAGTCATGTACCAAAATGTTCATTGCAGCTCTATTTACAGTAGCCAGGACATGGAAGCAACCTAAGTGTCCATCAACAGATGAATGGGTAAAGAAGATGTGGCACATATATACAATGAAATATTACTCAACCATAAAAAGAAATGAAATTGAGTTATTTGTAGTGAGGTGGCTGGACCTAGAGTCTGTCATACAGAGTGAAGTAAGTCAGAAAGAGAAAAACAAATACTGTATGCTAACACATATATATGGAATCTAAGAAAAAAAGAAAAAGGTCATGAAGAACCTAGGGGTAAGATAGGAATAAAGACACAGACCTACTAGAGAATGGACTTGAGGATATGAGGGAGGGGGAAGGATAAGCTGTGACAAAGTGAGAGAGTGGCATGGACATATATACACTACCAAACGTAAAATAGATAGCTAGTGGGAAGCAGCTGCATAGTACCAGGAGATCAGCTAGGTGCTTTGTGACCACCTAGAGTGGTGGGATAGAGACGGTGGAAGGGATGTAGACACAAGAGGGAAGCGATATGGAACATATGTATATGTATAACTGATTCACTTTGTTATAAAGCAGAAACTAACACACCATTGTAAAGCAATTATACTCCAATAAAGATGTTAAAAGAAAACTTTATGTAATAAAATGTGTGTGTTACATAATAAAATTTGTGTGCTATTTTATTTGTGTACTATGAAGTATCAAAGAAAGAGTACAAAAACCAATGTTGGGAGGGATGGAGGCTGGGATATGGAGGGGGTTAGTTCTGAGATTATTGAAGTAGTTCAGACATGAGGTCATGAGCTTCAGATAACTAAAAAAAAAAAAAAGAAAAAGAAAACAGCAATAATGAATCCTTGCCATGAAACAAGTTTTTTGTTGTTGTTTATTTATGTTGTGTTTTTTTTTTTGTAGAAAATACTAGGTATGCTAAAAGCAGGACAGAAAAAAGGAGAGTTTAATAGTTAGAGATTATCTCTGAAAGTACTTCTAAATTACTTTTTTTAAAGTAAGAAATATTCTGAATACAGAAGATTAGAAGGAAATGCCCAAGCAGTTATTTTGCACAAGTAGTCTTATATAAATAAATTGGCAAATATGTTAAAACTTAAAATAAGCATTGGACATGAAAGATACAAAATATAACCAACTTGATGATGTTAAAATAGAACAAATGCAAAATATCAGATAATAATATAGAAAATGGAACAAGGGGATCATAATTAAAATGAAGATCTCTTTTTTCATTCATTATGAAGGCAAGCAGAGATGGTTCAAAAAAGGAAAACTGAGAAATCAAGAAAATTCATAATTATGAAAAATCACAGTGTTAGATGATAGCAGAAACAATATATCAGTCATCACTATGTAAATGAATATGTATATATTACACATTGAAAGATAGTCTCAAATGGCATATAGAATAATCAGCTCTAACATATTTAGAATTATAATGACTCAAAAAGTTTGACAATAAAATGTACAATGGGAAAATACTAACCAAGGGAAGCCATTAGGCAATACTAATAGAATCTTAAATGCATTATTATTAAGGATGAAGTATCCTTATTAAGGACAAAAGGATACTATGAACTCCTCACCATAAGGACATAGCAGCTCAGATCTAGTCTTTATCTAACAGCTGAAATTCAAAATTAAAAGCAAAAGACAAAAAGTTAGATTTAATTAGTTTGATGAAATTTTTTGTAGGTTATTTGCATCTCATACGTCTCATATGTAAGTGAAATTTGTCAATAATTTTATTTTTCATATCCACTTTTTATGTCAGATTACACTAGCTATAAAATAAGTGAATAAAGTGTCTTATAGTATAAAGTGTCATATAAAAGTGTCTGTATAAAGTAGCTTGTATAAAGTATTATTTCTTCTATTCCTGTCATTCAAGACAATTGCATGAGATGAGGATTATCAGATTCTTGAAGTTTTCATAAAAATTTTCTGTGAAATAGTCTGTGCCTGATTCTTATATGTGTGGAAAGGGAAGTGGTGATAAATATTAATATATCTACTTTTAAAAAATGATTATAGGCCTATTCTGGTTTCCTTTTTCTTCTTGAGTCAGTTTTGACACATTAATTATCTCTCCAAGATATTATTTATTTAATTGGGTTAGTTTTTTAAGTCTGATAAAACTTCAATGTGTGCTTGAATGGAATGGAATCTCTCAGATAGATGATAGATAGATAGATAGATAGATACATGGAGATATAGAGATGTATTCTCTAATTGTTGTCCATAAGATTATGTTTACAAAAAAACCTATTATTTGTTATTAAAATTTATGTTAATTTCTGAGAGAAAGATGTTAACATTTGTCTCTGACTACAGATTCACCTAGTGTAATCGGACAGAAAAAGTAGATATGAAAAATAAAAGAAAATAATGTTATTGACAAATTTCACTTAGACATGAGATGCAAATACCCTACACAAAATTTTATCTGACTAAATCACAAGAATGTAAAAGTTATTCTAGGAATACAAGAATGTGTTATTTCTGTGATAATTCCTAGGATCCTGACCTTACTCTACCAATATGAAAGAAATATAAATAGACATGTTAGTAGTAGATTTAATTTTTTATTTGATCCTATCAACTGCTTCTTGTAGAGTTACAATTTAGAAGAGTTTAGCAGTAAGGATTGGTTTTAATGATTATAATTGACTATGCAATAGCTTTTGTGGGCATTTATATACATATATTTTCTAATTTATCGTCAAAACAATCACTATAGCAAATAAGACAAAGACATTGAGGATTGGGAAAATTAATTGAAAAGGAGAAGAATGTTTTTTTATGAGTTATACTATGTCAATTATCTAGCAGAAAGACCTTGACATGCTTGATTCAGCTTACAGATTTACATTTTCTCTTTAACATACTCACCCATTCACATCTTGGGTGGTTTCAGATTATGCAGCGTCACTGCCTGTTACAGTTTCATGAATACACATTAAGACATATTTACTAAAGTGCAGTTCTAGAGGCAGAGTTTCAATAATAAGGACATTATTATACTTTCAAAGTCATGAATATGCTCATTTTTCTATAAAAGCAAGCAAGTAAACCTAATTTTATGTTTAAAAATAAATGTACAAAACAAACCTGTTGAAACACATAAATGCAACTGGATAACTAGTAGAATATTTTGTATAGTAAGGATACCTCCTGAGACTGAGGTTCATATTATAGATTCATACTATAAATTTTAGGTACCATACTGTATTAAGTGACTGCAAGAAGAAGATCAGGATATGAGTTTTAAGCAGATGTAAATTAATCTCTGCTCTGCATACTTCAATGTTACATTTCTGAATATATTTCTGAATAATAAGTCACCTGATACTGTGTCACCAAAAAAATTCCCTATGCTAAATTTTTACTTTAAACTTTCTCCGAATGAGAAGGGAAACTTAGGCAGTATAACAACTCATAAGTTATTATACATGAAATAGCGTGTTTAAGAGATGAAATATTTGAAGATACATTTGAAGATATATATGAAGTCATGGATACACTCATTGTGGCATACTACACATATAGTGATGTAAAAAGTTATTTCTTGACTGCATATTCTCAGCTTACAATGCATGTTTCTGATTCTGGATCTGTATAATAGGGATGTTCTTAGCACACCTGTCACAGTGCTTTTTAAGTCATCAGTCACACAGTATGCAACTAAGTGTCCTCTTTGAATGTTGGGATATATTCAATACTAGGAATTATTAGGACTCATTTTCTGCACTCTAGTCGTATGCAATCACTTACTTTCCCTCTCTTCTTTCTTCTTTTCTTTTTAATTTCCTCCTGTATTAGAAACTGTTAGTGCTCAACATGATCCGTGTGTTGTTGTTGTTGCTTTTTCTTTACATTCCCTACATGTCCTTGCTCTAAGATTGGGTATATGTCTAATTCTTGTAATAAAATAATGAGTACAAGTGATAGAGTGATAGATCTCACTCAAATTAGGGGTATCTGGTATGCTTTTCCTATGCTTTCTTCCTCCATCTGCTGACTGAATTTTCCTAAAGTCAGAAGATGGTGGAACCTCAAGATAAATGCAATCTTGTCTTTCATTCATCAATAGGAAGTGAGATCACCCAGAAAAGCTCCACAGCCTGCCTTGTTCTACAGAGTGAGTGATAAATAAATATATGTTGTGTTCAGACAATGAGATTTTGTTGGTGTTTACTAGAGAAAATTACCCATTTACTAATCACCCTTCCTCTCTTCCTTCCTTTCACCTTTTAACTAATATTTATTGATCACCTGGTATCATGTATTAGGTGATGAATCAGAGATACAGAGATGAGAGACTCAAGTCTTATTTTCAGACAGCTCACAAGATAATATGGAGTAAATGTGAAGAAGCCAATTATTACAATATATTTTGTTGAATGCTATTATGGGGTTATCCCTAATGATCTGGCACACAGAGGATCTAAGGAAGGTATCCTAAGAAAAATGATGATCAGAATATTAAAGGTGGGGGGAAATTTATCCAAAAGGAAGAAGAAGAAAGGCATCTCAAACCCAGGAAAGAGCAAATGTTCCTTTCTTTTCCATCCAAGGTACCTCAGGTTTTCTTTACTTCTGAATATTTGCTCAAGACAATAACCTAGTTGACCCACCATTGTCTTTAACTCTCCACATCTAATGAATCATCCACTCCTGTTGTTTCTACCTTCTTAATGCCTGTTGGGTCTGGCTACTTCTTTCCATTCCATCTATTATCTTAAAAACATTGTAATTGGTCTTTTAAAGTTCTATTTTACCACTCTCTAACAGTCTTCCATACAATAGTCAGAGTTGTCTTACTAAAATTCAAATATGATCATATCTCTTCCATATTTAAAACTTTTCAATGATTTCACATTGCCCTCAGGAAAAAGTCCAAACTTTTTAGCATGATACTTATAAGTATGCTTTATGCTATGACCTCAGCTCACCTCACTGATAACATCTTACCATGTACCACCTCACAATGTACAGTCATGCCAAACTGATTCTCTGTGCTTAACCCCACAATAGCATGTAATTCACCATAATATTCTACAACTTCTGTACATACCTGATGGCAAATAAAATGCAAGTTCACACAGCTTTAGAGCAGATGGTGTGCAGGAAGGTTCTGGACAAAGGAAAATGAATGCTATCAAGTGCTATGCCATGAAAGACCTTTTAAAAGACATATTAGAGAGTCTAGATGTTCACAGACTTCAGAATAATCCTTGGGATTTGTTTCTGTGTCAGCCTCAATCCCATACAAGTTACTAATTGCTAAAGACAGCTCTGTCAAAAAACATTCTTCTTGGGACTCTTGACTCAGATATCTTCATGTCATGTCTTTAGAGTCTGGGTTTTTGCTGTTGCTATTTTAAGAGGCTGAAAGAAAAGAAAATCTGTGCTTACTTTTCCACAACTCCCTCCTAGCTTCTTATCTCCCTAACAGAGGATGAACTGCTAACAAATTAGTTGAGATCTAAGATATTAACTGTATCTGGTGGGCAAGGGGGCTAAATTGCTGTGGGTTCAAAGGAACCCTGCTCTCTTGGACAATCTCTCTTGGTTTTTCATCTCATCCTTGGTCATCCTGAGTGAGTCTGTTGACCAGAGCAACAGAAAACCTTGTTGACTGGAGCCCCTTCCACCTTGATTTACATTCTCAGTGTTGTTAGTCAGAGGATTAAGATTTCATGTAGGTGAGGGAATGGAGGATGAAAAACATGTTTTTTTGTTTTTGAAATGCTGTCTTAACCTAGTTTTGAGACTAGGCCAGAGTGTGGTCAGTTCCTTTTCTTGGGCAGCTGATTATATTCACACCCCACCTACCTCCCTTATGGGGTCCTCACACTCCAGGGCTTCTATGCACCCATCCTAATCACTATAGTGCCAGGTACCAGAACGTGAGGGGCAGCCCTTGTGTCCTGGAGCCTGCAAAATTATTCAAATTAGTCAATCCATGAAAGAGTTCATGAAACTTAGCTAACCTCATCCAGGTTGCATACAAAAGCTGTGGGAACAGCCCCAGTTTCCTGTTTTCCTGTTCCCTGCCGCATCCCCTTCTGTGGCCCAGCCTAGCTGCTTTGTCTTGTTCAGAACTATAAGTAACAAAGAGTTCTGACTTTCATGTATCAGAGTGTCATTGTATTGTGTCTTGCCATGAAGAAAAAGAAAGAAAAAAACTAAAAATCTTACAAAACAGGTGACAGGAAAGGAATAGAATGTGCTCATTAAGCCAAGGTTAATGTTTTAAGCCATTTTTTATAAAAGCTATACATAAGATGTTAGTGAGGGCTACTTAGGTTTTCCATGAACCTATATTTTTGCCCATATGACTTCCTTTCCTTATATATACTTTCTTTAGTAATTCTACCAATATAAAAACAAAGTCACTATAAAAGGCAGGGAAGGATTTCAGTTTTCTGCCTTCTTGATCATAATTCATCACATTATCAACAAAGCTTCACCCTATGTCCTGCAATATTAGTGTAGGTCTCGTAGGGTGAACAAGTGCATGCATAAGCACAAATATTTGGGGACAAAGCAGGAGGAGGGAAGATTATGATCCTTATACAGATCTGGTATTTAGCTTTAGCTAATATGGAACTGTTAGGCTTTTAAAAAAAGGTATATTTTTGCTCAGTTGAATTTAAAGGATTGTCCAGGGAAAGTAAGGCTCTGTTTCAACAGAAAAATAGGTGGTTAAATGGAGGTACACTAACACTGGGGTACAGAGGTTAAGCAGAGCTCAGGGAATTTAAGCCAATATTTTATAGATACCTACATAAAACTTCATATTGCTTCTTTTGGGGCTATAAGAGAATTCCAAAAATATTTCTTTAGGTTAAGACAGTTACCATATGATTTCATTCATATGTGAAAAGAAAACACACACACACACACCTCCAAAAAAAACAATGATCAGACCAAACCAAACAGAAATAAACATGTAGATACAGAGAACAGAGTACTGGTTACTGGATGGGAAAGGGCGGTTTAGAGGGTGAAATGGGTAAAGGGGTCATCTGTATGGTGACAGATGGAAACTAAATGTTTTGTGATAAGCATGTTGTAGTGTATACAGAAATAGAAATATAATGTTGTACACATGAAACGTATATAATGTTATAAACCAACATTACCTCAATAAAAAATAAATTTATGAAAAAGGAAAGCACTGCTTTTCTGCAACATTTGAGTGTCAACTCAAATAATCACAGGATTGAAAATGTCTCCCAATACAGTGTAATTATCTAAATTATAGTTAATGAAAAAACAATCTAATTAATTTTTATAATGTCCTAGACACTAAATCACAGTATACTGTGCATAAATAGATGACTGAGAGGAACAGTCTTCACCTGTGTATACCATCAAAAAAGGCTTCAGAGAAGAACTAAGTTATTAACTGAGGCAATAAATGCTTTAATTTTAATTATGGCTTAAAAATTCATTCAGCATGGTCCTGGAAAGGAATTGAACTATACAGATTTGGAATTGACATACAGATGCTATAAAGATCAGAAGCTGAATTGACAAATGCTAGAGGGTTCTGAGGAATAAAGTTTTATCCTGATAGGTAAATTTATCTAATACAGTATTAATATGTAGATTTTTCCATGTGGAAAAAAAAAACTGGAGAGAAAAAATTAAGGAAAAGTGTTTTCAGTGTAGGCCATTGTTTTTGCTCCTTAAACTAACACAACATTGTTAATCAACTATACTCCAATATAAAATAAAAAGTTAAAAAAGTATATTGAGCTTTATTTTAATACTGTATCTCATTTGAAAGTTATGACAATCCTATAGAAAAGAAAGTAATTTCTTTTGTTATTTTCAAGAGTAAAATTATATTCAGGGAAGTTAAGGCTTTGTTAAAGTTACCTTAAAACATATGACAGAATTAGAACTGAATTCTCCAAATGAAGTGTACTTTACATGACATCATGCTACCATTAAAGACAGAAGGGAATTTCACACCAATGTTCCTTAGAAAATAAACTGCAAGTTGCCAGAGGACTGAGGAAGTCTGAAAATTTTATTCTGTGATGAGTTCTTATTCTATACTGTGGTGTTTAGCATCTGAATCATGAATAATTAGATTGTGTTTTATGGCTGTAGTTTTTTTTATCTTTGTCTTTATAAAAATTCTCCATTAAAACATCAGTCTCTATGATAAGAGACATCAAAGGGAAGAATTTTTGCCTACACTTATGTTAGAATTTTAAGAAGCATATACAGTGCTAGGGGTTGGAAGTACCGGAGAAAATAACAAAGGGTGGTGACATTCAGAAACAAAGTTAGAGATACATGATTCCATCTTTCCTCCATCTGGAAGTTTCCTTCTGGAATCCTCCTCCCCAAAGCTTAAAAGGATGACCCTATTTTAAAGATAAAGCCATCTCCATATAGGCTTATTATGGACTTTTCCAATTCTAACCTTCTATTTTGTCTGCACTTCTCTACTCCCATTCAGAACTTTCTTATTAAAAACGGGAGTCCCTGTAAAATTATAGCAGTTTTCCTAATCTTATCAAATTATAGTGGGTAAAAGAAGATATATTGGACATAAGGAAGGGATAAAATTTAGTATCTAAATTTAATGATTTGGAAATTTACACAAACAGTTCCATAGCATTGAAATTAAATTATACTTCTAATATGACTTTTATTACCATAAAAAATACTTTAATAGTCATATTTAAGCATTTTGAGTGAAAATAGGAGTGATGTCAATGAATTAAATATAAACTTTTGCTTAAATGTATTCTTCAAAATGATACTTAGTATTGTTTTTATAAAGTACTACATTCAGATAACTAAAATTGAGCATAAAATGTGTCTTCAATGTGCTTTTGAGCTAATAACATGAGCCCATAAATTACTAATAAATGGCGAGGAGAAACTACAGAAAACTCATCTATGTAATGATAGCACTAGATGATATACGAGGATCATCAGTTTGTTTTTTCATGATTTCCCTACGTATTAACATCACTTTGATATCACTACAAATAGTGCTAAATGGAATTATTATTTAAATTAGTGAATTACAAAGACACAATAAGCAAGCTCCATAGATGTCTCAATGGTTTTATGCAATAGGTCACAATAGAGTGTTGTAATAGGTATGGCTATTGGTATTTTGCTTCATTTGGATGCAGTTTTGTTAATTATACTACCACAGGACTAATAGTAATAGCAATATATTGGTTTATAGGAGTAACAAAAATTTCACAGAATGATAGACAAAAATTAAAAAATTTGTATGTAGAAAGCAGAAAAAATTACACAGGAAAGAGCTAGACATAACTGTTTGTGTTCTTGAGTTCAAAATACCATTCTAGGGACTTCCTTCGTGGTGCAGTAGTTAAAAATCTGCCTGCCAATGCAGGGGACACCAGTTTGATCCCTGGTCTGGGAAGCCACAGAGCAAATAAACCTGTATGCCACAACTACTGAGCCCGTGCACCACAACTACTGAAGCCCATGCACATTCAGCACATGTTCCGCAACAAGAGAAGCCACCGCAATGAGAAGCCCAGGCACTGCAATGAAGAGTAGCCTCTGCTCACTACAACTAAAAAAAGCCCGTGTGCAGTGACGAAGACCCAATGCAGCCATAAGTAAATAAATAAATAAATAAATAAATAGCATTGAGTGCTAGTCCAAAACACTTATAAGAAAAAATGCCATTCTAGCATCATTTTATATTCATTTTTATTAGAAAGTCATTTCATAAAATTTTATTAAAATTCAATTTTAGGTTTTGGTTTATTTGTTTTCAATATATATATATATATACTTGTTTTCATATATATATATATGGAGACTCACAGATATAGTGAACAAACTAGTCGTTACTAGTGGGGAGAGGGTGGGGCATATAGGGGCAAAAGAGTGGGAGGTACAAACTATTGGGTGTAAGATAGGCTTAAGGATGTATTGTACAACACAGGGAATATAGCCAATGTTTTGTATTAATTGTAAATGGAAAGTAACCTTTAAAAATTATATAAAATTAAAAAAAATTTTAAATGTCATGCTATATATTAATGCATTTCTTTCATGTTTTACAGTCAAGGACTGTATATCTAATTGTTATTTTATGGGACTTAATGCAGCTATATGTATGGATGTGTATGCAACTGTTTGTTACTACTATTAATGCCGATCTCCACATTACTGCATGATTGAAACAATAAAGGAAAAGAAAAAATAACTAGTTTTGATTAAAAGAACATAGCCTTTGAGAAACATTTTTTTGTCTATACAAATTTGGTATAAATGGCTTCCATTTACTTAGATAAAATGATTTCAATCTGTTGTTTTAATTCTGATGTTTTTTATCATAAAATGCAATGTATTTCGCTTTCCTGAATGGACATATTTTCGATTAAGCAAGTAGCATATATAAAGAACCCCATCTACAGATACAGACCCAAAAATATCAATAGAATTTTAAAAAATGTTTGTCTATATATCACTAATATTTTAAAATTCTGCATCTTTAAATGTCTATAGTAATCTTGTACTCTTTTACTTGACTAGGTATCCACAGGTATATCCCTAGGAAGCATATTTTTATAATCTCCTTCCCAAATATAAATGGATTAGCAAATGTTTCAACACATTTCTTCACTTATTGCCCAGCACTTTTGTCTAAATAATCCTTATTCATTTCTAAGTCTCCACCGAACCATTACCTTCACCATTCTTTAGTGAACCTGCCAATCTAGATTCCATGCCTCTGTTCTTAGCATCTCGTGCATGCCTCTACCTCAACTGAAATTATTTATTGGCTTTCATGTTGCTCTCACAAGGTTGTGATCCTTTTAGACTCTTTTTTTTTTTTACCTATTCACACCCAGATATCAGCTGGTATCTGACACAATCTGTGTTCAATAAGTGCCTGTTCAATGAATGGAATGGATGATTTAATGAAAGAAGGTATGGTGCTCATGTCACTCACACCCTAAGTAGGTGACCTTATGTCTCTCTGCCCAGTTCATTATTATAACAACAGTTAACATCAACAAAGCACTTATGATGTTCCAACATTGTGCTCAGTAATTTATGAGTGTCATTTTATTTATTCCTATGGACTGAGTAATACTATCAGTGCCACTTCAGAGACAAATGAAATTAAGTTCAGTGATGTTAAATAAGTTGTCTAAGACTGCACTAGTTGTTTGAAACCTAAGTTAACTTGGTTCTAAAATGTATGCTTTTTCTACCATAATATGTTGCCTTCTTTCTTTACTGAAGCTCCACAAATCTTATGTATATAATTTGGACATTCACATACTTATAAAACATGGAAGACACAATAGTTTTCTTCTGTTTTGATCCATATAATGATTTTTTAAGATAGAGTCTCACTCTTATTAAGAGAACAAACAAACAAAGTCAAAGTGAAGCCTTCAATCACATATTTATTCTGGAGCTGAGCTTTTCATTTTTAGAAAAAATAGCTATCTAATTGGTAAAATTAGGTATTTTGTTAATTAAGTACAATGGGTAGTGATTGACCTAAATTTCATTTGGTGATTTCTAGCTTACCAACAAAAAGTAGAATCACTGTACTCACAACTCACAGTACACACTAAACACAATTTTTATGTGGTGATTCCAAAAGTTATTCAGAACACTGTAATACTTCAGGATATTCATAATGACAATAAATTTCATTGTAATCTCATAGAAGTGACAGGTAATTTTTTTTTTAGTTGTTGAAATTTCAGTAACCTGATCTTACTAACTTTGTCTTTTAAAAAACACCCCAATCCTTGAGTTCTCTTAATTATTTAAACACCACACACACACACATGCACACACACACACACACAGCATGCACATACAAACAATCTTTATCACATCTCACAAACATACAGTTATTTAAAGTGAAGACAGCTTCTCTTTGACATTTTTCAATCTTATTGAGCAATACTCACAGAGGGAAATCCACAGCTATTTGTCTTCAGTGAAATCATTTGTAATCTGTTTGGATAATTGAACTGTCAACTTGGCCCCAGCCGGGATTCCCTGGCCAACAGAACATGTGTTTGCTTTGTAGTATTCAGAGCTGTTATTTTAATATGCCTTATTTGTGCAAATAGCACTGCCTCAAAACTATTAATAAGGAGAAAAAAATGCTCAGTGCATGCTACACATGAGAATAAATTGCCAAAATAATGTCTATATAATTGGAATGATAAGTAATCTGTCACCAAATCTGACATATCAGTTTTACGTTTCTCACCATAAATCTCCAGCCTGACTTTCTTATGCTTCAGCTTTCTTTATTGAGCATAAATATTTTAAATTTTAATTTTTAATTTTTTCACGTGTAGTATATTAGTGTTTTATAACCTGTCTTGTTCCAGAATCCTACTAAAATATATTCATAGATGGATGGAAATACAATTCATTTATGCAATTCTAAGAATTATTTATGTTTTTTTTTGTTGTTGTTGGTAGATATGTCCTTAAAAAACAAAACAGCTAAATGTATTCCATACAAATGCATAATCCCCTTTGAAACTTCTTTTGCAAATGAATTCTGGGTTCAGTTTGACAATGGCTGAGACAGGTAAGCCAAGATGTCAAGAACTTTGGGGAGAACAAGTAGCTAATGTTACCTCAGATTGACCAAGAGTATAGTCTCCGGTTCATTGTAGAAAGGTAACAGTACAGTTGCTAGTTAGATCAGCCTATAAACAACAAAAATTAAACTGAAATTTACTAGAAGAAAGGCTTACCTTCCACAATTTGGGGAAATAACTGCCCTTCATCCAGTTTCCATCCCTCTTGGACACTTGCTAAGTAACATACCCTCAAGCTTTGTTGCTGCATATTGCTAAAATTGCAATGACAGGGCTTGATTTCAATAGGAGAATAAAGAAAAGAAAATTAATTACAGTCTGCTTCTATTATTTAGAACAATTTTCTTTATGACACTCTACAAGAGAATTAAAAGGGAACTTCCTGCTTTTTGATTATATATGTTGAATTGTTCAACAGATTCTTCAATGAATAGTTAATAAAACATAGTACTTGAAATATACTCAGTACACATAGGGTTTGGGGTCTACTTATTCAACATTTACAGTTTATTAGAGAGCTGATATATATTCTGACCTCCAAACAGTATTCCTAAGGCTCCCTAGGAAACTATACATGTGATATTTTTAGATTGTTAAGAAGCTAATGTAATGTTTGCACCCTCACCATCAAATCTGCCAGAGTTTATATTTTGTATTTGATAACGTTTTAAAATTTAAACTGCTTTCAGATTTACACTGCTCTATATGATTTTTACATAATAGTAGGGGTGAAGAATCCAAAAACAGTTTTGGAAAAGTGTAATTTAGAATTTTGGGGATTGAACTTCCCTCGTTTGGAGGTGCAAACACAAAACCTGATTTTGATTATTTTCCTTGAGCAGCAATAACTGCTATGTCTTAATCCATTTGGGTGTCAGTAACAAATATACAATAACCTGTGTGGCTTATAAACAAGAAACATTTATTTCTTACAATTCTAGAGGCTGAGAAGTCCAAGATCATGGTGCTGACAGTTTGGTGATTAACTTTTCACTGTAACCTTATATGGTGGAAGGGACAAGGGATCTCTCTGGGACTGCTTTTATAAGGGAACTAATCCCATTTATTAGGACTCTGCCCTTATAACCTAATTACACCTGCAAATGCCCTACAACCTAATACCATCACATTGTGGGTTAGGATTTCAGCATAAAATTTTGGGGAGACACAAAAATTCAGACCAAAGCAAACTACCACACTAAAGATATAATCTGAGATAAGCTTAGACCCTCCCTGAAACCTGGTCCTGGGTTGCATCAGATACCAAATGCTCTGAGTAATCAGGGATTGAAGATCAGGAAGCATTTAGTCAAGTGGGAAAAATAAACACTATCCATAGAAGGCCTATATAATTCTGGAAGGATCATCTGAAGTACTAATTCATTCATTTATACCTATTCACTCATTCTAACAAACATTTGGTGAGGACCTATTATGTACTAGTTAGTAGAGATCAAGACAAGGGGTGTAGAAGCACCGAACTGTCAAGTTTAGATTGAGGACTGAGGAAAGGCTTAATGGAACCCAAATGAGAAGTAATTCTGGAATATAAGAAATAAGTAGCTTAAGGATATGTGTAAAAAAAAAAACAACATATTTTGATGGGCTTGGCTAGGGAAAATAGAGGGATAAATTTGATACGTAGATGTATATCAGTTCATTGAGAAATGAGTACTTAACCCCAAATAACTCCAGATCCAAAGGAATGGTAAGCTTAATGCTAAAGAATTGTTCTAGGGATTTGTGTGCAAGGGAGGAGTCAAGACGGCAGAGTAGGAGGACATGGAATGCCTCTCTCCTCACAGCTACATGAAGAACACATCTACAAATGGAACAGTTCTCACAGGGCACCTGCTGAACTCTAGCAAAAGACTTTGGACACCTAAAAGGACAAGAAAAATCCCCCCTCAACTGGTTAGGATGAAAGAAGGGGAAAAAAAGAAAAAAAAGAGGGATCAAAAAAGAAACCAGCACCCCTGGTGGGAAGCTGAAGGTGAGGAGAGGTTCCCACACAGAAAAAAACCCCTCATGGTGGGGAAATGAGCTGGGACAGAAAGGGACCTTCAGGGGTTAAAAGGGGAAGACAGCAGATAGTCTGTGGAAGGCAGGACAAAGTAAGAACTGTGCACAGGTCTGCACCGCAGCCCTGTGCACCCCAAGCTGAATCGTGTGTCTCCTGTTGTGGAGGGGGGCCGGGTGCTGGAAAGTGGGGTTTGGAGTGTAGACCCAGGGAGGGAACAGCTGTTGGCTGTGAAAAGACAGCCTAATGGGAGAGAAGTAAGGAGCTCCACAAATGGAAAGTTTGCAGAAAAAGCCTGGAACACCATAGAAGCAAGGCGTCATTGTTTAGTGGAACATAAGGGGCAGTGCTGCCATTGCAAACTCCTTCCCCAACCTCTGGCTTCTCCGTCCACCAGCACTGGGAGGGGCACCCATCTGAGCAGGCTCTCCCACCCCTCAAGACAAGGCCTCCTCCACCTGCATAGGCTCCGGGGTCCTGAGCAACACCCATCCCAAAGCCTCCTCAGAAATCAGCCTTGGACACCCCTGCCTGAGACAGGAATCCACCAGTGCTGGTGAGGGCTCAGTGCTAAAGTGTGGGGTTAGGAGAATGAACCCAGAGAGAGAGCTGCTTTAGCTCCATGGATACAACAGTGAGAATGGGAGTGAGTGACTCCACAGCCGGGAATGCCCCTAGAGGAAGTGTGGTCTGCCTAGGAAATAAGGTGCCATTGTTGAGTGAGTGGTGCAGAAGGGGCAGGGCTTCCACAAGTCCCACACACTAGCCCCTGCCTCTGTGGGTGCTGGGCAGGTTTCCCACCAGAGTGAGTGCACCCCAATCTGTTGCAACTGCCTGCCGGTCTCCATTGCCACAGGCACTTCATGCACACATCAGTTGTGGCTGCTGTACCCTCCCCAGCCTGAGTAAGTGAGCCCCAATCAGATGTTGATTTCACTCCCTCTTGCCTGGGTGGAGAAAAAATGACTGAGGGTGGTGCACACGTAGAGGTGGGCCAAAACCAAAGCTGAGCCCCAGGAGCAGTGTAACTAAGGAACATGATAGACATCTCTCCGTGCAGCTGCACAGGCTATGGATTAAATCCCATGATCAGCTTGGTAAATCCTGCATCTGTGGAATATTTTAATAGACATTGAGTGTTCCCACAACTGAACCAGTCTAGGTTTAGCAGCAGTGGACATTGCAGACAAGTACATGCAGCAGTTGGGCCATGTCAGAGTCTGAGCTGCCCCAAAGTACCCACAGCAGGTCCAGATACCTACCTAGAGGTACAGGAGGGCCTCCTGGAGAGGAAGGCTTGACTGTGGCTCACTATGGGAGCAAGGACACTGACAAAGGAGGCCCCAGTAAAAAATTCTTGTTACTATTATTCTTTGTTTAATGTAGATAAGTTGTTGTTGCTTTTATTATTTTTTTATTATTTGGTTTTTACATTACTTTTTGGTTGTTTTGTGTTTATTTCTTATTTTTGTTCTTTGTTCTTTTTTGGATCATTTTTATGTGTTTGTTTTCTGTTTTCTTTGATTTTTTAAATTTGTTTTCTACTTTTATTTTTCATTTTTTGTTTTTCTTAGTTTAGTCTTTATTGATTATTTTCATTTTTGAGTTCTTTTGTTTGTTTTTTGTTCTCTTGTTTTTTGTTTTCTTTGCTTTTTTTGTGTGTCTGTTTGTGTTTGCTTTTGTTTTTTACCATTTGTCTTGGGTTTGGTTTATCTGTTTGTTTTCGTCTTTCTTTTTTTGGTTTTTGTTGTTGTTTGGTTGTTTTTGTTTTTGCTAATAGTCTTGGGTCTCATTTATTTCTTTTAATTTTTTTCTTACTTTTTTCTCTGGCCACACTGTGTGGCTTGCAGGCTCTTGGTTCCCAGGACAGGGGTTGGGCCTGGGCCTCTGGGGTGGAGTGCCAAGTCCAGGACATGGGACTGCTGAGAATTTCCAAGCTTAGGGAATACTAATCAGTGGGCACTCTCCCGGAGCTATCATCTCACACCAAGACCCAGCTCCACCCAACTGCCTGCAGGCTCCAGTGCTGGAAACCTTAGGTCAAACAACAAGCAAGACAGGAACACAGCCACACCCATTAGCAGACAGGCTGCTTAAGGTCATAGTAAGCTCACAGATACAGCAAACCTGATGTGGCCCTGCTCATCAGAGGGAAAAGACTTATTTACAGCCACCAGAGGGCAGGCACCAGTTCCTCCCATCAGGAAGCCTAAACAAGCTCCTGGACCAATCTCACCCATCAGGGCACAGACAACAGAAGCAAGAAGAACTACAACCCTACATCCTGCAGAAAGAATACCATAAACAGAGTAAGATAGACAAAATGAGAAGAGAGAGAAACATGTTGCAGAAGAAGGAGAAAGGTAAAAACCCACATGACCAAATAAATGAAGAGGAAGTAGGCAATCTACCTGAAAAAGAATTCAGAGTAATGATAGCAAAGATGATCCAATATTTCAGAAATAGAATGGAGACATGGATCAAGAAGACACAAGATATATTTAACAAGGACCTAAAAGTACTAAAGTAAAAACAGTGTCATGAACAACACAATAATTGAAATGAGAAAAAAAAAAAACAATAGAATGAATCAATAGCAGAATAAATGAGGCAGAAAAATGAATAAGTGAGGTGGAAGATAGAATGGTGGAAATAACTGTCACAGAGCAGAATAAAGACAAAAGAATGAAAGAAATGAGGACAGTCTCAGTGACTTCAGGGACAACATTAAACACATCAACATTTGAATTATAGGGGTCCCAGAAGAAGAAGAGAAACAGAAAGGGTCTGACAAAATACTTGAAGAGATTGTAGTGGAAAATTTCCCTAACATAGGAAAGGAAATAGTCACCCAAGTCCAGGAAGCACAGAGAGTCTAATCCATGATAAACCCCAGAAGAAACACAGCAAGACACATATTAATCAAACTAACAAAAAATAATTCAAAGAAAAAATATTAAAAGCAACAAGGGAAAAACAAAAAATAACATACAAAGGAATCCCTTAAGGTTATCAGCTGATTTTTCAGCAGAAACTCTGCAGGCCAGAAGAGAGTAGAAGGATATACTTAAAGTGATGAAAGAGAAAAATCTTAAACCAAGATTATTCTACCAGCAAATATCTCATTCAGATTCAGTGGAGAAATCAAAAGCTTTTCAGAGAAGAAAAAGCTAAGAGAATTCAGCACCACCAAACCAGCTTTACAACAAATGCTAAAGAAATTTCTCTAAGCAGGAAACACAAGAGAAGAAAAAGATCCATAAGAACAAACCCAAAACAATTATGAAAATGGTAATAGCAACATACGTATCAAAAATAACCTTAAACAGAAATGGATTAAATGCCCAAACCAAAAGACACAGACTGGCTGAATGGATACAAAGAAAAGACCCATATATATGTGGTCCACAAGACACCCTCTTCAGACCTAGGGACACATGCAGACTGAAAGTGAGGGGATGGAAAAGATATTCCATGCAAATGGAAAGCAAAAGAAAGCTGGAGTAGCAATTCTCATATCAGACAGACAGAGTAGACTTTAAAATAAAGACTATTACAAGACACAAGGAAGGACACTACATAATGATCAAGGGATCAATCTAAGAAGAAGATATAACAATTATAAATGTTTATGCACCCAACATAGGAGCACCTCAATACATAAGGCAAATCCTAACAACCATGAAAGGGGAAATCGACAGTAACACAAAAATAGTAGGGGACTTTAACACCCCACTTACACCAATGGACAATTCATTCAAACAGAAAATAAATAAGGAAACACAAGCTTTAAATGACACAATAGACCAATAGATTTAATTGACATTTATAGAACATTCTACCGAAAGTGGCAGAATGCACTTTCCTCTCAAGTGCACATGGAACATTTTCCAGGATAGATCACATCTTGGGTCACAAATCAAGCTTTGGAAAATTTAAGAAAGTTGAAATCATATCAAGCATCTTTTCTGACCACAACACTATGAGACTGGAAATCAATGACAAGGAAACAACTGTGAAAAACACAAATACATGGAGGCTAGACAGTGTGCTCCTAAATAACCAAGAGCTGACTGAAGAAATCAAAGAAGAGATAAAATTACCTAGAAAAAAATGACAATAAAAACACGATGACCCAAAACCTATGAGGCACAGCAAAAACAGTTCTAAGAGGGAAGTTCATAGCAATTCAATCTCACCTCAAGAAAAGAGAAAAATCTCAAATAAACAATCTAACCTGACACCTAAAGCAATTAGTGAAAGAACAAAGGAATCCCAAAGTCAGTAGAAGGAAAGAATTCATAAAGATCAGAGCAGAAATAAATGAAATGGAAACAAGAAAACAATAGCAAAGATCAATAAAACTAAGAGCTGGTTCTTTGAGAAGATAGAGAAAATAGATAAATCCTTAGCCAGACTCATCAAGAAAAAAGGGAGAGGATGCAAATCATAAAATTAGAAATGAAAAAGGAGAAATCACAACTGACACCACAGAAATACAAAGGATTATAAGAGACTACCACAAACAATTATATGCTAATAAAATGAACAACCATAAAGAAATAGACAAATTCTTGGAAAGGTACACTTTTCCAAGACTGAACCAGGAAGAATTAGAAAATATAAACAGACCTATCACAAGTAATGGAATTGAAACTGTAATTAAAAATCTCCCAACAAACCAAAGTCCAGGACCAGATGGCTTCACAGGAGAATTCTATCAAACTTTTAGAGAAAAGCTAACACTGATACTTCTCAAACTCTTCCAAAAAATTGCAGAGGGAAGAACACTCCCAAATTCATTCTAAGAAGGCACCATCACCCTGACAGCAAACCTAGAAAAAGATATCACAAAAAAAGAAAATTATAGACCAATATCACTGATGAACATAGACACAAAAATCCTCCACAAAACACGAGGAAACAGAATCTAACAACATATTAAAAGGACTATACACCATGATCAAGTGGGATTTATACCATGAATGCAAGGATTCTTCAATATACATAAATCAATCAATATGATTCACTGTATTAACAAATTAAGGAACAAAACCATATTATAATCTCAATAGATACAGAAATAGCCTTTGAAAAAAATTTAACTCCCACTTATGATAAAAACTCTCCAGAATATGGGCATAGATGGAACTGAATTCAACATAATAAAGGCCATATATGAGAAATCCACAGCAAACAACATACTCAATGGTGAAAGACTGAGAGCGTTTCCACTAAGATCAGGAACAAGACAAGGATGTCCACTCTTGCCACTGTTATACACCATAACATTGGAAGTCCTAGCTATGACAATCAGAGAATAAAAAGGAATACAAATTGGAAAAGAAGAAGCAAAACTATCACTGTTTGCAGATGCAATGATACTCTATATAAAGAATCCTAAAGATGCCACCAGACAACTTCTAGAACTAATCAATGAATTTGGTAAAGTTGCAGGATAAAAAACTTATGCATAGAAATCTCTGGCATTCCTATACACTAACAGTGAAAAATTAGAAATAAATTAAGGATACACTCCCATTTACCATCACCACAAAAAGAATAAAATACCTAAGAATAAACTTACCTAAGGAGGCGAAAGACTTGCACTCAGAAAACTATAAAACACTGATGAAAGAAATCAAAGATGACATAAACAGATGGAGAAATATACTATGTTTTTAGATTGGAAGAATCAATACTGTGGAAATGTCTATACTTCCCAAAGCAATCTACAGTTTCAATGTAATCCCTGTCAAATTTCCAATGGCATACTTCAAAGAATTAGAAAAAATTTTTTTACAATTCTTATGGAAATACAAAAGCCTCTGAAGAGCAAAAGCAATCTTGAGAAAGAAAACCAGAGCTGGAGGAATCAGGCTCCCCAACTTCAAACTATACAACAAAGCTACAGTAATCAAGACAGTATGGTACTCGCACAAAACCAGAAATATAGATCAATGGACTGGATAGAAAGTCCAGAGATAAACACATGTACATATGGTGACCTAATTTATGACAAAGGAGGCAAGAACAAACAATGGAAAAAAGACACCCTCTTCAATAATTGTTGTTAAGAATACTGGACAGCTACATGTAAAAGAATGAAATTATAACACTCCCTAACACCATATATAAAAATAAAGTCCAAGTGGACTAAAGATCTATATGTAAGACCAGACACTATAAAACTCTTAGAGGAAAACACTATTTGACATAAACCACAGCAAGTTCTTTTTTGACCCACCTCCTAGAGTAATGAAAAAAACAAAAACAAAAATAAAAATAAATAAATGGGACTTAATTAAACTTAAAAGCTTTTGCACAGCAAAGGAAACCATAAACAAGGCAAAAAGACAATCCTCAGAATGGGAGAAAATATTTGCAAATGAAACAACAGGCAAAGTATTAACCTCCAAAATATACAAACAGCTCATGGAGCTCAATATCAAAAGAATGAACAATCTAATTAAAAATTTGTCAGACGACCTAAATAGACATTTCACCAAAGAAGACATACAGATGGCCAAGAGGCACATGATGAGATGCTCATCATCACTAATTATTAGAGAAATGCAAATCAAAACTACAATGAAATATCACCTCACAGCAGTCAGAATGGCCATTATCAAAAAATATAGAAACAATAATGCTTGAAAGGGTATGGTGAAAAGGGAACCCTCCTGTAGTGTTGGTGGGAATGTAAATGGATACAACCACTATGGGGAACAGTATGGAGGTTCCTTAAAAAACTGAAAATAGAACTAACATATGACCCAGCAATCCCACTTCTGAGCATATACCCTGAGAAAACCATAATTCAAAAAGAGACATGTACCACAGTGTTCATTGCAACATTATTTAGAATAGCCAGGAAATGGAAGCAAACTAAATGTCCATTGACAGATGAATGGATAAAGATGTGACACATATATACAATGGAATATTACTCAGCCATAAAAAGAAATGAAATTGAGTTACTTGTAGTGAGGTGAATGGACATAGAGTCTGTCACACAGAGTGAAGTGAGTCAGAAATAGAAAAACAAATACCATACACTAACGCATATATATAGAATCTAAAAAAAAAAAATGGTACTGATGAACCTCGTGGCATGGCAGGAATAAAGAAGTAGACCTAGAGAATGGACCTGAGGACATAGGGAAGGGAAGCATAAGCTGGGACAAAGGTAGACAATAGCACTGACATATATACACTACCAAATGTAAAATAGATAGCTAGTGGGAAGCAGCAGCATAGCACAGGGAGATCAGCTCAGTGCTTTGTGACCACCTAGAGGGGTGGGATAGGGACGGTGGGAGGGAGGCTCAAGAGGGAGGTGATATGGGGATATATGTATGCATATGGCTGATTCACTTTGTAGTGCAACAGAGGCTAGCACAGTATTGTGAAGCAGTTATACTCCAAAAAAGACATATTAAATAAATAAATAAAAGAAGAAAACCTAAATAAATAAATAAAGACTATAGATCTCATATCTCAGAGGTAATTATTGTTTATAATTACATTGCTTCTTTCCCAACAGATGCAAGCAAGTTTATATAGCTAGAATATGCTGTACATAAAAATTTGGTCACTTTCTTCACTTAACTTCACCAGTGGTTCCTTGAGTAATAAATATAACATCAGTCACTGCGTAAGAAGTTCAGTTTTTAGCCTGAGAAGGCATTTTCTCTCTTTCAAACAATGTATCTGAAAGGCTCAAGGAATGTGAATCAATCAGCTGAAGATTCATTGATTAAATTCACAATCCTTGAGAAAAATATCAGTATCCAAAGAAAAATATCAGTATAAAAATACCTTTTCACTTTAAGAAATACATATACTGGGTAAAAGCAAGGGATAAATGTCACCAAAATAAGTAACTGTCCTCTCTACCTTTACCTCCTGGTTTGCTTTTCACCTTCTCGTTTTTCACTGAATATATGTATGTGTCAGCTAGTTTTGCCTAGAATAACTAACTCATCAAGGACATGAATCTTATGGTCTTTTCTTACTTTTTTCAAGTTCTCGCCCCCCAAACCTCAGTCTATTTAGATATCAGCATAAAATGAAAAAATACCTATTCCAGAATAAAAATGTATTAAATATATATGTGCATTTTTGATACATATAATATTAAAGCTGTGCATAGAGTCCTATATGCAATCTGTGTCTTCTATAAAAATAAAAGCTTTATCTCTCTACTATGGATTGTAGATAAGGCCTAATATTCTCACTAATTAATCTTGCTGCTAATGAACTCCTATCCATGCTTACTAAAATCTCACACCAAACTTTTAGGTATCATAAAAAGGATGATTGCCCAAACAGAACACTTTATTCCT
Organism: Grampus griseus; assembly: GCF_964374135.1. Classification (NCBI taxonomy): domain Eukaryota; kingdom Metazoa; phylum Chordata; class Mammalia; order Artiodactyla; family Delphinidae; genus Grampus; species Grampus griseus. The sequence goes on along the minus strand of NC_139014.1, from coordinate 34,809,895 downwards.
TTTGGCCTAGACGGGTTATAGGCAAATTCCAACCAGTTTTGGATACTTTGCAATGTATTATTATTAATAATAATTTTGGCACTAAAATATTAATATAACATATTCAATAGGCCTCTTTGGGAAATGCTGTTCTTATTCTTTTAAAAAAACACAATATTAAAAAGATGATAGTTGAAACTATAATATAGATGTAAATTCAGTCTAAGAATCTGAATGAACTTATCTCCTTTACAACTTGTGATTTAGCTGTCCAGATCCACCTTTGGGAAAAGTGATATTCCCCTGTGTTACTCAGGAGCATAAAATGAGTTTTGAGTTACCAAAACTTTCATTAAAACTTTATGTAAAAATTCTCTAGAGCATGGAACTTGCATAAGACCTTACCATGAATGAATTAGGCATGTCAGTTCCTATATTCACCCTGCTTTTATGTTTAGTTTTTAAGCATATTTATAGTGAGATCCTCATAAGCTCATTATGCTGTAAATGTATTTAAAAAGACGTTTACTGAATCACTGAATGAAAAAATAAAAAAGTCTTAAAGAGGCTCAATTTATATGTATTAATATATAACCAAAACCCTCAAATATGATTCACCAACAAAATTTGAAATCATTCAAAGACATAAACAGATTTACTGAAATCTTCAGTACATATAGCACCCAGACACTGTAAATTAAAGTTTAGGGTTTAGGAAGAAATTTATATAGTTCAAACATTTAAAGTAGCCTATTAAGCAGGTCTAATCTTCTGAACCAGAATCAAGAAATCCAAGGTAAGAATTTACTGAAGACAAAGTCCTCTTTATGCCTATATATTCTTTTTTTTTAAAACATCTTTATTGGAGTATAATTGCTTTACAATGGTGTGTTAATTTCTGCTTTAAAACAAAGTTAATCAGCTATATATATATACATACATCCCCATATCTCCTCTCTCTTGCCTCTCCTTCCTACACTCCTATCCCACCTCTCTGGATGGTAACAAAGCAGCAAGCTGATCTCCCTGTGCTATGTGGCTGCTTCCAACTAGCTATCGAGTTTATATTTGGTAGTGTATATATGTCCATGCCACACTCTCATTTGTCTCAGCTTACCCTTCCCCCGCCCTGTCTCCTCAAGTTCATTCTCTACGTCTGCATCTTTATTCCTGTTCTGACCCTATGTTCTTTAGAACCATTTTCTCTTTTGTTTTTTAGATTCCATATATATGTGTTAGCATATGATATTTGTTTTTCTCTTTCTGGCTTACTTCACTCTGTATGACAAGCTCTAGGACCATCCACCTAACTACAAATAACTCAGTTTCATTTCTTTTATCCCTGAGTAATATTCAATTGTATACATGTACCACATCTTTATCCATTCATCTGTCGATGGACACTTATGTTGCTTCCATGGCCTCGCGATTGTAAATAGAGCTGCAGTGAACATTGTAGTACATGACTCCTCTTGAATTATGGTTTTCTCAGGGATATATGCCCAGTAGCAGGGTTGCTGGGTCGTATGGTAGATCTATTTTTAAGTTGTTAAGGAACCTCCATACTGCTCTCCATAGTGGCTGTATCAATTTACATTCCCACCAACAGTGCAGGAGTGTTCCCTTTTCTCCACACCCTCTCCAGCATTTATTGTTTGTAGATTTTTTGATGATGGCCATTCTGACAGGTGTGAGGTGATACCTCACTGTAATTTTGATTTGCATTTCTCTAATGATTAGTGATGTTGAGCATCCTTTCATGTGTTTGTTGGCAATCTGCATATCTTCTTTGGAGAAATGTCGATTTAGGTCTTCTGCCCATTTTTGGATTTGGTTGTTTGTTTTTCTGATATTGAGCTGCATGAGCTGCTTGTAAATTTTGGAGATTAATCCTTTGTCTGTTGCTTCATGTGCAAATATTTTCTCCCATTCTGACAGTTGTCTTTTCATCTTGTTTTTGGTTTCCTTTGCTGTGCAAAAGTTTTTAAGTTTCATTAGGTCCCATTTGTTTATTTTTGTTATTATTTCCATTCCTCTATGAGGTGGGTCAAAAAGGATCTTACTGTGATTTATGTCATAGAGGGTTCTGCCTATGTTTTCCTCTATGAGTTTTACAGTGTCTAGCCTTACATTTAGGTCTTTAACCCATTTTGGGTTTATTTTTGTCTATGGTGCTAGGGAGTATTCTAATCTCATTCTTTTACATGTAGCTGTCCAGTTTTTCCAGCACCACTTATTGAAGAGGCTGTCTTTTCTCCATTGTATATTTTTGTCCCCTTTATCAAAAATAAGGTGACCATATGTGTGTGGGTTTATCTCTGGGCTTTCTATCCCGTTCCATTAATCTATATTACTGTTTTTCGCCAATACCATCCTGTCTTGGTTACTGTAGCTTTGTAGTATAGTCTGAAGTCCAGGAGCCTGATTCCTCTAGCTATGTTTTTCTTTCTCAAGATTGCTTTGGCTATGCAGGGTCTTTTGTGTTTCTATACAAATTGTGAAATTTTTTGTTCTAGTTCTGTGAAAAATGCCATTGGCAGTTTGATAGGGATTGCATTGAATCTGTAGATTGCTTTGGCTAGTATACTCATTTTTACAATTTTGATTCTTCCATTCCAAGAACATAGTGTACCTCTCCAACTCTTTGTATCATCTTTAATTTATTTCATCAGTCTCATACAGTTTTCTGCATACAGGTCTGTTGTCCCTTTAGGTAGGTTTATTCCTAGGTATTTTATTTTTTTTGTTGCAGTGGTAAATGGGAGTGTTTCCTTAATTTCTTTCAGATTTTTCATCACTAGTGTATAGGAATCCAAGAGATTTCTGTGCAATAATTTTGTTTCCTGCTACTTTATCAAATTCATTGATTCTCTCTAGTAGTTTTCTATAGCATCTTTAGGATTCTCTATGTATAATATGTCTTCTGAAAACAGTGAGACCTTTAGTTCTTCTTTTCCAAATTGGATTCCTTTTATTTCTTTTTCTTCTCTTATTGCTGTGGCTAAAACTTCCAAAACTATGTTGAATAATAGAGTGAGAGTGGGCAATCTTGCCTCGTTCCTGATCTTAGAGGAAATTGTTTCAGTTGTTCACCACTGAGAATGATGTTGGCTGTGGGTTTGTCATGTATGGCTTTATTATTTTGAGGTAAGTTCCCTGTATACCTACTTTCTGGAGGGTTTTTTTATCATAAATTAGTGTTGAAATTTGTCAAAAGCTTCTTCTGCATCCATTGAGATGATCATATGGTTTTTCTCCTTCAATTTGTAATATGGTGTATCATATTTTTGATTTGTGTAAATTGAAGAATCCTTGCATTCCTGGGATAAACCCCACTTGATCATTGTGTATGATCCTTTCAATGTGCTCTTGGACTCTGTTTGCTAGTAATTTTTTGAGGATATTTTCATCTTTGTTCGTCAGTGATATTGGTCTGTAGTTTTCTTTCTTTGTGACATCTTCATCTGGTTTTGGTATCAGGGTGATAGTGGCCTCATAGAATGAGTTTGGGAGTTTTCCTCCATCTGCTATATTTTGGAAGAGTTTGAGAAAGTTGGGTGTTAGCTGTTCTCTAGATGTTTGATACAATTCACTGGTGAAGCCATCTGGTCCTGGGCTTTTGTTTGTTTGAAAATTTTTAATCACAGTTTCAATTTCAGTGCTTGTGATTGGTCTGTCCATATTTTCTATTTCTTCCTGGTACAGTCTCAGAAGGTTGTGCTTTTCTAAGAATTTGTCCATTTCTTCCAGGCTGTCCATTTTATTGACATATATTGTTTGTAGTATTTTATCATGATCCTTTGTATTTCTGCAGTGTCAGTTGTTACTTCTCCTTTTTCTTTCCAATTCTATTGATTTGAATCTTCTCCCTTTTTCTCTTAATGAGTCTGTCTAATGTTTTATCCATTTTGTTTATCTTCTCAAAGAACCAGCTTTTAGTTTTATTGATATTTGCTATCATTTCCTTCCTTTCTTTTTCATTTATTTCTGATCTGATCTTATGATTTCTTTCCTTCTGCTAACTTTGGTGTTTCTTTGTTCTTCTTTCTCTAATTGCTTAGATGTAAGGTGATGTTGCTTATTTGAGATGTTTCTTGTTTCTTGTGGTAGGATTGTATTGCTAAAAACTTCACTCTTAGAACTGCTTTGGCTGCATCCTATAGGTTTTGGGGCATCATGTTTTCATTGTCATTTGTTTCTAGGTATTTTTTGATTTCCTCTTTGATGTCTTCATTAATATCTTGGTTATCAAGTAGTGTATTGTTTAGCCTCCATGTGTTTATATTTTTACAGGTTTTCTCCTGTAATTGATATGTAGTCATAGTGCTGTGGTCAGAAAAGATACCTGATATGATTTCAATTATATTAAATTTACCAAGTCTTAATTTGTGACCCAAGATATGATCTATCCTGGATAATGTTCTATGAGCACTTGAAAAGAAAGTGTATTCTGTTGTTTTGGGATGGAATGTCCTATAAATAGCAACTATGTCCTTCTTGTTTAATGTATCATTTAAAGCTTGTGCTTCCTTATTTATTTTCATTTTGGATGATCTGTCCATTGTTGAAAGTGGGGTATTAAATCTCCTACTATGATTGTGTTACTGTCACTTTCCCCTTTTATGACTGTTAACATTTGCCTTATGTAATGAGGTGCTTCTATGTTGGGTGCATAAATATTTACAATTGTCATATCTTCTTCTTGGATTGATCCCTTGATCCTTATGTAGTATCCTTCATTGTCTCTTGCAATAGTCTTTGTTTTAAAGTCTATTTTGTCTGATATGAGAATTGCTACTCCAGCTTTCTTTTGATTTCCGTTTGCATGGAATATCTTTTTCCATCCCTTCACTTTCAGGCTGTATGTGTCCCTCGGTCTAAAGTGGGTCTCTTGTAGACAGCATATATATGGGTCTCAGTTTTTTATCCATTCAGCCAGTCTGTGTCTTGGTTGGAGCATTTATACCATTTACATTTAGGGTGATTATCAATATGTATGCTCCTATTACAATTTTCTAAATATTTTGGGTTTGTTTTTCTATGTCTTTTCCTTCTCTTGTGTTTCCTGCCTAGAGAAGTTTTTTTAGCACTTGTAAAGTTGGTTTGGTGGTGCTGAATTCTCTTAGCTTTTGCTTGTCTGTAAAGTTTTTAATTTTCTTTCGAATCTGAATGAGATCCTTGCTGTGTAGAACAATGTTGGTTGTAAGTTTTTCCATTTCATCACTTTAGATATGTCCTGTAACTCCCTTCTGGCTTGCAGAGTTTTTGCTGAAGCATCAGCCTTTAACCTTATAGGGATTCCTTTGTATGTTATTTGTTGTTTTTCCCTTGCTGCTTTTAATATTATTTATTTGTATTTAATTTTTAATAGGTTGATTAATATGTGTCTTGTCCTGTTTTTCCTTGGATTTACCCTGTATGGAACTCTGTGCTTCCTGGATTTGATTGACTATTTCATTTCCCAAATTTTGGAAGTTTTCAACTATAATCTCTTCAACTATTTTCTCAGTTCCTTTCTTTTCTCTTCTTCCTCTGCGACCCCAATAGTTTGAGTACTGGTGTGTTTAATGCTGTCCCAGAGGTCTCTGATACTGTCCTCAATTCTTTTCATTCTTTTTTCTTTATTCTGCTATTTTATCTGCTATTTTTTCCACTATTTTATCTTCCAGGTCACTTATCCTTTCTTCTGCCTCAGTTATTCTGCTATTGATTCCTTCTAGAGAATTTTTATTTCATTTATTGTGGTGTTCATCATTTGTTTGCTCTTTAGATTTCTAGGTCCCTGTTAAATGTTTCTTTTATTTTCTCTATTCTATTTCCCAGATTTTGGATCATCTTTACTATCATTACTCTGAATTCTTTTTCTGGTAGACTGCCTATTTCCTCTTCATTTGTTTGCTCTGACGGGTTTTTACCTTTCTCCTTCATGTTCTGTGCGTTTCTTTGTCTTTTCATTTTGCTTCACTTACTGTGTTTGGGGTCTCCTTTTCACAGGCTACAGGTTTGTAGTTCCCGCTGTTTTTGGTGTCTGTCCCCAGTAGGTAAGGTTAGTTCAGTGGGTTGTGTAGGTTTCCTGGTGAAGGGGATTGGTGCCTGTGTTCTGGTGGATGAGACTGGATTTGTCTTTGTGGTGTGCAGGACTAGATCCCGTGGTATGTTTCGGGGTGCCTGTGACCTTATTATGATTTTAGACAGCATCTCTGCTCATCGTTTGGGTTGTGTTCCTGCCTTGCAAGTTGTTGGCATAGGGTGTCCAGTGTTGTAGCTTGCTATTCGTTTAGTGGATCTGGGTCTTAGCATTGAGATGGAGATCTCTAGGAGAGCTTTTGCCATTTGATAGTACATGAAGCCAGGAGGCCTCTGGTGGACCAATGTCCTAAACTCGGCTCTCCCACCTCAATGGCACAGACATTACACCCGGCTGGAGTATGAAGACTCTGTCAGCCACATGGCTCAGAAGAAAAGGGAGAAAAAAAGAAAGTAGGAAAGAAAGAAAGAAAGAAAGAAGAGAAAGTTATTAAATTAAAATTTTTAAAAATATTAAATTTTTTTAAAAATTAAAAAGTAATAAAAGAAGAAAAAAAAAGAAAGAAAAAATAGAGCAACTAAACCAAAAACCAAATCCACCAGTGATAACAAGTGCTAAAATCTATGCTAAAATAAGAAAAGAAAGGCAGAGAGAACTCAGGAAAAATGGTAAAAGCAAAGCTATACAGACACAATCACTCAAAGAAGCAGACACATCCACTCACAAAAAGAGAAAACGGAAAAAAAAATTATATATATATATATGTGTATATATATATATATATATATATATATATAGGAAGAGAGCAACCAAATCAATAAACAAATCTACCAATGATAATAAACTTTAAATACTAAACTAAGATAAACATAAAACCAGAAACAAATTAGATTCAAGAAGCAAACTCCAGGTGTACAGTTGCTCCCAATGTCCACCCCCTCTATTTTGGGATGATTCATTGTCTGTTCAGGTATTCTACAGATGCAGGGTAAATCAAGTTAATTGTAGAGATTTAATCCACTGCTCCTGAGGCTGCATGGAGAAATTTCCCTTTTTCCTCTTTGTTCACACAGCTCCTGGGGTTCATCTTTGGATTTTACCCTGCCTCTGCCTGTAGATCACCCTCTGGCATCTGTTCCTGGCCCAGACATGATGGGGTTAAAGTAGCAGCTGATTAGGGGGCTCTGGCTTACTCAAGCTGGGGGGAGGGAGGTATACAGAATGTGGGGTGAGCCTGTGGCAACAGAGGCTGGCATGACGTTGCAAAAGCCTGAGGCATTCCGTGTGTTCTCCTGGTAAAGTTGTCCCTGGATCACGGGACCCTGGTAGTGGTGAGCTGCACAGGCTACTAGGAGGGGAGGTGTGGATAGTGACCTGTGCTTGCACACAGGCTTCTTGGTGGCTGCAGTAGCAGCCTTAGCATCTCATTCCCATCTCTGGTGCCCACGCTGATAGCTCATGCCCATCTCTGGAGCTCACTTAGGCAGTGCTCTGAATCCCCTCTCCTCACACATCCTGAAACAATGGTCTCTTGCCTCTTAGGCATTCTGTTCTCATCATTTCTACTAATATCCTATCAAATACCTCTCCAAGTCAAGGTATCGGGAAGTATACTCTTTCCATTAAGGCAGAGGAAAAGGATGGAAAGTTTACTTTAAAATATGCTAACCCACTCCACAAACTCTTATTTTGAGTAGTATTTAACAGTTTTCATAACATTTTCATTTGCCTTACTTATTTAATTCTAATTTAATTTTACGGGTAAAGAAATTCAAGTCCTAGTTTTGTTCCTCTTTAACTGGTATTATCTACTCAGTGGTAGGATATAGTCAAGAGGTGGGGGAAAGAGATATTTCTTAGTTTTGGTTTTATTTAGGTGCCCCCAATTTATACTCAGAACAGTATTTCTCAATGAAGAATAAAGCTAACTTTTCCAAGAGGCTTATAAACTCTCACTGGACTTAGAGTTTTTAGTTTCTAGGCAACTTCCTTCTAAAATTCTGTTTAAGGTTTTTTTCCAATGCATTATGCTGCTTGAAATAGAAGACTCTCCAAGTCTCCTGTCCATGGAGTCTGCTTCTGACTTATAAGTGTAACCTCTACAGACTCCACTGTGTAAAAGTATCTATAGAGCTGGACCACTTAACAAAATATTGTTTGACAGTCACTACTTTTTTATCTTGGAGACGCATAGTCCACTCCTCAGCCAATGAATATATGTTCTACTGAACTTGCGATGTCCTATTTAATACAAAGTTATGCCCACACTGGTAATGAAACAAAAACAGGGGTTGACATACCAAAGGAGAACATCCTTATGTGGCTTACATTCAGTTCCTATCATCCCCAAAATCTTTAACATCTCTTAAAAATAGGCTAATTGCCTCAAAGAGTTTCATCCTTCCAGGACTGTGAAAACTCATAATAATGAGTATCCATTCACCTTTAGTGCTGAAGACTGTCTCCAGGAGACATTTCATTGCTAGATACCTTTAGAGATTATAGACACTCAATACCAGAGCCACCACTTCTAACTCCTGTCTAGTCTCCTCCTTGTCTTTGGGTAATATTTGTTTGTGTTCTCACAAACTAAATTATAAACCCCCTCAGGATAAGAACTTTTTTATCTGCCCATTGTATAGTTGGAGGCCAGGAACAAAGAACAGGAACAACTGTCACTGTCTAAATTCATTTGTTACACTAATTAAATTTACTTCTCAGTCAGGGATGCATGTGCTTATGCAAGCTTCATTAAATCCATAATTATTTCAGGCCAACAAATATTCCAGGGGTGCTAGCACAGGATATCCTATGGGATCTTACCCTAGGTTTATAACTCCCCTCTCAACTTCCATCCCTCTGACTTTGCCATAACAAACTATATATGTTCTCCAGTCTTTTTTTCATAGTTTATATTTTCCAATGTGCTGGATATTCTGTCTAGGGTTGCTATCTTTAGCCTGACAATACCTCAAATCTCAGCTTGAGCATGACTTCTACTAGAATATTGTCCTTGATCCCAAAATCTGGGTCAGAGACCTATCTGTGTTCCCACCATGTGATATGACTATGTCTACCTTGATATTTACCATACTGTAATTATTGACTACTCTGCATTGTTCTACTAAATCATCAGCCTCTAAAGGACAGAAGTCTTATTGGACCTGACTTTTTGTTTCCAGAACCTATGGGTTCTAGCACAACATAGGCCTTCAATACATGCTTATTAAGTAAATGAATGGGCATTTTAAAAATTACAGAGATGCTTCTGCTAATACAACTCAAAGCTTTTCAATTCATGTGTGTGTGTGTGTGTGTGTGTGTGTGTGTGTGTTTTCTCATTTAGTTACATTTATGAAGAATACTCTTATTCCTCCCTCTCTTCCTAAATTCTATTGATTCTTCAGAGCCTTTCCTTAGAACCACCCACTGCAGTTCAGGAGGCATTATTTCAGCCACTCAACCATTCTTTTGAACTTTACAATCTATTGTCTTAATAATCCATTATTTTTTTATTCTATATTTTAGTAATATTTTCCTAACTATAAAATACGTGTTCATTTTGGAAGTTATAAAATATAAAAGATAAAGATATTACATTTTTCCTTAACTGGAGATGATCATTGTAAACATTTTAAAACTTATGTATAGCTAAGAGTTTTTTATAGTTTTGTGTTTTTCTTTTCCTGTTACTATTATAACATTTGTACTTTCCAGTTAAACAACATTGTCTATAAAATACAAGAAAAAAAAACGTGTAGAGTTATTTCCCCACTTGAGATTGCCATTGTCAGTAACGTTTGCATGCTAAGCATGCTGGCAACCATCTTGACTTTGCATTTAGATTCCAGTGGAAATCTAAAAAGAGATACAGAGTAAGTAAAATAAAGCTTTATATTTTTTAAACTGTTATTATTTAGTGCAGCTAAATCTGAATAAAATTTTCAAAAAGTTTTCATAACTTTCATAACAGTCTCAAAGGGAAACTCCCAAAAATATATATCATAAATTTCTGAAATAGTCATTGATATTAAAATTTCTGAGATTAAAATAAATTGTTCTATTTGGTAAAATCCACCAAATCTCTCTCCCTCCTGTTCTCTCTCATTCTCTCTCTCACTAAATGGTAGTGTTTTATTGTTGTCATCATCATTATATTTTTCTCATTTGTTCCACACTGACTAAAAACTTCTGTCTGGGTTTCTATTTCAGATCCCTGATTATCTTTGGCAAAATAAATCAATTATTATGATCTGGGTCAGGTAAGATATACTTCATTATGGATTTGGGTTTGTCAACTCTTTCTTTTGCTCTAATTCCATTTGATGTTTAAGTTACTTGTCTAGTCTACAATTTGAATAATAAGGGCAAGTCACTGGGGTCAGAGATGGAGAGCAAGAATTGAGGAAACAGCTAAAGAGATATTTAGAAGACAAAATTGAAAGGAATTAGAGTAGTCAAATATCTGGAGTATCTGAACATAGAAAACACTTGAGTATTGGTTCTTATTACAATTCCTGGATAATATTTTGATGCAAATTTGAAGAAAATGAAATCTTTATATTCATATGATACCATATGAATATAAAGATTTTTCTCATTACCAAAGAATGTATGCTTGCTATCAAAATTTGCACAACAGAAATGTGGAAGGGAGCAAAAGCAAATAACCCCATTTTCACACCCCAAAGAAGATCTACTATTAGCGGTTTGGTCATTCCAATCATTTTTTTTTTCCACATTGCAGAATCTTATGAACTATAAAACAAGGTGGTTGAATTTTACCTGAATGGTAATAAAATACAATTTAGATGTAGGGAGTTGCAGGAATAAAGCAAATGCTTATATTGTATTATACATGACAGATATAAAGACACGTTTTGTTTTGCTTTCCTAAAATGTATTCCTTGTTCCTGAAGGAGTCTGTTATCCTGTGCTACAGTCATATAAATAATCTAATGCTTCAGATGTCCATCTAGGGCTGGTGGGGAAGAAGAACTCTCTGCTAGTTCCCTCTGGGCTTACACTAAGACATCGCAGTGCAGTCACTTCAAAGCTAACAAGAGCACTGCCGCACTGCTCCATGTATGGATAGAGGCTCAAGAGCACAGTTTGATGATGTTTGTGAGACAGATGTGCCTGTGCATTAAGCACAACTTGACAGTTAACAGATGATGAACTATCTTTTCAATCACAATGTTGTCAAAAAAACGTACATGGTAACGTGCTTTCCTAGTCCCCCGACTCTTTTTGAGAGTGGTAAGGTTGAAAGAGCACGAGGAGACTGAATAAACTTCTGACAATATCCACATTGTTATGCAGTGGAAATTGAGCTTCACTTTTCTTTACCTTAATCATAATTCAGGATCTCCATAATCTCAGGTGAATAAAAAACAAATGATGAAAGACAATGAAAAAATTCCACATACATATTATTTCAACTACTCTCCAACTCTCTCCCTGCCCAGCAGTTTTTAAAGTGAAAGGAATTAGTAGAGTCTATGTCTACACTCTACCAGCTGGATTCAGATCTGTTCCCTCATTGCCTTCAAGTATTTTCAGGAAAGGTATCTCTGATCACCCTTACACTTCACCATCTAGCCCCTTTAATTACTCATTTTTTCCATAGTATCTATCTTCTTCTATTACACCTTTTATATGTATTTATTTTACCTTTTATCTGCCCCCTCATACACACACTAGCATGTAAGCTCCAAGAGGACAGTCTTTATCTACAGTACTATTTTTCAATGGGCACATAATTTAGAATAGTACCTGATGCATTGTAGATGATTAACAAATATTTGTTGAATGAATTGAACTTAGTTTTAATCAATTAAAACATGAATGAAATATTAAATTTATAATAAAATGATTACAAATGGTTACAGATCTGTATATTTGTTTAGATGTTTTTATACAGCCAAGTATGCAATCTGCAACTAAAAACAATTTTACTTCTTCCTTTCCCAATCTGATGTTTTTATTTCTGTTCTTGCCTTATTGCATAACTGGGTCCTTTAGCAGAGTACTGAATACAAGTGGTAAGAAGAGATATCCTTGAATTATTCCAGAACGTATGGGCAAAGGATCCAGACTTTTACCATTGAGATGATACCTATAAGATTTTACAGATGACCTTCAATGAGATTAAAGAAGGCTCCTCTATACCTAGATTCCAGAAAACTTTTATCAGAAATGGATGGTGGATTTTGACTGCATTTGTGTGCTTATTGAGATAATCTGATAATCCTTTTTTTTAGTTTGTTAATATGGTGAATTGCATTATTGATTTTCCCTATATTATTATTGTGGTAAAATACAAACAACACTAGCCATCTTAACCATTTCTACGTGTACAGCTCAGTGGTATTACGTAGATTCATAATGTTTTTCAACCATCAGCACCATCCATATCCAAAACTCTTTTCATCTTGTGAAACTAAAACTGTACCCATTAAACTATAATTCCCCATTCCCCTCTCCCCCCAGCCACTATGAACCACCATTCTATTTCTCTTTCCATGACTGTGACTACTGATGTTGAGTACCTCATGTAAGTGGAAGCATATAATATTTGTCTTTTTGTAACTGGCATATTTAAATTAACATAATGGTCTCAAGGTTTATCCATATCGTAGCCTGTGTCAGAATTCCCTTCCCTTTTAAGACTGAATACTATTCCACTTTATAAATATACCACATTTTGCTTATCCATAGATCCATCAATGGAACATTAGTTTTCTTCTGCATTTTAGCTATTGTGAATTATGCTGCTATGAATATAAGTGTGCAAATCTAATAATGTGGTAACTCAGGAAATCAGATTCTTCCCCTTTACCAGGTTTTGTTGTTTTGTGTTTTGTATATTGTTTCTGTTTTTTGATTGCTGTAGGCTATCTCTGTGCTTAGGATCAGTCTGTGGTGTAAATTTAAGGTCTTCTCAGGTGTTTTCTGAGCCTTTCCCTTGGGTATGTGTGGTAACTTTCTAATTTTCCTCTTATATGCAATTGCTTTTGAATGACCTAATCTTTAATATCTGACCCCCAAAAGAGGGAAGAGAGCAAAATAAACAGGAAGGGAAGGGCACTGGCCCTTTAAATCCTCTAGCTGTCACTTTAACCTTCTGAGGAGGAGCTTGCAACAATGGGGGATCTGCAACAACAATATCTGCCCACCTTTTGGCCATGGCTCTGTGATCAGAAGTAGCAATCAGGGATCAGAGAACAGATTCCCAATATTTGTAGTACAGAGTCCTTTTTGTCCACCCTGGATCCTGAAAATTTTGCACAAGCTGCTCTGAGAACATGTTCACAGCTGCTTGCCACATAGCTGAGGGCAGGGGTGTTAAAATCTGCTACTGTGCTAAGAGCTGAAATTGACTGAAATTAACCACAATTTACAGGCATACCTCATTTTATTGCATTGCACTTTATTGCACTTCTCAAATATTGCATTTTTTACAAACTGTAGGTTTGAGGCAAGCCAGCATCAAGCATGTCAGTGCTATTTTTCCAACAGCATTGGAAAGTGAGCGTTGCTCACTTCATGTCTGTGTCACTTTTTTGGTAATTCTCACAATATTTCAAACTTTTTCATTAATTTTATATTTGTTATGGTAATCTGTGATTAGCGATCTTTGATGTTACCATTGTAATTGTTTGGGGGCACCACAAACTGCACCATATAAGACAGAGAACTTAATTGATAAATGCCATGTATGAACGCATGAATGATAAGAAAGTGAAGCAGCCTTATTGCTGAGATGAAAAATGTTTGGTGATCTGGATAGATAATCAAACTAGCCACAACATTTCTAAAGCTTAATCCAGATCAAGGCCCTACTCTTTTTAATTTTTTGAAGGCTCAGAGAGGTGATGAAGCTACAGAAGAAAATATGAAGCTAGCAGAGGTTGGTTCATTAGGTTTAAAGAAACAAGCCATTTCTATAACATCAAAGTGCAAGAATGAAGTAGCAATTACTGATGTAGAAGGTGAAGCAAGTTATCCAGAAGACCTAGCTAAGATAATTAATGAAGGTAACTATACTACACAGTGGATTTTCATTGTAGTTGAAAAAGCCTTATATTGGAAGAAGATGCCATCTAGGACATTCATAGCTAGAGGGGAGAAGTCAATACCTGGCCTCAAAGCTTCAAAGACAGGCTGAATCTTTTATTAGGGGCTAATATAGCTGGTGACTTTAAGTCAATTTTCATTTATCATTCTGAAAATCCTAGGACCTTTAAAAATTATGTTAAATCTACTCTGTCTGTGCCCTGTAAATGAAGCAACAAAGCCTGGATGACAGTACATTTGTTGACAACAAGGTTTACTGAATATTTTAAGCCCACTGTTAAGATCTACTGCTCAGAATAAAAGATTCTTTTCAAAATATCACTGCTCATTGACAATGCACCTGGTTGCCCAAAAGCTCTGATGGAGATGTATAATAAGATTAGTGTTGTTTTCATGCCTGCTAACAGAGCATCCATTCTGCAGTGCATGGATCAAGGAGTCATTTTGACTTTCAAGACTTAGTCTTTAAAAATACATTTTGTAAGGTTATAGATGCCATGGACAGTGATTCCTCTGCCAGATCTGGGCAAAGTAAATTGAAAATCTTTTGGAAAGGATTCACCATTCTAGATACTAATAAAACCATTCATGATTCATGGGAAGAGGTCAAAATGTTAACATTAACAAGAATTTGGAAGAAGTTGATATCAACCTTCACGGATGACTTTGAGGGGTTCAAGACTTCAGTGGAGGATGTAGCCTGAAGACGTGACTGAGTTGTTCCAATCTCATAATAAAACTTTAATGGATAAGGAGTTGCTTCGTACGGGTAAGAAAAGAAAGTGGTTTCTGAGATAGAATCTACTCCTGGTGAAGATGTTATGAAGTTGATTGAAATGACAACAAAGGATTTAGACTATTACATAAACTTAGTTAATAAAACAATGGCAGGGTTTGAGAGGATTGACTTCAATTTTGAAAGGAGTTCTACTGTGGATAAAATGTCTAACAGCATTGTATGATGCAGAAAGATTGTTTGTGAAAGGAAGAGTCAATTAATGCTGTAAACTTCATTGTTGTGTTATTCTAAGATATTGTCACTGTCAGCCCAACCTCCAGCAACCACCACCCTGATCAGTTAGCAGCCATTAATACTGAAGGAATATACCTCACCAACAAAAAGATTACAACTCACTGAAGGCTCAACAGATGGTTAGCATCTTTTAGCAATATTTTTTAATTAAAATACGTACCTTTTTTAGACATAATGTTATTGCACATTTAAAGATTACAATATAGTATAAAGATAACTCAATATCTCTGAGGTATGTCTGTACTTTCCAAGTCTTCCCATGGAAGTTGTAAGCTTTCGATAGACTCCAGAGTTCCAAAATAGTTACAGCAGATGGATTCTTCCAGTGCAAATGCTGTCTAGGTAGGGAAACAGATTTCTGGTGTTTCCTACTCCACCATCTTCTAAGAATCTTCTTTCACATTATTTTTTTTGAATGTTAACTTTACACTCCTTAGTTGAATACCATTTAGTCATGATGTAACATTCATTTAGCATACTCTTGAATTCAATTCACTGAAATTTTGTTTAGACATTTTGAACCTATGTTTATAAAATATTTTAGTCTGTAGTTTATTTTTTTGATATGTTTTTGTCCGGTGATGATGACCTCAGAATGAGTTAGTTGGGAAGTATTTCTTGATTTTCAATTTTCTAGCAAATTCATACTGCTGTGTAGGTTTTATTTCCACTTTTCCTTCAGTTTCTTTCTTACTTTTTCTAATGGTAGTTTTTATTTTTTAGAGCCTAAGTTTTTATGTTTGTTTATTTTGCTACTACTTATTTTTAAATATGGGGAAGTCTTCCCAAATAAGTGGTATTTTGTGAACACTTTATGTAAAGGAGGAGGCAGGGGAATACCTTGGCTCACAAACCAACCTTTATTCGAATCAGGGTTTCAGTGTATCTAATAAATAGTTACTCTTTGTTTTGGTTGACAAAGATGAATAACTATAAGTAGGTTTCCAGATTTAGCAAACAAAAATACAGAATACCCTTAAAGTTGAATTTCAGATAAAAAATAAATAGCTTTGTGTGTGTGTGTATATGTGTGTATGTGTGTGTGTGTGTGTGTGTGTGTGTGTGTAAGAATGTCTCATGCAATATTTGGAACACGCTTCTACCTTTTATTAAATCTGAAATTCAAATTTAACTGGGTATTCTCTCTCTCTATGTATATATATATATATATATATATAATTTGTTTTTTTTTCTGGAAACCCTACTCATAGGGCACTTACCACTCACAAATTGCCTATGTAATGTGACACATATGGCTAGATGACATACCTGTGGGTATCCCTCTTTATGCCACACCTCCTTCGGCACTGCCTCCTTGTCACACTGTAGGTTCAGACAGGAGGTAGGGAGGCTCCACAGTTAGACAACTCACACTGGACCCATACAGTACTTCTAGCTTCTGTCCCTCTTTAGGTACTGCCTACTTTGGAGATAGCTGTTCTTTCACAATACTACCTGCTTTTTAAAAATTGTATTTTCTTTTTTTACTATGCTTTGCTACACTTCATGCTTAGTGTTAATTTTCTTTTTAAGTACTTACTATTATCACTGAAGATGGAATTTCTATTTCTGTTTCTTCCTTTTTTCTTTCTTATTGCTTTCAGAGCTGGGTTGAGAAAAGTTTATTGTCAATTTATACCTGGAGCTCTGTATATTCTATTTAATAGTTTCATCAGTATCTATTTAATTTAATACTCTCTTTTGATATCTTTGTATTTTTCCATTTCCTATAGATTATATTTGTTAAATGCATGTCTATTATTTTTCAATGTGCCAGGTTTTAGAATTCTTTATGTATTTTTCTGAGCCCTGTTGAACACTCAGTCCACACTTTATTGTTTTAATGTCTTTTTTTTAAATCTTCATTATTTCCCCCCAATATTGCATTGCTCTTGGGTTTGTTTTTGTTATTACTTTACTTATTTTACCCACTTTTTGAAAAATGGAAATACTCAAAAACTATTAGTTATCTATGAGAATGGATTGACATTCTATTAATTTGAATATACAGTATTATTATTTTTATTCCTCTTCCAAAGTCTCTTATGGTGTAAATTTGTGTTTAACAAAATAATTATTATCGCAGTATCCCCCATCCTAAATTCTAGGAAATTAAATATTTTTAACTTAAATATTATTATACTAGACCTTGCTTATTTCTTAGTTTTTGCATTGTGCCCAGAGAATATGAAATATTTTTTTTTTTATTTTACTGACTTTTCTTTTTGGTAAGTAAATAGTAGGAAAGTAGTTTTAATAAAATATCTTAGGAAAAAATGGCCAAGCTTTTTCCCTTTTATTACTTTACCATTGTTGGAACAAAATCTTCCTATAATTTCAGAGGCACTACCTGGTCTCCTTTCCTCAGTGTATCTTATATTTCAGAAGATAGACACCTAAACCAAAATGAACTAATTCAGGGAGAGTAGGAAATCAGTATCATCCCTGGTAATTTAAAATTAAGACATGAAGAAACTATGCCCATGTGCTAACTTCTGGCAATGAAAGGTAAATTATAATAAGGTAGAATTGGGGGATATCTCTATTGGAAATTGCTGAAAAACAAACAATCGGAAAACTTAACATATTCAAACAATATTCATGTTTTTAAACTTATGATTCTTTAGGGTCAGCAAATCATGTGCTTCTTGTGTTGGTTTGACTCTATTATGAACTTTTGATCAGCTGTGAATCAAGTTGGTAACTCTGTTTCTGGGGCATGGCTAGCTGGATCACCTTCCTTCTCTTCCCTTTGTCTTATTTCTATATGACTCATACCTTTCCAGCAGCCTAGTATGGCATGTTCTCATGGCAAGGGTGAAGCATAAGTGCAAGCAAGCCCCAAAGCATAAGAAGTCATGCGGAACCTACAAAGTTTTCTGTGGCTTAGGCTCAGAACTTGCAAACATAGTCACTTCTGCCATGTTCTATTAGCCAAAACAAGTAGAAATGCCAACCCAGAGTCAGAGTATGGATGGTAAAATACAGAATTACAGGGCAAAAAGTATAGATACAAATGGGAAATTAATTCATGCCAAAATAGCAATTAATTACCACAGTCTTCCCTCTAGAATCAATTACCACACTGTTTCCACTAATCATTGGTAACCTTCTCAACCACTACTTCTCAAGAGCTGCAAAAGTCTTATCTTATCTAACAATGTATTCAGGCTCAAAACCAAAGAATTCATGGTTTATATTTACTCTGAGTGTGGATATCCTTGATATGGCGAGCTATGAACTAAGTAAATAAGTTACCCACCCCTCTTCCATCCCCTAACACATAATAGAATAGTGGAACAGGGAAAGCCAAGAAACTAGCATTAAAAATTCTCATTTAAAAATAGGATGAGTAAGAGGCATATATCAGTTACTTGTCCTTAGCCATTCTGAAATTCTGTGGGCAAACATTTTCAAGTCTTGCAATTTGGGGGATGGAAGTCTCTTGATTAGGCTCTGGGTCTACATCTTGTCTTACACTGTGTTTTGCAGCTACATTCAATTTGATTTTTATGTTGAGCCCATTTCATTCTAGTAACAACTTAATATTTTACCACCTTAAGATGCTGGGAAAGTCATGGATAGACAAAAATGTTACAGGGCAAAGTTTGTGGATAAATACACTTTATATTATATAGGGCTACCAAATAAATAGTCACAATATTTAAAATTGAGCTTGTGTTAACCCTGAAAAGAAGTCAGTCACCATAACAAATAAATAAGAAGATGGGCCTCTGAGAGAACTCTCAGTGAGACATAAGGCAAGTATGACCCAAGTGCAATAAAGGGTACAGAGTGTGTGTTTAGGTTTTCTAGTTTCTGGGTTAAGTCCCTCATGAGGCTTCATTACATTCCTTTCCTTGGGCTCCAAAACAAAACCAAAAAAAAAAAAAACCCCTTATTCCTTTTCTTACCCTCATTCTTTTCTGTAAGCTAATTTTGGCAACAACTTAAACAACATGTACTTAAATCCACTGTTAAAATACATAGAAATATAGTCTTCTCCTATTCGAATCCTAGATATGTTGCAAGTTTTCCTCTTTTTAATTGGTCTCTTTGGGCATAGTAATGGAAATATGCTAGTATGAAGCCATGTTAACAAAGTATACAAAATTTTATTTATATTATTATTACTAGTGTAATATGTATCTGCATTAAAAAATAAAGTACAAAAAAGGGGGTTTCCCATGGTAGTTCCTGAGTGGTTGTACTATGAATTGTTTGTTTACATTTTGTTAAACTTAAAAATAAAATGGCCAGTTACTTTACCAGCAAAAGTGAGTTAATTTGCAGATGGCAGAGGAATTGTAATCCAAGGCATGTAAACTATGGCAAACCATAGGCAAGTCCAGAGAAAAAGGAGATGATCATTATTTTATAGAGAAAAAGAGGAAATTGGAAGTGGCTGTTTTAACACAAGTGTGTTGGAGGAAAGTGAGAGTTCAGGATGGTGATGGTTTCTCATTTCCTGAGCTATTGCTCAGCAAAAAGAATATCTTCCTTACTCCTACTTGGGAAGTAAAGTAAGCATTTTTCTGTCCAGGAATTAACGTAAGCTCCAAGGGAAGGTATGTGCATGACAGTTCCCCTTTCAGGGCTTCCCAACTCTATTTTAAATAAAATTTTCATGGTTTCCTGTTAACCTGTATTTACTTTTAACTGAGGATCACCCACAGATCCTTGGTGTTCAGTTCAGTTAGGTTCATCCGTCCTACATATCCTTGAAATTCCACAAAAACAAGACAGGCTGCTCTTATCACCAAAGGAAATTCACTTGTGCCTCCTTTCTCTCCTCTCTGTCATTTGTATTGCAACCATTTCCTGTCTTTGATCATCATCAATTAGTTTCACCTGTTCTTGGAGGTTATAGAAATGAAATAATACAGCTGGTCGTATCTCTGTGTGTGTGTGTGTGTGTGTGTGTGTGTGTGTGTGTGTGTGTGTGTGTGTAGCTTCTTTTGTTCAGTGTAATGATTTGGGGATTTAGCCATGATGTTGTTTCATTAATTTGGAAAGTTCATAGCCATTATCTCTTGAAATATGTTCTCTGCTCCTTTTTCACTTTCATTGCCTTCTGAGGATACAATTACATACATGTTAGATGATATGATTTCCTACAGATCTTAGACACTCTGTTCTATTTGTTCACACATGTTTTCTCCTTAAGTTAAACTTTCTATTGCTCTGTATTCAAGTTATCTAGTCCTTTTCTCTACTGAATCCATTTGTAACATCCCATTTTATTATTACTTTTAAAAATTTCTTTGTGTCTGCTAAAATCCTGCTCTGTTTCCCATCTTCAGAGGGGGTTTATTTATAGTTGTGGGAAACCACACACTTATTAGTGGAAATCTGTTTCTCAACTCTCCTGTTCTGCACACCAGCCTTCACCATATTTGTCACTAAGCAAATTGTGAAGACCCAAGGGAGAGTTGGTGAATGGTGCAGACTTGTTCTATGTTTGGGATTCCCTGGAATTTTAATTTTTCATGTAAGCCAAGATATACTGTAAAAGTACATGAAAGAGGACCTTCAAGATGGCCCAGGTGTAACACGTGGAGATCACATTCCTCTCCATAAATACAACAAAAATACATCTACATGTGGAACAACTTCTACAGAGCCCCTACTGAACACTGGCAGAAGACCTCAGACTTCCCCCAAGGCAAGAAATTCCCTACATAAGAGGGTAGAGCAAAAGTAAAAAGAAAAAACAGAGATAAAAGAATAAGGACTGGACCTGCACCTCTGGAAGGGAACTGTGAAGGAGGAAATGTTTCCAGGCACTAGGAAGCCCTTTCACTGGTGGAAACAGGGAGTGGGTAGGGGGGAAGCTTCAGAGTCATGGAGGAGAGCACAGCAACAGGGGTGCAGGTGGCAAAGCAGAGAGATTCCTGCACAGAGGATTGGTGCCAACCAGCACTCACCAGCCAGAGAGGTTGTCTGCTCAGCCACGGGGGGTGGGGGTGTATGGAGGATGCTAGCTGAGGCTTGGGCTTCGGAGGTAAGACCTCAGGGAGAGGACTGGAATTGGCTGCATGAAGACAGCTTGAGGAAGCTAGTGCACCACAGCTAGCCGGGAGGGAGACCAAAAAAATGTCTGGAACTGCCTAACAGGCAAGAGAACATCGTTTTAAGGTGTATGAGAAGAGCAGATTCAGAGCACCACCTAAACAAGTTCCAGAGATGGGAGCGAGCCAAAGCTATCAGCACAGACCCCAGACACAGGCATGAAACGCTAAGTCTGCTGCTGAAATCACCAAGAATACTGTGTGCAAGGGGAGGTCACTATCCACACCTCCCTTTCCAGGAGACTGTGCAGCCCACCGCTACCATGGTCCCGTGATCCAGGGACAACTTCCCCAGGAGAACACACGGCATGCCAGCCTCTGCCACCACAGAATGGCCCTGCATTCTGTACCCCTCCCTCTCCCTAGCTTGAGTGAGCCAGTGCTCCCCTAATAACCTGCTACTTTAACCCCATCATGTCTGGGAAGGGAACAGATGCCAGAGGGTGACCTACAGGCAGAGGAGGGGCCAAATCCAAAGATGAACCCCAGGAGCTGTGCTAACAAAGAGGAAAAAGGGAAATTTCTCCCTGAAGCCTCAGGAGCAGCGGATTAAATCTCCATAATCAACTTGATGTACCCTGCATCTGTGGAATACCTGAATAGACAGTGAATCATCCCAAAATTGAGCGGAGGACTTTGTATACTTGAGGTAGGCTTTCTGCATGTAATTTGTTTCTGGTTTTATGTTATCTTAATGTAGTATTTAGAGCTTATCATCACTGGTAGATTTGATTTTGTTGCTCTCTTCCTTTTTTTAAAAAGAAATAATTTGTTTTTCTTTTTCACTATTTGGGAGTGTGCATGTGTATGCTTCTTTGTGTGATTTTGTCCATGTACCTTTGCTTTTAGCATTTGTCCTAGGGTTCTGACTGTCTGTTTCTTTTTTTTTTTTTTTCGTATAGTTTTTAGCACTTGTTATCATTGATGGATTTGTTTATTGGTTTGGTTGCTCTCTTCTTTCTTTCTTTCTTTTTTTTATTACTTATTTATTTGTTTATTTTTAATACTTTTAATTTTTTTATTTTAATACATTTATTTATTTAGTTTTCTTTCTTTCTTTTTTCTTTTTTTTTCCCTTTTCTTCTGAGTTGTGTGGCTGACAGGGTTTTGGTGCTTCGGCTGGGTGTCAGACCTGAGCCTCTTATGTGGGAGAGCCAAGTTCAGCACATTTAACTACCAGAGACCCCGGATCCACATGATATCAAATGGCAAAATCTTTCCAAGATATCTACATCTCATTGCTAAGATCCAGCTCCACTCAACGACCAGCAAGCTACAGTGCTAGACACCCCATACCAAACAGCTAGCAAGACAGGAACACAACCCCACCGATTAGCAGAGAGGCTGCCTAAAAATCATAATAAGTTCACAGACACCAAAAAATGCAGAACAAGACACGGTCCTGTACACCAGAAAGACAAGACCCAGCCTCATCCATCAGAGCACAGGCACCAGTCCCCTCCACCAGGAAGTGTACACAGCACACTGAACAAACTTTACCAACTGGGGGCAGATGCCAAAAACAATGGGAGCTATGAACCTACAGCCTGCAAAACAGAGACCCCAAAGGCAGTAAGCTGAGGAAAATGAGAAGACAGAGAAATACACACACATGAAGGAGCAAGGTAAACACCCACCTGAGCAAACAAATGAATGGGAAATAGGCAGTCTACCTGAAAAAGTATTCAGAGTAATGATAATAAAGATGATCCAAAATCTTGAAAATAGAATGGAGAAAATACAAGAAACGTTTAACAAGGACCTAGAAGAAATAAAGAGCATACAAAGAGTGATGAACAACACAATAAATGAAATTAAAAATTCTCTTTAAGGAATCAAGAGCAGAAAAACTGAGGCAGAAGAATGATAAGTGACCTAGAAGATAAAATAGTGGAAATAACTAGCAAAGAGCAGAATAAATAAAAAAGAATGGAAAGAAATGAGGACACTCTGAGAAAATTCTAGAACATTAAATGCATAAACATTCAAATTACAGGGATCCCAGAAGAACAAGAGTAAAAGAAAGGGTCTGAGAAAATATTTGAAGAGATTATAGTTGCAATCTTCCCTAATATGGGATAGGAAATAGTAAATCAAGTCCAGGAAGTGCAGACAGTCCCATACAGGATAAATCCAAGGAAAACACACCAAGACATATATTAATCAAACTATCAAAAATTAAAAACAAAGAAAAATACTAAAAGCAACAAGGGAAAAGCAACAAATAATATAAGGGAATGCCCTTAAGGTTATCAGCTGATCTTTCAGCAGAAACCCTGCAAGCCAGAAAGGAGTGGCAGGACATATTTAAAGTGATGAAAGGGGAAAACCTATAACCAAGATTACTCTACCCAGCAAGGACTCATTCAGATTTGATGGAGAAATTAAAACCTTCACAGACAAGCAAAAGGTAAAAGAATGCAACAACACCAGACCAGCTTTACAACAAATGCTAAAGGAATTTCTATAGGCAGGAAACACAAGAGAAGGAACGACGTACAAAAACAAACACAAAACATTTAAGAAAATCGTAATAGGAACATATACTGATAATTACCTTAAATGTAAGTGTATTAAATGCTCCAAGCCAAAAGACACAGACTTGGTGAATAGATACAAAACCAAGACCCATATATATGCTGTCTACAAGAGACCCACTTCAGACTGAGTGACACATAAAGGCTGAAAGTGAGGGGATGGAAAAAGATATCCCATGCAAATGGAAATCAAAAGAAAGCTGGAGTGGCAATTCTCATATCAGACAAAATAGACTTTAAAATAAAGACTATTACAAGAGACATAAAAGGACATTACATAATGATCAAGGGATCAATCCAAGAAGAAGATAACAATTGTAAATATTTACCCACCCAACATAGGAGGACCTCAATGCATAAGGCAAATGCTAACAACCATGAAAGGGAAAATCAACAGAAACACAATAATAGTAAGGAGACTTTAAGACACCACTTTCACCAATGGACAGATAATCCAAAATGAAAATAAATAAGGAAACACAAGCTTTAAATGACACATTAAACAAGATGGACTTAATTGATATTTATAGAACATTCTATCCAAAAACAACAGAATATACTTTCTTCTCAAGTGTGCATGGAACATTATACAGGATAGATCATATCTTGGGTCACAAATCAAGCCTTGGTAAATTAAAGAAAAGAGAAATTGTAGCAAGCGTCTTTTCCAACCACAATGCTATGACACTAGATATCAATTACAGGAAAGAAACTGTAAAAAATACTAAAACATGGAGGCTAAACAATACACTACTAAATAACCAAGAGATCACTGAAGAAATCAAAGTGGAAATAAAAAAATATGTAGAAACAAATGACAATGAAAACACAACTACCCAAAACATATGGGATGTAGCAAAAGCAGTTCTAAGAGGGAAGTTTATAGTAATACAATCCTACCTAAAGAAAGAATAAAAATCTCAAGTAAACAACGTAACCTTACAACAAAAGCAATTAGAGAAAGAAGAACAAAAAACCTCAAAGTTAGCAGAAGGAAAGAAATCATAAAAACCAGATCAGAAATAAATGAAAAATAAATGAAGGAATTGGTAGGCAAGATCAATAAAACTAAAAGCTGGTTCTTTGAGAAGATAAACAAAATTGACAAACAATTAGTCAGACTCATCAAGAAAATAATGAAGGAGACTTAAATCAATAGAATAAGAGATAAAAAAGGAGAAGTAACAACTAACACTGCAGAAATACAAAGGAACATGAGAGATTACTCCAAGCAACTATATGCCAATAAAATGGACAACGTTGAAAAAATGGACAAATTCTTAGAAAAGCACAACCTTCCGTGACTGAACCAGGAAGAAATAGAAAATATAAACAGACCAATCACAAACACTGAAATTGAAACTGTGATTAAAAATCTTCCAACAAACAAAAGCCCAGGGCCAGATGGTTTCACAGGTGAATTCTGTCAAACATTTAGAGAAGAGTTAACTTCTATTCTTCTCAAACTCTTCCAAAATATAGCAGAGAGTGGAACACTCCCAAAGTCATTCTATGGGGCCACCATCACCCTGATACCAAAATCAGAATAAAATGTCACAAAGAAAGAAAACTAGGGTTCAGTATCACTGATGAACAAAGATGCAAAAATCCTAAAAAAATAATAGCAAACAGAATCCAACAGCACATTAAAAGGATCATACACCATGATCAAGTGGAGTTTTTCACAGGAAGGCAAGGATTCTTCAATTTACACAAATCAATCAGTGTGATACAACATATTAACAAACTGAAGGGGAAAAACCATATGATCAGCTCAATAGATGCAAAAAAGGTTTTGACAAAATTCAACATTCATTTATGATAAAAACTCTCCAGAAAGTAGGCACAGAGAGAACTTACCTTAACATAATAAAGGTCATATATGATAAACCCATGGCCAAAATTGTTATCAAAGATACAAAACTAAAACATTTCCATTACAATCAGGAACAAGCCAAGTTTGCCCACTCTCACCACTATTATTAAACACAGTTTTGCAAGTTTTAGCCACAGCCATCAGAGAAGACAAAGAAATAAAAGAAATCCATTTAGGTTTTTAACCATTTTGAGTTTATTTTTGTGTATGGTGTCAGGGAGTGTACTCATTTCATTCTTTTACATGTAGCTGTCCAGTTTTCCCAGCACTACTTATTGAAGAGGCTGTCAGCAAAGGAAACCATAAACAAGATGAAAAGACAACCCTCAGAATGGGAGAAAATATTTCCAAATGAAACAACTGACAAAGGATTAATCTCCAAAATTTTCAAGCAGCTCATGCAGGTCAATATAAAAAAAAAAAAAAGAAAAATCAAATAACCCAATTGAAAAATGAGCAGAAGACCTAAATAGACATTTCTCCAAAGAAGATATACAGATTGCCAACAAACACATGAAAGACACCTCAACATCATTAATTGTTAGGGAAATGCAAATCAAAACTACAATGAGATATCATCTCACACAGGCAAGAATGACCATCATCCAAAAATTTACAAATAAAAATCATGGAGAGGGTGTGGAGAAAAGGGAACCCTCATACACTATTTGTGGGAATGTAAATTGATAAGCCACTATGGAGAACAGTATGTAGATTCCTTAAAAAACTAAAAATATAACTACCATACGAGCCAGCAATACCAATACTGGGCATATACCCTGAGGAAACCATAATTCAAAAAGAGTCATGTATCAAGATGTTCATTGCAGCACTATTTACAATAGCCAGGACATGGAAGCAACCTAAGTGTCCATTGACAGATGAATGGATAAAGAAAATGTGGCACATATATACAATGGAATATTACTCAGCTATAAAAAGAAATGAAATTGAGTTATTTGTAGTGAGGTGGATGGACTTAGAGTCTGTCATACAGAGTGAAGTAAGTCAGAAAGAAAAATACAATACCATATGGTAACACGTATATATGGAATCCAAAAAAAGAAAGAAAAAAAAAAGGTCATGAAGAACCTAGGGACAAGATGAGAATAAAGATGCAGACCTACTAAAGAATAGACTTGAGGACATGGGGAGGGGGAAGGATAAGTTGGGACAAATGAAAGAGTGGTAGTGTATATATGGACATATATGCACTACCAAATGTAAAATAGATAGCTAGTGGGAATCAGTCACATAGCACAAGGAGATCAGTTTGGTGCTTTGTGACCAGCTAGAAGGGTGGGATAGGGAGGGTGGGAGGGAGGGAGATGCAAGAGGGAAGAGATATGGAGATATATGTGTATGTATATTTATAACTGATTCACTTTCTTATAAAGCAGAAACTAACACGCCATTGTAAAGCAATTATACTCCAATAAAAACATTCAAAAAAATTAAAAAGAAAAATAAAAGGAATCCAAATCAGAAAAGAAGTAAAATGGTCACTGTTTGCAGATGACATGGTACTATACATAGAGAATCCTAAAGATGCTACCACAAAACTACTAGAGCTAATCAATGAATTTCATAAAGTAGCAGGATACAAAATTAATGCACATAAATCTCTTGTATTCCTATCCACTAATGATGAAAAATCTGAAAGACAAATTAAGGAAACACTCCCAATTACCATTGCAAGAAAAAG
Source organism: Grampus griseus (assembly GCF_964374135.1). NCBI lineage: Eukaryota > Metazoa > Chordata > Mammalia > Artiodactyla > Delphinidae > Grampus > Grampus griseus. Next base: position 34,782,587 of record NC_139014.1, on the reverse strand, counting down.
AATAAAATATCTAGGAATAAACCTACCTAACGAGACAAAAGACCTGTATGCTGAAAACTATAAGACACTGGTGAAAGAAATTAAAGGTGATACAAACAGATGGAGAGATGTAACATGTTCTTGGATTGGAAGAATCAACATTGTGAAAATTACTATACAACCCAAAGCAATCTACAGATTCAATGCAATCCCTATTAAAGTACCACTGGCATTTTTCACAGAACTAGAACAAAAAATTTCACAATTTGTATGGAAACATAAAAGACCCCGAATAGCCAAAGCAGTCTTGAGAAAAAAAAAAACAGAGCTGGAGGAACCAGGCTCCCTGACTTCAGACTATACTACAAAGTTACAGTAAACAAGACAGCGTGGAAATGGCATAAAATCAGAAATATAGATCCATGGAACAGGATCGAAAGCCCTGAGCTAAACCCAAACACGTATGTCATGTTATCTTTCATAAAGGAGGCAAGAATATACAATGGAGAAAAGACAGCCTCTTCAATAAGTGGTGTTCGGAAAACTAGACAGGTACATGTAAAAGAATGAAATTGGAACCCTCCCTAACGCCATACACAAAAGTAAACTCCAAATGAATTAAAAATCAAAAAGTAAGAGCAGACACTATAAAACTCTTAGAGGAAAACATAGGAAAAACACTTTTTGACATAAACCACAGCAAGATCTTTTTTGACCCACCTCCTAGAGAATTGGAAGTATAAACAAAATTAAACAAATGGGAACTAATGAAACTTAAAACCATTTGCACTGCAAAGGAAGCCATAAACAAGATGAAAAGACAACCCTCAGAATGGGAGGAAATATTTGACAAAGAAGCAACTGACAAAGGATTAATATTCAAAATATACAAGCAGCACATGCAGCTCAATATCAAAAAAACAAACAATACAATCCAAAAATGAGCAGAAGATCTAAATAGATATTTCTCCAAGGAAGATATACAGATTTCCAACAAACACATAAAAGGTTGCTCAATGTCACTAATCATTAGAGAAATGCAAATCAAAACTACAATGAGGTATCCTCTCACACTTGTCTGAATGGCCTTCATCAAAAAATCTATGAACAATAAATGCTGGAGAGGGTGTGGAGAAAAGGGAACCCTTTTGCACTGTTGGTGGGAATGTAAATTGATACAGCCACTATGGAAAACAGTATGGCAGTTCCTATAAACCTAAAAATTGAACTACCATATGACCCAGCAGTCCCACTACTGGGAATATAACCTGAGAAAACCATAATTCAAAAAGAGTCATGTACCACAATGTTCATTGCAGCACTATTTACAATAGCCAGGACATGGAAGCAACCTAAGTGTCCATCGACAGATGAATGGATAAAGAAGATGTGGCACATATATACAGTGGAATATTACTAAGTCATAAAAAGGAACAAAACTGAGTTATTTGTAGTGAGGTGGCTGGACCTAGAGTCTGTCATACAGAGTGAAGTATGTCAGAAAAAGAGAAACCAATACTATATGCTGACACATATATATGGAATCTAAGAAAAAAATAATCGTTCTAAAGGGGCAGGACAGGCATAAAGATGCAGATGTAGAGTGGATTTGAGGACACAGGGAGGGGGAAGGGTAAGCTGGGACGAAGTGAGAGAGAGGCATTTACACATATACACTACAAAATATAAAATAGATAGCACGTGGGAAGCTGCATGGCACAGGAGATCAGCTCAGTGCTTTGTGACCACATAGAGGGGTGTGTTAGGGAAGGTTGTAAGGAGATGCAAGAGAGAAGGGATATGGGGATATATGTATACATATAGCTGATTCACTTTGTTATACAGCAGAAACTAACACACTATTGTAAAGCAATTATACTGCAATAAAGATGTTTAAAAATAATTAGAAAGTACATGAAAATTTCAGCTGGTTTCTTCCTACACTGGTTAATGGCAAATTCTTAATTCTCTTATCATTCTGCCAAAGATGTGTCCAGGTTCTCTTTCTTACAAACACTTATCACTTTCTAAAGTTCATTTCATGGCTTCTTTGCATGTAGAACTCTTGGATGGGCTTAGAGAAACTATGTTTTTGTAGCTTATTTGGCTTGTTATTTTTTGTTAGAGAAAAAGATACAATCTCTTGTGACTTTCTATGTCTTGATTAAAAGCTAAATATTCTACTGTTTACATTTGGTTTCCAAAAATTCTTCAGTTACCATAATGATAAGTAGAGTAAATAAATAATGTAAAACTTATCAGGTGTTCCCCCTTGACCAAAGGAAGTCATATAAAATCTATAACATTAAATGTTAGGCCTTTAAAATAGACCCAATATTTCTTATATATTAAGAGATAGTTTACTTGTTGAAAGCAAACATTTTCTATTGGCTTGCCTTTGTTACTTTTATAAATGTTGAATTTACAACAAAATTCTGGGTTTATCCTCTTCTATGATAGTAGAGACTGTGAAGAAGCAAGAGTATGTTAGTATCACAGCAGCTAAAGAGAATCTTACCATCACCACTTACATAATTAACTTAGAGAATCAACTCAGAGATTTTGGTATTCATAATGTATGGCATTTTAGAATTCAAACAATACACTTTTTAGCATACTAAAGATTGGGGATCAACCAAAGCAAAGTAAAGCAAACCAACCAACAATAATGGTAACCAAAAATTATATGCTTAATTTGATATTATAAAAAACTTAGCTTTACCAGTGTTACATTCATATCTATAAAGGCACATCCTTCTGGAAGAAATAACATGTGCATACACTTTAGAAAAATTGCACTGGGAATTCAGTGATTAATGCAGAATCAATACTACTACCAAAGAGTCTACATGATTTATCTTACAATCAACATGGGAAAGCCTTTTTGATGTTATGACTCAGCAGATGTCAAGATGTAAGCCTTTCACAAAATGATTTTGAGGCAAGAATTAACTTGCTTACTCTGCAGAACCAGGCAAGAGAGAAAATGCCAGTAAGAGTTCACCTAAGAATGTGCCTAAAATGTACCAAATATTCTCTTTCTCTTTCCCTTTTCCTTTCCCTTCCACTTTCTCTCTCTCTCTCTCCAGTCATTTTTAGGAATAATAAAAATGATGCAGTCAGCTATAAAATTGACAGAGTATTAGTGCCCCTGAGAAATTATATTACTTTGAAAGCTAAGTGAGATCATTTTACTAAAACTTGTTTGCAATGGATCTAAGCTGCCAAATGAGGTACGGGGAGAATTGCGGCTATTTGAAATTTACAACTAATCATTTTTCTATTTTAGAGAATCCTTCAACTCTTTGAATAGTGAAGGTTTTCCCCCAGAAACAGCCCTAATGCATCACATGTGAATCACTCTTTTCCTAGGTAGAGCGGAGAGGTAAGTGATGGTACAAAGGGATGTTTCTATGGTCTGTGACTTTAATTTCAGACAAGGATAATGCCGAATAAAATTTTAATCAGAGAATTACAAAAATAGGATCAACACAGTAACAACAGTGAAATCATTTAGAGAATATGAAATTAAGCCACCACCATTTGGAATATTATTTAAAGGTTTTGTCCCTCTACTTCCTCTCTTTACAGAAAACAAACTATTTTCTTAGCTCAAGGAGATATGAATAGGCCTCAATATATGACACAAACTTTGCAGGCATCACTAATATCTACAGATTCCTTTACTGCTCTACAGTACAGAGTAAAGTAGTAAATAATCAATAGTCAAACCATGTACAAATCTGAGTGTATCTGAAATTCTAAAATCATTCTTACTACTTATTGTAATTTTCTAAGGCCTCAGAATAAAACAAACATCAAAAACCTCATAGGGTTTTTGTTCATTTAAAAAAAGAGACAAATCTGCAATTCTCAATTACTTATAAACTTTGCTTCCTCCATTAAATACTACAAAGGGAGATATATTCATATTTAACTTAATTATATATTTCAGAATTACATTAAAATCTTATTTACTTCCCAAATGATTCTTGGGAAAGATGGTGAATGTTTTATGTAAGAACATAAAATTATGCAAAATATCTGCAAAAACTGTAATTCTAGCATTTAAATCTGTTCATTTAATTATTACAGCTACTATCTCAATTTTTTTCAATTTTATACTGGAGAGTAGTTGATTTACAATATTGTGGTAGTTTCAGATGTACAGCAAATTGATTCAGTTATACATATACATATATCCATTCTTTTTCAGATTCTTTTCCCATTTACATTATTACAGAATATTCAGTAGAGTTCCCTGTGCTATACAGTAGGCCCTTGTTGAATACAGTAGTGTGATATGTTAATCCCAAACTCCTAATGTATCCCTCCCCCCCACATTTCCCCTTTGGTAACCATAAGTTTGTTTTCTATGTCTGTGAATCTGTTTCTGTTTTGTAAATAAGTTCATTTGTATCATTTTTTTTAGATTCCACATATAAGTGATATCATATGATATTTGTCTTTGTCTGACTTACTTCACTTAGTATGATGATCTCTAGGTTCATTCATCTTGCTGCAAGTGGCATTATTTCATTATTTTCTTATGGCTGAGAAATATTTCATTACATATATGTACCGCATCTTTATCCATTCTTCTGTCAATGGACATTTAGGTTGCTTCCATGTCTTGGCTATTGTAAATTGTACTTCAATGAACACTGGGGTGCATGTGTCTTTTTGAAGTACGGTTTTCTCTGGATAAAGACCCAGGAGTGGAATTGCTGGGTCATATGGTAGCTCTACTTTTAGTTTTTAAATAAATCTCCATATTGTTCTCCATAGTGTCTGTACAAATTTGCATTCTCACCAACAGTGTAGGAGGGTTCCCTTTTCTCCACACCCTCTCCAGCATTTACTCTTTGGAGACTTTTTCATGATGGCCATTCTGACCAGTGTGAGGTGATACCTCATTATAGTTTTGATTTGCATTTCTTTAATAATTAGTGATGTTGAGCATCCTTTCATGTGTTGGGTGGTCATCTGTATGTCTTCTTTGGAGAAATGTCTATTTAGGTCTTCTGCCCATTTTTGAATTGGGTTGTTCATTTTTTTGATATTGAGCTGCATGTGCTCTTTGTATATTTTGGAGACTAATCTTTTGTCAGTTGCTTCATTTGCAAATACTTTCTCCCATTCTGAGGGTTGTCTTTTCATCTGTTTTATGGTTTCTTTTGTTGTGCAAAGATTTTAAGTTTCATTAGGTCCCATTTGTTTATTTTTGTTTTTATTTGCATTACTCTTCGAGGTGGGCCAAAAAATATGTTACTGCGATTTATGTCAAAGACTGTTCTGTCTATGTTTTCTTCTAAGAGTTTTGTAGTGTCTGGCCTTACATTTTGGTCTTTAATCCATTTTGAATTTATCTTTGTGTATGGTGTTAAAGAATGTTCTAGTTTCATTCTTTTACATGTAGCTGTCCAGTTTTCCGAGCACCACTTATTAAAGATACTGTGTTTCCTCCATTGTATATTCTTGCCTCCTTTGTCATAGATTAGGTGATCATAGGTCTGTGGGTTTATCTCTAGGCTTTCTATCCTGTTCCATTGATCTATATTTCTGTTTTTGTGCCAGTACCATACTCTCTTGATTACTGTAGCTTTATAGTATAGCCTGAAATCAGACAGCCTGATTATTCCAGCTCCATTTTTCTTTCTCAAGATTGCTTTGGCTATTCAGGACTTTTTGTGTTTCCATACAACTTGGAACATTTTTTGTTCTAATTCTGTGAAAAACGCCATTGGTAATTTGAAGTTGAGCATCTTTTCATGTGTTTGTTGGTCATCTTTATGTCTTCTTTGGAGAAATGTCTATTTAGATTTTCTGCCCATTTTTTGATTGGGTTATTTGGTTTTTTTTTGATATTGAGCTGCATAAGCTCTTTGTATACTTGGAGATTAATCCCTTTTCGGTCGCTTTATTTGTAAATATTTTCTCCCATTCTGTAGGCTGTCATTTTGGTTTTTTGTGTCTTTAATAAATAGTTTTTAAAAAGATCCTATTAGTGAACCCAGATCAATCTGGATGACATCTTGATTTCACTCACATACTTATCTGAGAAAAATAAAAATCAGTAATTTTTTTCAGAATTTAATTGTAGTTAAAGTACAACAGAAATCTGGAATATATCTAACATAGATTATTCCAATTACATTAATTATCTTTAATTTTATTCTTAAACCATTTTTTTAAAGTAGACTATGAACAGGAGATAGTTATCACACAATAATAAATTGGTTTACCCTTCTTCTCTATGCAATATTTCTTTTTTTTTCAATCTAGCTGTATTCTGTAGTTATCATGTGCCTTGCTTAATTCAGTCATCAAGTACATAAAACTGTCAAAAAAGAAATGCTCTCTAGATTTCCTGAAGAATATCATCAATGTATATACACTACATTGGTCTAAGACTTCATATCTAGAATCACCTATACTAGAATTTGGTTGATTCATCTGACATACTTTAACTCTGCAACTTTTGGTGAATTTTAAAAAAATATTTATTTATTTACTTATTTATGGCTGTGTCGGGTCATAGTTGTGGCATGAAGGCTCTTTGTTGCAGTGCGTGGACTTCTCTCTAGTTGTGGCCTGCAGCTTTTCTCTTCTCTAGTTGTGGCACACAGGCTCTGGGGCATGTGTCCTCTGTAGTTGTGGCGTGTGGCTTCCAGAGCATGTAGGCTCTGTAGTTTCCAGCATGTGGGCTCTAGTTGAGGTGCACAAGCTCAGTAGTTGTGGCACAAGGCCTTAGTTGCCACACAGCATGTGGGATCTTAGTTCTCTAACCAGGGATTGAACCTGTGTCCTCTGCATTGTAAGGCAGATTCTTTGCCACCAGGGAAGTCCCAACTTTCGGTGAATTACATAACCTCTTTAAGCCTCAGCTTTCTCATCAAGAAAACTGAATAGTATTACTATATAAGTTGTTTTGAAGATTAAATAAAAGTATGTATTTAGCTAATGCTAAAAACAAGTATCTAGCTAATGTCCTGGCTTGTCATAAATGGTTAATACATTATCCCCATTCAATATTCTTCATACATTTTGTTCTCTCCCTTATCCAAATCTGAAATACCAAGATTCTAGCAAAATTATCTTCCAAACAATGAAAGAGAGAAAAAGGGTGGAAGGAAAGGAGGAAGGGAAAGAAGGATAAAGGGACAGAGGGAAGAAAGAAGAAAAGAAGAGAGAGAGAGGGATCTTTGAGTGCAATGGTCAAATATTTCTGAGGTTAAGATTCACTGGAACTATTATAATTATAATAAAATTTATCGACTTATGGTAATTTTTTCATCACACAATTTGTGAAGATGTTTTACCCTGACCTATAATTGTAGCATGGTATAATTTGAAGGCAAGTAATAATAAAACCATTTTAAAACATCATTTTATTAATACTCTGAGATGTACCAAACAGTCATTTGTACTCTCCTTTTATAGTTGGCAAATATGAGATATGTTATTGCCATAGAAACTGAATGTGCAACAGTAATAAAAACAGTAAAGAAATAAAGTGAAAATTTAAAGATTAGGTACCCTGGAACTGTCAACTCCTTATCCACATGGCATAATGGACATTGCAGTGTCAAAATAACAGAGGAAAGCAAACTTGTAGAAATTAAACTTAATCCCAACATTGCCCATTGTTTTGTAGTAATTAGAGTAAAAAATGGTTTACAGGGCTCAGAGATTGGTAATACAGAAACAGAGCATGTATGTTTTCTGACTCTGTGTAAGCCTTTCACATAGATTTGTGAGCCGCTGTAACAAAAGAAAATCCTTTGAGATGTGGTTATGTTTTTATTGACATAGTGAACTATCCAGTATCCAAGATGTTCTGGCAGAGAATTGATCCCCCTTAATGGTTTTTATAGAGCCTTGTTTCTTTTCATTGTTGTGACTTACAATAGTCCATCTTAAAAGGTAAATAAGAACTAAGAGTCTTTCTTTCTAATAAAAAAAATAGTTTAACAATTCTGAAAGCTACTTTCATCCTAATAAATTTCACTTAATACATGTATAATGGCTGAATTAACATTCACTTTTATGTGACCACTTGACTGCCAAAGTCTTAAATGGCAATATTGAATATTTAAAACTAAAGCAGATTATGTATTTAAGTTTGTAAACCTTCCTCACCAGTAAATATGTAAACAGACAAACAGAAGATTATCATAATACACTCCTCTACTATTAATTCTTGAATTTCCTATACATCAATTAATTTAAAAGATCTATCAGGTACAATTAAGCATATCTTCCTTTACTTTCTCTTTTTATGTGTTGATATATAATTAACACTCTTAAATAATAAAGAAAATACTTTTTCTTTATTTTAATAGAGCATGTCCAAACTACTAACTCAGTTTCTTAAAAATCTGAAATTAAAAGTTAAAGTACATACTATATGTACAAATATATTTGCAAATAGACTATGTGCTGAACTTTGTCCATCTATACATTAATATTTGACAAATTGTCCACATTCAAATGAAAAAAAAATAGGATCATTAAAAAAATTTGGCCTGGTACCTCTGACTTTGGGTAAGAACAATAAGTAACCACAGCAGAAATTTGTTCAGTTAGAATTCTCCATTCTGTATCATATCAGCTACATTCCCAAATCTTATTGCTTAACAAATACCTTTTAAAAGGATGCATTTCCATTTTCTTTCATTTGCCCAATTTCACACAACTTTCCAAACTTCCTATTAATAGGTATCATTTAAATGTTTTAAAAAATTTATTTGTTTGGACTAATAACATTCACCAAAGCCAAAAACATTGTCTAAAGGGTCAACTTCCACACTGCAACCATAAAGTACCTAAAACATAATCAATCATAGAACTAGTTAATACTGAGATTACCTGGATAAATATGCTCAATATAAAACACTACTCATTCCCCAGCTCACAAAGTTAGTTCATCTTTAGCCAATGACAAAGACTGGTCTATGATTGGAGCCTTGCATCAGACGCCCTTGTTTCCACTACTCACTTTACCTCTGCATCACTGAGACCAAAAGTCACATCCATGCTCTTAATTTTATTTACATGTAGGTAAGGTAGAATAAAATATTTTCTGTATTAGACCCACTCATTTGAGTCTGTGGCCACTACTCTCCATAGATGGTCCTCTTCAACCCCCAGTGGATCCTCACCTTATTTTCTACTTCTGTGCTAGCACACATCCATTGTAGCATCTTAGATTTTTGTCTTTAGGGAAAATAACTTTGTTGAGTTTCAGTTTGTTGAACTATAACATGAACCAATAATTTTGCCTGTATTTTAATATTCCTGTGAAGATTAAGTGAGGTGTTTCTCATCAAGTACTGAGGACATTTTAAACACTCCGCAAATTCTAAGTGCATATTAAATTACTTTAATGAGGATGATGTTGATGATGATGAAGATAATGATGATCTCATTTCTTTCATGGCCACATGTAAAAATCAATTAACATAGAAATGCCCTGCAATTCCCACTGTAATGTGAAGCTAAAGTAATCTAGGGTAAGAATGGAGGAAAAAGAGGGAAACAAGTTCTATTGAAATAGCCTCTGAATTTGCAAATATAAGATAATAGCCCCAGGAATAGAAGGCAATCTAGAAGTAAGGGAAGAGGGGAAATAAAGTCTTGACATATATACAGACAGAGAATGAAAAAGAGAAGACCAGAAGTAGGTTCAGGGAAGGGAGCCAGGCTTACATATGGGGTCACAATGAGAACATGGGTTCTGTGTGATAGAGCTGTACTGATAAGGAGCCAGGGATGACAGCTTTGCTTTTCTTAGAATAAGGCTTCCAATAACTGTAGCCAAGACAAGAGGAAAATATCACATAAAGTTCAGATTCTTAGTAGAATGTACTCTCACAGGCAAAGAAAAATAAAATCTTTTCTAACTTCTTTATACATCCCTCAACTACTTGAATTTACATGAAATTCTTTAGCAGAAAATAATAATAGCTCAAATTTATTAGTATCTTACTAGGAACCCATTCTAGGCCTATTATGTATATTAACTCCTAGTTCTCACAATCCTATGAGTCTTGCAAAGAATTAAAATAAATTTTGAAACAGTGGGAGAAAAATAGCTTGGGTCTTAAAGTTTGAATTCTGGGATGAAAGCAAAGGCAGTGATGGCTATGAGTCACTGACAATCAGATATATTTGTTAGCTATGATTGACAGGTTCTGATATTTTATTTGATATTGGGAATGAGGTAGTGAGGGAAAATAGGGAACTGAAGATGATACTAAGATTTTTAATTTAGATGTGTTGATAGATGTAAATGTCATTAACCAATGTCTATATGGTATAGAGCGAATTCAGGAAGTAAAGCAAGGATGTGGGATTAGGATATGAATTCACACATGTACACACTGAGTTTGAAGAGTGTATGGACAGTAAAATGCAGACGTCCAATATTGCTTTGACTGGTTGATTTCTATTATAAGGTATAGACAGTTTCTTAGTAAAAATGTTGGTTTCAAGTTGTTACATCTTGACTACACCACCAGACTTCTTATTCTCATAGTAATTGGATGATCTATGGCAAGTTATCTAATTGGAAAATGGTTGTAATAATGCCTACTAATTAGGTTCTTTTAAGAATAAAGTGGGTCTGTAATGGCTCTGAATAAATGTTATTTCACCTGTGTGATTATTTGAAAAATCATGAAAGATACATTATAAAACAAAGCAGATTCTTTTTTTTTTTTTAACATCTTTATTGGAGCATAATTGCTTTACAATGGTGTGTTAGTTTCTGCTTTAAAACAAAGTGAACCAGCTATACATATACATATATCCCCATATCTCTTCCTTCTTGCATCTCCCTCCCTCCCACCCTCCCTATCCCACCCCTCTAGGTGGTCACAAAGCACTGAGCTGATCTCCCTGTGCTATGTAATCTCCCTGTGCTTACCACTAGCTATCCTTTTTACATTTACTACTGTATATATGTCCATGCCACTCTCACACTTTGTCACAGCTTACCCTTCCCCCTCCCCATGTCCTCAAGTCCATTCTCTAGTAGGTCTGTGTGTTTATTCCCATCCTGCCCCTAGGTTCCTCACAACCATTTTTTTCCCCCTCAGATTCCATATATATGTGTTAGCATACAGTATTTGTTTTTCTCTTTCTGACTTACTTCACTCTGTATGACAGACTAGGTCCATCCACCTTACTACAAATAACTCAGTTTTGTTTCTTTTTATGGCTGAGTAATATTCCATTGTATATATGTACCACATCTTCTTTAACCATTCTTCTGTTGATGGACACTTAGGTTGCTTCCATGTCCTGGCTATTGTAAGTAGAGTTGCAGTAAACATTGTGGTACATGACTCTTTTTGAATTATGGTTTCCTCAGTGTATATGCCCACTAGTGGGATTGCTGGCTTGTATTGTAGTTCTATTTTTAGTTTTTTTAGGGCACCTCCATACTGTTCTCCATAGTGGCTGTATCAATGTACATTCCCACCAACAGTGCAAGAGGGTTCCCTTTTCTCCACACCCTCTCCAGCATTTATTGTTTGTAGATTTTTTGATGATGGCCATTCTGACTGGTGTGAGGTGATACCTCATTGTAGTTTTGATTTGCATTTCTCTAATGATTAGTGATGTTGAGCATCCTTTCATGTATTTGTTGGCAATCTGTATATCTTCTTTGGAGAAATGTCTATTTAGGTCTTCTGCCCATTTTTGGATTGGGTTGTTTCCAATAGGTCCTATAGAACACTACTGGAATTATATGATGTATATAGAATACACCCTCAAAATTTTGCTGTGTGGGTGTAAGACACAAATATTTTATTTTTAATGTTTGATTTCTCAAGTCCTATTTTCTCAAACTTTGTTGTGTATTAAATTACCTGGAGACTTTTTTAAAGCCTTAATTTCCTACCCCATATTAATTAAATTAATATCTCTAGGAATGATTGAAATCACTGACACAGCCCATACCGTTAAGTCTGGTTGGGCTCACTATAGATTATGTAATTACTTAATTAATTAAAAGCCATTAATGAAGTTGCCTATATGTTTATCTTTATTAGTGATAAGGTTTTGAATAATTTGTATCCCAAGAGTTTAGCTAGTGATTTTCTGTTTTGTTAGGCTTCCTTCTAAAGAACAGAATTAATTCTTCTTCTTCTTTTTTTTTTTTTTTTTTGTGGTACACAGGTCTCTCACTGCTGTGGACTCTCCCATTGTGGAGCACAGGCTCTGGACGTGCAGGCTCAGTGGCCATGGTCACAGGCCCAGCCGTTCCACAGAACGTGGGATCCTCCTGGACCGGGGCATGAACCCACGTCCCCTGAACTGGCAGGTGGACCCCCAACCACTGCACCACCAGGGAAGCCCCAGAATTAATTATTCTTAAAAAAAATAATGCTTAGCTTTATGATATTTGAATCTGACTTCTATTGCCAAAATTTAAAGAAAAGTAGAACTTCATTTCTGTCTAATACAGAATATCCTTAAAATGTTTTCTCTTTCCCCCTTTGCTCAATCAGTCACTTTTAATAAAATACAGGTACAGTAACAAAATTTCTCAGAAGGACAATGAAGGGAATATTTCCTTGAGAAAACAGACTGAACTTTCCTTTTAGACTTAGACTTTTATAAATAATAATTTTCTCCTTATGGACATATCGGCTTTTAATTGAGTCTGAACTACTTGGTGGCATCTAGTCTAGTCTTTCATTCTCTAACCAAGGGCTGCTGTTGCCATGGCTCAGAAAAACAAATCTCTGACAGGGGCTGTTTGCCGCAAAGTAAAGTTTTATTTTCAGGACATCAGGCAATGGAGTGGGAAAAAATTCACAGATCCACTTCATCTTGGTCTTTGAGTTAGAGACTTTTTTTAAGGGGAAGAACAAAGAAACTGGATTAATTATTGTTTTTTGACATTTTTTAACCATAGTTGCCGGAGTCAGGATGTCTCTGGTTTATAATTTTCAGGCCAGGTGGTTCATGGCTCAGGGGTGTGTTAGCTTCTCTTGCCCTGGAGAAAAAAAAACAAAAAAACTGAGTTTGTATGTTAATGATAATGTCTACAACAGAAATTTTAGTACATTAACAATGTCATCAACAGCAGCAACATTAGTCATCTGACTCTGGTTGATTAGTGTTCAGTTAGCACAGGATTGAGATCAGAGGGGAGAAGAAAGGGAATAAAGTTTTGAATAGAAAGATTAATAATAATTTCAGTAGGCGAACTCAGTTTTTGGAGGACTTTCAGTTGCACTTACTTGTAAATGTGCAAAATATTTTATTATAATTTTATACCAACTTATAGAAAAATTAAACATTTTTTTGATATGCAGAATTACAGATTTCAGGATCCCATGTCTTTGCATAATATCCATTATAAGCTCTTTGTCTTAGTTCTGTAATGTAGAACAGAACTGAATTTACATTATATATATATATATATATCTCACAATTTCTATATTGCCATTTTGATAAAAATCCTTATGAATCACATGAATCACACTCTTTTTTCCCGAGGTTTATTGACACATAACTGACATATAACAATGTTTTAGTTTAAGGTGTATAATGTGGTGATTTGGTACACATATATATAGCAAAAATTTTTACCACAATAAGGTTAATTAGCACATCATTCACCTCACATAATTACTATTTTTATTGTTGTTGCTATAGTGAGAAAATTTAAAATTGTCTCATAGCAACTTTCAAGTGTACAATATAATATTGTTAACTATAGTCACCATGCTGTACCTGGGACCTCCAGAACTAATCTATCTTATAACTGAAAGTTTGTATACTTTGACCAAAAAGTATCCATTTACCTCACCCCACTCAAGCCCCTATTAACCATCTATTTTCTCTCTGTTTCTATAACTTCAATGTTTATAGTTCCACAAATAAGTGAGATCACACAGTATTTGTCTTTCTCTTTCTAACCTATTTCACTTAATATAATGCCCTCAAGGTCCATCCATGTTGTCACAAATGGGAGGATTTCCTTCTATTTTATGGCTGAATAATATTTCATACAACACATCTTCTTTATCCATTTTTCTGTTGACTGGAACTTATACTGTTTCCATAGTTTGGCTACTGTGAATAATGCTGCAATAAACATGGGGATGCAGATATCTCTATGAGATCCCAATTTTATTTCCTTGGGATAAAAAAACAGAAGTGGGATTATTGAATCATAAGGTAGGTCTATTTTTGACCATCATAAACTCTACAAACAATAAATGCTGGAGAGGGTGTGGAGAAAAAGGAACCCTCCTACATTGTTGATGGAAATATAAATTGGTACAGCCATTATGAAGAACAGTATGGAAGTCCCTCAAAAAACTAAAAATAGAGCTACCATATGACCTAGCAATCCCACTCCTGGGCATATACCTGGAGAAAACCATAATTCAAAAAGATACATGCACCCCAATATTCATTGCAGTACTATTTACAGTAGCCAGGACATGGAAGCAACCTAAATTTCCATCAACAGATGAATGGATAAAAAAGATGTGGTACATATATACAATGGAAGATTACTCAGACATAAAAAAATAACAAAATAATACCATTTGCAGCAACATGGATGGACCTAGAAATTCTCATACTGAGTTAAGTCAGACAGAGGAGGACAAACATTGTATGATATTGCTTTTTTATTTTTTTTTAAGAAAACTACATACTGTTTTCCATAGCAACTATGCTAATATACATTCCCACCAACAGTATACCAGGTTCTCTTTTCTCTACATTTTCACCAGCATTTATTATTTCTTGTCTTTTAATAATTAATATTCCAACAGGTGTGAGTTAAAATCTCATTGTGTTTCTGATTGCATTTCCCTGATGAACAGTAATGTTAAGCACCTTTCATGTACCTGTGGAATATTTGTTTTTCTTTGGAAAAATGTTCATTCATGTCCATTGCTCATTTTCCAATTAAATTATTTGCATTTTATTTATGTATTTATTTATTTTCTATTATTTTTCAAATTGTTTTCCCATTTAGGTTATTACAGAATATTGAGCAGAGTTCCTTGTGCTATACAGTAGGTTCCCACTGGCTATCTATTTTAAATACAGCAGTGTGTACTTGTTAATCCCAAACTCCCAGCCTATCTCTCCCCCTCCCCTTTCCCCCTGGTAACAATAAGTTCATTCTCTACATCTGTGAGTCTGTTTCTGTTTTGTAGATAAGTTCATTTGTATCAATTTTATTTTTAGACTGCACATATAAGTGATATCACATGATATTTGTGTTTCGCTGTCTGACTTGCTTCACTTAGAATGATAATCTCCATGTCCATTCATGTTGCTGCAAATGGCATTATTTCATTCTTTTTAGTGGCTGAGTAATATTCCATTGTATATATGTACCACATCTTCTTTATTCATTCATCTGTCAATGGACATTTAAGTTGCTTCCATGATTTGGCTATTTTAATAAACATTGCTGCAATAAACATTGGGATTCATGTACACTTTTGAACCAAGTTTTTCTCTGGATATTTGCATTTTTTGCTATTAAGTTGTATGCATTCCTTATATATTTTGAATATTAATTCTTTATCATATATATGGCAAATGCACCCCAGAGGTTAGAGGTTTCACCATGGGCACATTGTAGAGCTGGCCAATGAGGAAAGTTAGGTACGGGGCCTGTAGGTGAATAGCTGGAGTGGCTACATACTGGTGAGCCCAGTGGTGCAGGCCAGTGACAGGACACAAGGCTGGATCTAGGTCCACAAGCAACTGCCTGGATACTGGCTGTGAACATGCACTCGTATGACCACATTCCTGCCACATGTGTGAGCCTGGCAGTGGAGTCCTCTATTGGGAGGCAAGCTGGTAGTGTGCAGTTGTATAGCTTGAGAACCTAGTCCTGAGTGTGTCAAACATTATTCTACCACCCTAAACTATTTTGATATATTTCTATTGAGTATATTTTCTATGATTTTCTTCATAATTGAAACTATGCTCTACAATTTTGCTTTTTAAATATAATGTTATTTTCTATCTTAATGTTTTCATAACCAACATTTTAATTACTATACCATATTTCATTGAGTGAATTTTTTACTCACCTATTGCTGGACATTTAAGCTCATTTTCTACTAAAACATCAATTCCTTATTTTTTTGTTTTATAATCAATAGTGATTATAATTAAGTATTACATAAATCAACAATACTTTTTTTCTCATGATAAGTTTTTTTTTTAATTCATTGAAATGTAGTTGACTTACAATATTATATTAATTTCAGGCGTATAACATAGTGATTCAATATTTTTTTATAGATTTTACTCCATTTAAAGTCATTAAAAAATATTGGCTATATTCCCTGTGCTGGACATTACATCCTTGTAACATTTATTTTATACCTAGTAGTTTGTACCTCTTAATTCAATTCACTTATTTTACCCCTCCTCCTAATCCTCTCCACCCTGATAATCACTAGTCTGTTCTCTGTATCTGGGACTCTGTTTCTGTTTTGTTATATTAATTTACTTGTTTTATTTTTTAGATTCCACATATAAGTGAAAAGATACAGCATTTATCTTTCTCTCTTTGACTTATTTCACTAAGCATAATACCCTCCAGGTCGGTTGAGTAAAAAGACCAAAGCTAGAGGTATCATGCTCCCTGACTTCAGACTATACTACAAGCTATAGTAATCAAAACAATATAGTACTGACACAAAAACAGACACATAGATCAATTGAACAGAATAGAGAGCCCAGAAATAAACCCATACACATATGGTCAATTAATCTATGATAAAGGGGTCAAGAATATACAATGGGGGAAAAGTCTCTGCAATAAGTGGTGTTGGGAAAGCTGGACAGCTACGTGTCAAATAATAAAACTAGAATATTTCCTCCTGCCATATACAAAAATAAACTCAAAATGGTTTAAAGACTTACATGTAAGATCTGAAACCACAAAACTCCTAGAAGAAAACATAGAGAGTACACTCTTTGACATATCAATTTTTTTTTGAATATGTCTCCTCAGGCAAAGGAAAAAAAAAGCAAAAATAAACAAAAAGACCTAAACAAGCTTAAAAGCTTTTGGGCAGTGAAGGAAACGATCAACAAAATGAAAATGCAACCTACTAAATGGGAGAAGATATTTGCAAATGATATGTCCAATAAAGGGTTAATATCCAAACTATATGCAGAACTCATACAACTCAATATCACAAACAACTGGATTTAAAAATGGACAGAGGACACAAATAGGCATTTTTCTAAAGAAGACATACAGATGGCCAATAGGCGCATGAAAAGATGCTCAACATTACTAATTACCAGGAAAATTCAAATCAAAACCATTTGCAGATATCATTTCACACACCTGTCAGAATTACTATAACCAAAAAGACAATAAAATTTTAAACCACTGTAGTAAACATTTTCAGACTATCTTCAGAGCACTACTTGCTAATAATATCTCAGGAGAGGTAGAGAGGTGGAAATAGAGAGGGTTAAGAATGTGCACTAGGATTTAAGAATCTAAAGCTCAGATATTCATGAAAAATTCTAGATATTTGAACAATTCCCTCCTTTGAGTGTTTCTGGGAATCCCCAAGGGTGACATAAGTAAGTCCACAAATCAACCAGGTTGTTGTATGCTGTTTCAGAAGTTCATAGTGATTGAAACTGATGTGACTGCAGCCTTTAGACTAGCAGGTCTAGAGCTCTCTTTTCTGACTAACTTGGATTGTGTAGGAATTTGCAGTCAGTAAAATACACTCTTGAAATGTAAAATATCATGTCAACTAGACAATATAGTGTGAAATAAGAGAGATAATCTCCCTCCTTATGTGTTAAGCTCATTTATTGAAAAAGTCTCAAATTCAGGTGGTTGGAGCTCTAAAATTCTACAGAATCATTTAGTTTCCACTGTGACTATAACAGTATGAAAACAATTTTAATTATTGTTTAGGAGCTTTAGCTATCTGGCTAATGAAGTCGGACTGTTTGCTTCAAGGTAAATATACTTCTCAGGAACCTTGTTAACTCTTTGAGAATTCTGACTTCTAACACTCCTACCTATTGATTACATTTATCATGAATATCTGTATTTGTTCATGTGTCAATATTTGAATATTTACCCTAGATATTCTTGAATCTTTTTCTTTAAGATCCATACCCCAAATTAGCCCCAGTGGAGGGGAGAGGGAACAAAAGCAAAGAAAATCAATACTGAAAAATATCATAGTAAGAGAAATAAGAGGATTTCTTCCTAAGGCTTAGAACATAACTAATTTTGTTTCATTTGACTTAGACTTTTTCAATAAATAAATGGAGCATTATATTCCAGAGAGGGAAACCAACATGAAATATTTCATAGAGAAAGCACAATGAAGAAATAAGAGTTTTAATGAATTTCTCTTCCTACTTTAACACCAATTCCCTTTAATATTATGGCCCCAAAATGCCCTTGGAGTTGATCTCATTGCTATTATGGAGTGGATATTGAGCTCAGGATGTCTCCAGTGGTAGGAATGTAGCATTAAAATATTATTTTCCTTATTTTGAATTATTCCTTTAAGACAGATTACCAGGGCTTCCCTGGTGGCTCAGTGGTTGAGAGTCCGCCTGCCAATAGGGGACACGGGTTCAAACCCTAGTCTGGGAAGATCCCACATGCCGTGGAGCAACTAGGCCCGTGAGCCACAACTACTGAGGCTGCACGTCTGGAGACTGTGCTCCACAACAAGAGAGACCACGATAGTTAGAGGCCTGCACACCACGATAAAGAGTGGCCCCCGCTTGTCGCACCTAGAGAAAGCCCTCGCACAGAAACAAAGACCCAACACAGCCAAAAAAATAATAATTAATTATTTTTTTTTAAAAAAAGAGAGATTGCCAAACTTGAATCTCGACCATTGGCCATTACTGATCAAATGCCAGTGTTCTAATGTTATTTAGTTTACTTTTATTTATGCTCCAACGTTTTATTGTATATATTTATTGCACATCTATATATAAATTACATTTATGATTCCTCTATACCATTTATTCTATGCTTCTATAATTTATGCCTGTTAAAGAGTAATGTTATTGTCATTTCTCTTGCGAGATTGAATGTCACTCAGAATTCTAACCTTAAGTCATCCAGAAAAATCTTATATCAGTATCTCTAATAAGTTTATCTTAATGTCAAAGTACATTGACAAGATACCTTTGAAGTTTAAAGGCCAGCCTGAAGCTACTATCACATTCTTCTTGGTATTTTAAATTATATTATATTTTATACCCTATAAAGTTTTTACCTTAATGTAAAAATAAGTTTTCAAGGTGTTTGTGTGTGTCCACCTTTACTAAGAAATGGGTTAAAATTGTTGCTCTAATTGGATTTATCATAATACCTACAGTTGCCCTTTCCTTAGTATTTAGTTGCATTTTTGTACTTGTGTTAAATTGGTGAATTGTTTTTTAGCATGTCTTTCTTATATTTTCTTTATCCTCAGAATCTAGCTTGTGGTAGGTAGTCAGTAATATCACTGGTAAAGAAAGAAAGGAGATAACGAAGAGAAGAAAACAGAGGAAAAAGAGGCGGAAGAAAAACAGGAGAATGAGAACAATGACACATTCCTGTAATCTATGATTTTTTTCACTGTGAGTTCAGAACATCTGTGCTCTAACAATAGGAAAGCAAGCTGAACAAAACTTGTGCAGAACAACTATATAATCACCTCTGTTGATGTGCATCAAAACAAAAAAAAATCTCTAATTTAAATAGTTTAATGTAATAAGTGAACACTTCAAACAAGGAGGGAGATCAAGATGGTAAAGTAAGAGGATGCTCAACTCACCTCCCCCCATGAACACATAAAAAATGCATCTACATAAGGAACAACTCACTGAAAAAATCTGGAGACTGAAAGAAAGGCTTTTCTACAACTAAGTCTGTAAAGAAAGATCCACAGGGAATCAGGTAGGAAGGGAGGAGAATTGATCAGGTCAGGACTTGTGCCCTTAGCAGGGGTCACAGAAGAGGAGGGAGCTCTCGCAGGCTTGGGGATCCTCTGTGGTGAGTGAGGGGTTCAAGCCACATACATATTGGGAACCCCGGACATGGGGTCCCACAGCAGGAAGATTAGTCTCCTCAGCTGGTTTGACAATCAGTGGGACTTACCAGATGACTGTAAGAAACGGACACTCTGCTAATGAAAATATAGATTTGTGCTTAATTACTCCCCAAGATCAAAGCAGAGGAAGCAGATTGAAAACTTCTCAGAACTCTGGCCAGTTTCCTGCAATCACCCTAGCCACACCCTATCCAGCACCTGGCACCTGCAGCAGCTCTTCTTATTCCAGTCAGCTCTCTACTAGGGTGATGGTTGCTGTTGGCCAAAGGAGAGTGTGTATGCTTAGAGAGAATTGAGATATCTTAGACTGACCCTGCCTTTGAACAAGGTGAAGGCAGCCTTACCAGTGCACATGCAAAGGCAACAGATTGAAAGCTGCCTGGGGATCTGACTGACTTCCCAGTATGTGCCCCAGCTTAATCCAGACACCTGCTCCAGTCCCCCTTGCTCCAATTATGTTCTCCATTGGAGCAAATGTGCTGCTACTTAGTAGAGGGTGCACACCTGGGGAGACAGAGCCAGGTCAAACCCAGTGCTGTTTCTGAACAGGGCAAAGGAAGGCAGTGTTGGCACCCATATGGAGATGGTGGATTAGATGGTGGATTAGGGACTCTGAATGGCATTCTGAGATCACCCTATTACACATTCTGGCCTGCACTGAACACCTAGTCCACCACCGCTTGCTTCAGCTCTGCTATCCACTAGGGCAGAGATGCTGTTGCCAGCAGGAGTGCACAAAATTCAAGGGCTTGGACCTGATCCTCAGTAATTCTGCATCAACCCTTTGGGACCAGACCCCACTCCCAATAGGGTGATGACTGCCACTGAGTACAGAAGAAGCCCCAGCTCATACCTGGCACTGGCTCTAGCCCCTCCATATCAACCCTACATTCCACCAAGGTGATAGCTACCAACACACCCCAGAGGGAAAAGTAACCTGTGCTCACATCAGATCCAGTTCTCCTTTCAAAGCCACTGGGGACACATAGATTGTATAGGGACAATCCCACACAGAGACACACCTTCAAGTCAGATAGGTAACTATTTGACCTAATTTCATAGAGACAGAGAAAGTTAAACAAAATGAGAAGGCAGAGCAATATGTTGCAAAAGAAAGAAAAAGAAAAAATCTTGAAAAAAGAAACAGTATAAATAATTCACGAAATAAAGTGTTCAAAGCGTTAGTAAAGAATGCCAACTGTACTTCAGAAAAGAATGGATGAACACAGTGATAATTTTAACAAGAAACTGAAGAATAAAAATAACAATTAGCACTAATACAATGACTAAACTAAAAAATACACTAGAAGGAATTTAACAGCAGACTGGGTGATACAGAAGAATATATAAGTGATTTGGATGACAGAATGATGGAAATCATCGAATCAGAACAGCAAAAAGAAAAATATATTAAAAAATGAGGGTAGTTTAAGGGACCTCTGAGACAACATCAAGTGTACTAACATTTGCATTATAGGGGTCCCAGGAGAAAGAGAGAAAAAGGATTAGAAAACATGTTTGATTAAATTATGGCTGGAAACTTCCTAAGCTGCAGAACTCAACAGATTTCCAGGTATAGAAAGCAGAGAGTCCCAAACAAATGAAACCAAAGAGACCTAAACCAAGACATATCATAATTAAATGGCAAAAGTTAAAGGGATGATTTCAAAGGCACCAAGATAAAAACAGGGTCACGTACCAGGAAACTCCCATAAGTTTATCAACTGTTTTTTTGCAGAAACTTCCAAGTCAAGAGAATGGTATAATATATTTAAAGTGCTTAAATGGAAAAATCTACAACATGGGATGCACTACCTAGCAAGGTTACCATTAAGAATTGAAGGAGAAATAAATAACTTCTCAGACAAGCAGAAACTAAAAGAGCTCATCAATACTAAACTGACCTTAAAAGAAGTGTTAAAGCATCTTATTTAAGGGCAAAAGAAACAGCTACAAAGAAATCATAATTTATAGGAAAGGAAAAATCCCATTCATAAAGGTAAATATATAGTAAATGTTGAATAAGCTAGTACAAAGATTAAAAGACTAAAATTATAAAATCAACTATAATTACAGTGAACATTTACGGGATAGACATGAAGATGTAAAATATGACATCAAAAACACAAAAAGTGGGGGAGGGAAGTAAAATATGTTGATCTTCTAGAATGTGTTTGAACTTAAATGAGTATTAGTTTAAAACAAGTAGATATAGTTATAGATTAACATATAAGAGCCCCATTGTAACCACATATCAAAAACCTACAATAGGTACACAAAAACTAGAGAAAAAATGAATACATACTTAAAGAACCCACAAGCAAAGAAACAAAATGAAGAAAAGACTGGAGAAGAGCTAAAAAAACAACCAGAAAAGAAAGAACAAAATGGCAATAAGTACATACTTATTAATAATCACTTAAAATATCAATTCACTAAATGCTCTAGTCAAAAGCCATAGTGTGGCTGATTGGAAAAGAAAAACAAACAAACAAAAACAAGACCCATCTATATGCTACCTCCAAAAGACTCACTACAAAGTCAATGATACAAACAGACTAAAAGTGAGGGAAGGTAAATTATATTCCATGCAAACGGAAACAACAAAAAAGGAGTGAAAATACTCATATCAGACAAAAATACTCATATTTAAAACACAGTCTATAGCAAAACACAAAGAAAGGTATTATATAATGATAATGGGATCAATCAAGAAGAGATATAACATTTGTTAACATATATGTACCTAATATAGGAGCACGTAAATTTACAAAGCAAATATTAACAGACATTGACAATAAAACAATAACAGTAGACACCCTACTTACATCAGTAGACAGATCACCCAGACAAAAATAGTAAGGAAACAATGGGATTAAATGACAAATTAGACTTGTCAGACTTAATAGATATTTATAGTACATTCCATCCCAAAACAGAATACTTATTCCTCTCAAGTGCACATGAAATTTTCTCTAGGGTGGATCACATGCAATGTGACAAAAATGTCTCAACAAATTTAAGAGGATGTAAATTATAGCAAGAATCTTTTCTGACCACAAAAATATGAAACTACATGTTAATTGCAGGAAGAAAAATGGGAAAACCATAAACAATATGCTACTAAAATAACAATTAGTCAATAAAGAAATCAAAGAGGAAATCAGAAAATACCTCAACAAGTGGAGGAGGAGACAAGATGGTGGACTAGAAGGACTTGAGCTCACCTCCTTTCATAAAAACAACAAAATCAAAACTACTGCTGAACAACCATTGACAAAAAAGACTCAAACCTACCAAAAAAGATATTCTACATCCAAAGACAAAGAAGCCACAACAGTATGGCAGGAGGGACACAATCAAATTCCATACCTGCTGGGTGGGCTACACACAGGAAACTAAACTGGAAAATAATTATATTGGAGAGACTCTCACACAAGAGTGAGGGTTTTGAGCCCCACATAAGGCTCCCAAGCCTGGGGGTCTGACATCAGGAAGAGGAGCTCCCAGAGCATTTGGCTTTGAAGACGAGTGGGGCTTGAGTGCAGGAGCTGCACAGGACTAGGGGAAACACTGACTCCACTCTTGGTGGGTGCACACAAGATTTCATGTGCACTGGGACCCAGGGAAAAGCAGTGACTCCATAGGAGCCCCTAATACAGGAAAGGAAATACTCAGTCAAGTCCAGGAAGAGCAAAGAGTCCCATGCAGGATAAACCTGAGGAGGAACATGCCAAGACACATATTAATCAAATTAACAAAAATTAAAGACAAAGAGAAAATATTAAAAGCAACAAGGGAAAAGCAACAAGTAACATACAAAGGAATCTCCAAACGGTTATCAGCTGACTTTTCAGTGGAAATTCTGCAGGCTAGAAGGGAGTGGCACCATATTTTTAAAGTGATGAAAGGGAAGTACCTACAACCAAGAATACTCTACCCAACAAGACTCCCATTTACATTCAACAGAGAAATAAAAAGCTTTAAAAACAAGCAGACGCTAAGAGAATTCAATACCATAAAATCAGCAGAAAAGGCCACAACTAGAAACAAGAGAATTTCAAATGGGAAAACTCACCAGTAAAGGCAAACATACAGTAAAGGGAGGAAATCATCCACACACAAATATACCAAAGTAGCAATTGTGAGAACAGGAGAGTACAAATGCAGAATATTGGAAATGCATTTGAAATGAAGATAGCAGCAATTTAAAACAATATTGTATTTATGTACAATATTGACATATTAGCTATATCAAAACTTCAGGGGAACTGCAAGCCAAAAATCTACAATAGATACACATGCAAAAAAGAAAAAGTAATCCAAATACAACTCTAAAGATAGTCATCAAATCACAAGATAAGAAAACAAAAGAGGAAGGAAAGAAAAAAGATCTACAAAAACAAATCCTAAACAATTAACAAAATGGCAATAAGAAAATACATATTAATAATTACCTTAAATGTAAATGAATTAAATGCTCCAACCAAAAGACATAGACTGGCTGAATGGATACAAAAACAGAACCTGTATATATGCTGTCTACAAGAGACCAACTTCAGATCTAGGGACACATACTGAAAGTGAGGACTGAAACTGAACGGATGGAAAAAGGTATTCAGTGGAAATCCAAAAAAAGCTGGAGTTGCAATACTCATATCAGACAAAGTAGATTTTAAAATAAGGATTGTTACAAGAGACAAGAAGGACACTACATATAGATCAAGAGATCAATTCAATAAGAAGATATAACAAATGTAAATATATATGCACTCAGCATAGGAGCACCTATATATATAAGGCCAATGGTAACAACCATTAAAGGAGAAATCAATAGTAACAAAATAATAGTAAGGGACTTTAACACCCCACTTACACCAATGGACAGACCATCCAGAGAGAAAATCAATAAGGAAATACAGCCTTTAAATGACACATTCGACCAGATGGACTTAATTGATACTTATAGAGCATTTCATCTGAAAGCAGCAGAACACACATTTTTCTCAAGTGCACGTGGAACTTTCTCCAGGATAGATCACATGCTGGGCCAAAAAGCAAGCCTCAATAAATTTAAGAAAACTGAAATCATATCAAGCCTCTTCTCCAATGAAAACATTATGAGATTAGAAATCAACTACAAGAAAAAAGCTATAAAACACACAAACACATGGAAGCTAAACAATTTGTTACTAAACAACCAATGGATCACTGAAGAAATCAAATAATCTGATCACTAGCTGTGAAATTTAATAAAGAGTGAAAAAAACTCCTAGGAAACAAAAGTCCAGGACTAGACAGCTTCACAGGGAATTCTACGAAACATATAAAGATGAGCTAATGCCTGCCCTCAAACTATTCTAAAAAACTGAAGAGGAGGTGACACTTCCAAATTAATTCTGCAAAGGTACCATTACCCTGATACCAAAACCAGACAAAGACACTACCAAAAATAAATAAATAAATAAATAAAGAATTACAGGCCAATACCTATGACCAATGTAGATGCAAAATTCCTGAACAAAATATTAACAAAATGAATTCAGCATAATATAAAAAGGACCATACACCATGATCAAGTGAGATTTATACCAGAGATGCAAGGAAGTTTCAATCGCCACAAATCAACCAAAGTGATACACCATATTAACAAAAGGAAGGATACAAATTGCATGATTATCTCAAAAATGCTGAAAAAGTATTTGACAAAATTTATTTATAAAGGAAGTTTATAGTGATACAAGCCTAGAGCAAGAAATTAGAAAAATCACAAAGAAACAACCTAATCTAACATCTAGATGAATTAGAAAAGTAAGAACAAAAAAAGCCCAAAGTCAGCAGAAGGAAAGAAATAATAAAGATCACAATAGAAATAAGTAGAATAGATAATCATCCCCACCATCTATTCATGAGAAAAACTCTTATCTAAGTGGATGTTTAGGGAAAATAACTCAATGTAATAAATACCATTTATGACAAACCCACAGCTAACATCATATTCAATACTGAAAGATTTTCCTGTATAATCAAGAATAAGACAAGGGTGCACACTCTTGCCCCTTCTATTTAACATAGTATTGGAAGGCTTAGCCACACAAATCAGACAAGGAAAAGAAATAAAAGGCATCCAAATTTGAAGAGAAGTAAAACTGTCACCGTTTGCAGACGACATAATATTATGTGTAGAAAATCCAAAATTCACGACCAACAAAATGTTAGAATAAATAAATGAATTGTATTTCTTTTTTTATTATTTATTTATTTTCTTATTAGTCATCCATTTTATACACATGATTGTATACACCTCAATCCCAATCTCCCAATTCATCACACCACAACCCCCACCCTCCGCCGCTTCCCCCCTTGGTGTCCATACGTTTGTTCTCTAATTCTGTGTCTCAGTTTCTGCTCTGCAAACCAGTTCAACGGTACCATTTTCTAGGTTCTACATATATGTGTTAATATACAATATTTGTTTTTCTCTTTCTGACTTACTTCACTCTGTATGATAGACTCTGGATGCATCCGCAGCTCTACAAATGACTCAATTTCATTCCTTTTTATGGCTGAGTAATATCCCATTGTATATATGTATGACATCTTCTTTATCCATTCATCTGTCAATGGGAATTTAGGTTGCTTACATGACCTGGCTATTGTAAATAGTGCTGCAATGAACATTGGGGTGCATGTGTCTTTTTGAATTATGGTTTTCTCTGGGTATATGTCCAGTACTGGGATTGCTGGGTCATATGGTAATTCTTTTTCTAGTTCTTCAAGGAACCTACATACTGTTCTCCATAGTGGCTCTATCAATTTCCATTCCTACCAACAGTGTAAGAGGGTTCCCTTTTCTCCACAACCTTTCCAGCATTTCTTGTTTGTAGATTTTCTGATGATGCCTATTCTAACTGCTGTGAGATGATAGCTGATTGAAGTTTTTATTTGAAATTTTCTAATAGTTAGTGATGTTGAGCATCTTTTTAAGTGTTCTTGGCCATCTGTATGTCTTCTATGGAGAAATGTCTATTGAGATCTTCTGCCAATTTTTAAATTGGGTTGTTTGTCTTTTTAATATTGAGCTGGATGAGCTGTTTATATATTTTGGAGACTAATCCTTTGTCTGATGATTCATTTGCAAATGTTTTCTCCCATTCTGAGGGTTGTCTTTTCATCTTGTTTATGGTTTCCTTTGCTGTGCAAAAGCTATTAAGTTTCATTAGGTCCCATTTGTTTATTTTTGTTTTTATTACCATTAGTCCAGGAGGTGGATCAAAAAAGATCTTGCTGTGATTTCTGTCAAACAGTGTTCTTCCTATGTTTGCCTCTAAGAGTTTTAGAGTGTCTGGTCTTATATTTAGGTCCCTAATCTATTATGAGTTTCTTTTTGTGTATGGTGATAGGGAATGTTCTAATTTCATTCTTTTACATGTAGCTGTCCAGTTTCCCCAGTACCAATTAGTGAAGAGACTCTCTTTATCCATTGTATATCCTTGCCTCCTTTGTCATAGATTAGTTGACCATAGGTGTGTAGGTTTAACTCTGGGCTTTCTACACTCTTCCCTTGATCTATATTTCTGTTTTTGTGTCAGTACCATATTGTCTTGATTACTGTAGCTTTGTAGTATAGTCTGAAGTCAGGGAGTCTGATTCCTCCAGCTCCATGTTTTTTCCCTCAAGACTGCTTTTGCTATTCAGGGTCTTTTGTGTCTCCATAGAAATTTTAAGATTTTTTGTTCTAGTTCCATAAAAAATGCCGTTGGTAATTTGATAGGGATTGCATTGAATTTGTAGATTGTTTTGGGTAGTATAGTCATTTTCACAATATTGATTCTTCCAATCCAAGAACATAGTATATCTCTCCATCTGTTGGTATCATCTTTACTTTCTTACATCAGTGTCTTATAGTTTTCTGCATACAGGTGTTGTTTCTCCTTAGGTAGGATTATTCCTAGGTATTTTATTCTTTTTGTTGCAATGGTAATTGGGAGTGTTTTCTTAACTTCTGTTTTAGATTTTCCATCATTAGTGTATAGGAATGAAAGAGATTTCTGTGCATTAATTTTCTATCCTGCAACTTTGCCAAATTCATTGATTAGCTCTAGTAGTTTTCTGGTGGCATCTTTAGGTTCCTCTATGTATAGTATCATGTCATCTGCAAACAGTGAAAGTTTTACTTCTTCTTTCCAATTTGTATTCCTTTTATTTCTTTTCCTTCTCTGATTGCCATGTCTAGGACTTCCAAAACTATGTTGAATAATAGTGGTGAGAATGGACATCCTTGTCTTGTTCCTGATCTTGGAGGAAATACTTTCAGTTTGTCACCATTGAGAATATTTGCTGTGGGTTTGTCGTATATGGCCTTTCTTATGTTGAAGTAGGTTCCCTCTATGACGAATTTGTGGAGAGTTTTTATCATAACTGGGTGTTGAATT
This sequence comes from Grampus griseus, assembly GCF_964374135.1. Taxonomy (NCBI): domain Eukaryota; kingdom Metazoa; phylum Chordata; class Mammalia; order Artiodactyla; family Delphinidae; genus Grampus; species Grampus griseus. Next base: position 34,754,065 of record NC_139014.1, on the reverse strand, counting down.
TTGTCAAAGGCTTTTTCTGCATCTCTTGAGATGATCATATGGTTTTTATTCTTCAATTTGTTAATATGGTGTATCACATTGATTGATTTGCGTATATTGAAGAATCCTTGCATATCTGGCATAAACCTCACCTGATCATGGTGTATGATCCTTTTAATGTGTTGTTGGATTCTTTTTACTAGTATTTTGTTCAGGATTTTTGCATCTATATTCATCAGTGATATTTGTCTGTAATTTTCTTTTTTGGTAGTATCTTAGTCTGGTTTGGGTATCAGGGTGATGGTGGCCTCATAGAATAAGTTTGGGAGTTTTCCATCTTCTGCAATTATTTTGGAAGAGTTTGAGAAAGATGGGTGTTAGCTCTTCTCTAAATATTTCATAGAATTCACCTGTGAAGCCATCTGGTCCTGGACTTTTGTTTGTTGGAAGATTTTTAATCATGGTTTCAATTTCATTACTTGTGGTTGGTCTGTTCATATATTCTATTTCTTCCTGGTTCAGTCTGGGAAGGTTATGCCTTTCTAAGAATTTGTCCATTTCTTCCAGGTTGTCCATTTTATTGGCATAGAGTTGCTGTAGTAGTCTCTTAGGATGCTTTGTATTTCTGTGGTGTCCATTGTAACTTTTTCTTTTTCATTTCTAAAATGAAAAACTCAAATTTTTATTGATTTGAGTCTCCTCCCTGTTTTTCTTGATGAGTCTGGCTAATCGTGTGTCAATTTTGTTTATCTTTTCAAAGAATCAGGTTTTAGTTTTATTGATCTTTGCATTTGTTTACTTTGTTTCTATTTCATTTATTTCTGCTCTCATCTTTATGATTTTTTTCCTTCTTCTAACTTTGCATCTTATTTGTTCTTCTTTCTCTAGTTCCTTTAGGTGTAAAGTTAGATTGTTTATTTGTGATTTTTCTTGTTTCTTGAGGCAGGTTTGTATAGCTATAAACTTCCCTCTTAGAACTGCTTTTGCTGCATCCCATAGGTTTTTGATCATTGTGTTTTCATTGTCATTTGTCTCTAAGTATTATTTGATTTCCTCTTTGATTTCTTAAGTGATCTCTTGGTTATTTAGTAATATATTGTTTAGCCTCCATGTGTTTGCGATTTTTACGTTTTTTTTTTCCCTGTGATTGATTTTTAATCTCATAGTGTTGTGGTCAGAAAAGATGCTTGATATGATTTCAGTTTTCTTAAATTTACTGAGGCTTGATTTGTGACCCAAGATGTGATCTATTCTGGAGAATGTTCCATATGCACTTGAGAAGAAAGTGCAATCTGCTGGTTTTGAATAGAATGTCCTATAAATACCAATTAAATCTATCTGGTCTACTGTGTCATTTAAATCTTGTGCTTTCATTAGTAATTTTCTGTTTGGATGATCTGTCCATTGGTGTAAGTGAGGAGTTTTCATCCCCCACTATTATTGTGTTACTGTTGATTTCCTATTTTATAGCTGTTAGCAGTTGCCTTATGTATTGAGGTGCTCCTATGTTGGGTGAATATATATCTATAATTGTTATATCTTCTTCTTGGATTGATCCCTTGATCATTATGTAGTGTCCTTCCTTGTCTCTTGTAACATTCTTTATTTTAAAGTCTATTTTATCTAATATGATAATTGCTACTCCAGCTTTCTTTTGCTTTCCATTTGCATGGAATATCTTTTTCTCTCCCCTCACTTTCAGTCTGTATGTGTCCCTAGGTCTGAAGTGGGTCTCTTGTAGACAGCATATATATGGGTCTTGCTTTTATATCTATTCAGCAAGTCTGTGTCTTTTGGTTGGAGCATATAATCCATTCACATTTAAGGTAATTATCAATATGTATGTTCCTATTACCATTTTCTTAATTTGGGGGGTTTGTTTTTGTAGGTCCTTTTCTTCTCTTATGTTTCCCACTTAGAGAAGTTCCTTTAAAATTTGTTGTAGAGCTGGTTTGGTGGTGCTGAATTCTCTTAGATTTGGCTTGTCTGGAAAGCTTTTGATTTCTCCATCGAATCCAAATGAGATCCTTTCCAGGTAGAGTAATCTTGGTTGTAGGTCCTTCCCTTTCATCACTTTAAGTATATCATGCCATTCCCTTCTGGCTTGTAGAGTTTCTGCTGAGAAATCAGGTGTTAACCATATGGGTGTTCTCTTGAATGTTATTTGTCATTTTTCCCTTGTTGATTTCAATAATTTTTCTTTGTCTGTAATTTTTCCCAATTAGATTATTATGTCTCTCAGCATATTTCTCCTTGAGTTTATCCTGTATGGGACCTCTGCACTTCCTGGACTTGGGTGGCTATTTCCTTTCCCATGTTAGGGAAATTTATGACTATAATCATTTAAAATATTTTCTTGGGTCCTTTCTCTCTCTCTTATTCTTCTGAGGCTGCTATAATGTGAATGTTGTTGTATTTAATGTTGTCTCAGAGGTATCTTAGTCTGTCTTCATTTTTTTTTTCATTCTTTTTCTCTTTATTCTGTTCTGCAGCAGTGTATTCCACCATTGTGTCATCCCGGTCACTAACCATTCCTCTGCCTCTGTTATTCTGCTATTGATTTCTTCTAGTGTCTTTTTCATTTCAGTTATTGTATTGTTCATCTCTGTTTGTTTGTTCTTTATTTCTTCTAAATCTTTGTTAAACATTTCTTGCATCTTCTTGATCTTTGCCTCCATTCTTTTTCCGAGGTCCTGGATCTTCTTCATTAACATTATTTTGAACTCTTTTTCTGGAAGATTGTCTGTCTTCATTTCATTTAGTTGTTTTTCTGGGGGTTTATCTTTTTCCTTCATCTGGTATATAGCTCTCTGCCTTTTCATCTTGTCTATCTTTCTGTGAATGTGGTTTTTGTTCCACAGGCTGCAGGATTGTAGTTCTTCTTATTTCTGCCATCTGCCCTCTTGCACCCTATATTTTTAAAGAAAGGGCTTTGGAGAACACCATTTGTTGTATATCTGAATTGCTTTTATTTAATAGTTAGTGATGTTGAACATTTTTTTTCCTGTGCTCTGTATGTCTTGTTTGGAGAAGTGTCTATTTAGATCTTCTGCCTATTTTTGAGTGGGTTGTTTGGTATTTTGATATTGAGCTGCATGAGCTGTTTTTAAATTTTGGAGATTAATCCTTTGTCAGTTGCTTCAATTGAAAATATTTTCTTCCATTATGAGGGTTGTATTTTTGTTTTGTTTAAGGTTTCGTTTGTTGTGCAAAGGCTTTTAAGTTTAATTAGATCCCATTTGTTTATTTTTGTTTTTATTTCCAATTCTCTCAGAGGTGGATCAAAAAATATCTTGCTTTGATTTATATTAAAGAGTGTTCTGTCTATGTTTTCCTCTAAGGGTTTTATAGTGTCTGGCCTTACATTTGGGTCTTTAATCCATTTTGAGTTTATTTTGTGTATGGTGTTAGTAAGTGTTTTAATTTCATCCTTTTACATGCACATACAGTTTTCCTGGCACCACTTATTGTAGAGACTGTCTTTTCTCCATTGTATATCCTTGCCTCCTTTGTCATAGATTAGTTGATCATAGGTGCATGGGTTTATCTCTGTATTTTCTATCCAGTTCTATTGATCTATATTTCTGTTTTTGTGCCAGTACCCTACTGTTTTGATTACTGTGTCTTTGTAGTATAGCCTGAAATCGGGGAACCTGATTCCTCCAGCTCTGGTTTTCTTTTTTCCAGCTCCATTTTTCTTTCTCAAGATTATTTGTGTTATTTGTTTTTTTTGTTTGTTTGTTTCCATAGGAAACTGTAAAAATGTTTGTTCTAATTCTGTGGAAAATGCCATTGGTAAATTGATTGGGATTGCTTTGAATCTTCAGATTGCTTTGGGTCATATAGTCATTTTGACAATATGGATTCTTCCAGTCCAAAACATGCTGTATCTGTCCATCAGTTTATGTCATCTTTTGTTTCTTTCCTTAGCATCTTATAGTTTTCTGAATACAGGTCTTTTGCCTCCTTAGGTAGGTTTATTCCTAGGTATTTTATTCCTTTTGTTATGTTGGTAAATGGGATTCTTTTCTTAGTTTATCTTTCTGATCTTTTGTTGTTAGTGTATAGAAATGCAAGTGATTTCTGTAAATCAAAGCTACAATGAGGTATCACCTCACCTTATTCAGAATGGTTATCATCAAAAAATTTACAAACAATAAATGCTGGACAGGGTGTGTAGGAAAAGGAATCCTCCTACACTGTTGGTGAGAATGTACATTGGTACAGTCAGTATGGAGAACAGTATAGAGGTTCCTTAAAATACTGAAAATACTACTACCATATGACCCAGCAATCCTACTCCTAGGCATATACTCTCCCCCCAAAAGGAAAAATAAAATATAATTCAAGATGATACATGGACCCCAGTGTTCATTGCAGCACTATTTACAGTAGCCAGGACATGGAAGCAACATAAATGTCCATCAACATGGGAATAGATAAAAAGATGTGGTACACATATACAATGAAATATTACTCATCCATAAAAAAAAGTAATTTGCAGTAATATGGATTGATCTAGAGATTGTCATACCGAGTGAAGTAAGTCAGACAAAGAAGAACAAAGATCATATGATATCACTTATATGTGGAAGCTAAAAAAAAGAGTGCAAATGAACTTATCTACAAAACAGAAATAGAGTCACAGGTGTAGAAAACAAATGTATGGTTACCAGGGAACAAGGGGAGGGGGGAGGGATAAATTGGGAGATTGGGATTGACATGTGCACTCTATTATATATAAAATAGATAACTAATAAGAATGTACTGTGTAACACAGGGAACAATACTCAATACTCTGTAATGACCTATATGGGAAAGTAATGTAAAAGAAAAAAGAGTTCATATATGTATATGTATAATTGATTCACTTTGCTGTACACCTGAAATGAACACAACATTGTAAATCAACTGTACTCAATAAAAATTTATAAACAAAGAATAAATAAATAAATTCAGTAAAGTTGCAGGATACAAAATTAATATACAGAAATCTGTTGCTTTTCTTTACACTAATAATAAACTACCAGAAAAAGAAAGCAAGAATCCTGTTTAAAATCACATCAAAATGAATAAAACACCTAGAAATAAACTTGACCAATGGGTTGAAAGAACTTTTTTGTGAAAACTATAAAACTTTGATGTAGAAAATTGAAGATGATACAAAGAAATGGAAAGGTACCTCATGTTCATGAATTGGAAGAATTAATATTTTTAAAATTTCCATACTACCCAAAGCAATCTACTGATTTGATGCAATCCCTATGAAAATACTCATGAAATTTCTCACAGAATTAGAACAAATAATGTTAAAATTTATATGGAAGCACAAAAGCAAAGTAACCTTGAGAAAAAAGATCAAAGTTGGAAGCATAACCTTCCCTGACTTCAGAATATACTGCAAAGCTGCAGTAATAAAAACAGAATGATACTGGCACAGAAACAGATGTGTAGATCAATGGAACATAATAGACCAGAAATAAACCTACACACATATGGTCAACTAAACTATGATAAAGGAAGCAAAAATATACAATGGGGGAAAGACAAACTCTTCAACAAATGGTGCTGGGAAAACTGCACAGCTACATTAAATAAAAAATGAAATTAGAACATTTTCTCACACCATATACAAAAATAAACTCAAAAGGACTAAAGACCTAAATATAAGACTGGAACCCATAAAACTCCTAGAAGAAAATATAGGCATAACACTCTTTGACATAAGTGGTAGTAATTTTTTTTTTGATCTGTCTCCTCAGGCACAGGAAAGAAAAGCAAAAATAAAGAAATTAAACCTAATCAAACTAAAAAGCTTTTCTACAGTAGAGAAATTCATTGACAAAATGAAAAGAGAACCTATTGAATGGGAGAAAATAATGACAAATTATATGTTTGATAAAGGGTTAATATCCCAAAATATAAGCAACTCATACATCTCAGTATCAAAAAAAAAAAAAAAAAAAAAAAACTAAACCTGACTAAAAAATGGTTAGAAGACACAAATAGACATTTTTTCCAAAGAAGGCATGCAGATGGACAACAAGCACACAAAAACATGTTCAACGTCATTAATCATCAGAGAAATGCAAATCAAAACGACAATGAGATATCACCTCATATCTTTCAGAGTGGCTATCATCCAAAAAACCACAAATAACAAATGTTGGTGAGAATGTATAAGGAACACTATTACAGTTAGTGGGAGTGTAAACTGGTGCAGCCATTGTAGAAAATATTGATAGTATAGAGTTTCCACAAAAAACTAAAAATGAATTATCATATGATCCAGCAATTGCACTCTTGTGTATATATTCAAAGAAAACAAGAATTTACTTATTCACAAAGATATCTACACCCAATGTTTATAACAGCGTTTTTATAATAGGCAAGATATGGAAGCAACTTAAGTGTCCATTAACAGATGAATGAATAAAGAAGATGTGATTATACACACACACACACACACACACACACACACACACAATGGAATATTACTCAGCCATAAAAAAGAATGAATTTTTTCCATTTGCAACAACAGTAACTGGCAGGTATTATGCTTAGTGAAATAAGTCAGACAGAAAAAGACTAATATGGTATATTATCACTTATTTGTGGAATCTCAAAAAATAAAACAAATGAATGAATATAACAAAACAGAAACAGACTCACAGATAGAGATAACTGACCTGTGGTTGCCAGTGGGGAGAGAAATGGCATAGTGGATCAAGAGGTACAAACTATGATATGATATGTAAAATAAATAAGACACAAGGGTATATTGTACAGCATAAGAAATATAGCCAACAAGTTATAATGACTTTAAATAAGTACAATTTATAAATATTGAATCACTGTGCTGTACACCTGAAACTAATATACTATTGTAAACAACTATAATTTTTAAAATCACACCATTTGTTACATAATTATAAAAAAATAAAATAATTTATATAAAAAAGTAAACTTTCCATTTACCTTTAATAAGACAGTTCATGTTAATTCAGAGAAATGGGGTACATATAACTGTAGAAGATCAATCTAATTAATTTGCAGTTAACTCAAGTTTACATTAATAAAGAATATATTACATTAAAATCGAAGAAAACCAAAGAATAATAGAAGTTGTTTTGTCTGCATTAAGTCTGTTTTACTTGTCCCGGAATGCATCCTGCAGATTTCATACTTATGATACAAAATAATTATTGTAATCTTAATTTCTGTCTTGTTTTCTCTATTTCAAGCAAGATCTTCTCCACTGCCACACAAACCCCTACAGATAAGACAATGAAGATTCAGCAGTTTGAAACCCTTTCTCCCTTTGCTAAAGCTGCTTTCTAAAGACATGAGAGTTTCAGTGGCTAAAAATGGGATTTATCAGGTCCCTGAACACATGCTGCATCCAGGATATGTATGGGAGTTGAAGTCCATTAGCACCCTTAAGTAGCATCTGGAGGCTTTTCAAGAACTCAAGATTGGAGCATATGCAAATACCTGAAGATGAAAAAAAAAAAGAAAACAAGGTAACCTTATAATGGAGAGAATGGTAGTTTATGAGTTTCTGCAATTGATAACTATAAGTGGATTGCTTACAATATTACAAATGGATTAAAAAATGACTGCAAGCTGCCTGAGAAGTATGGACACCAATGCTGTGGCCTTAATGATGTCACTGAGGGTTGTAACTAAGCATAAAATCTAAATCTAAAGTGAAAATTTCCTCCTGTGAGAGGGATCTCTGAGCTCACTTGGAAATGTGGTCTATGATAAAGTGAAAGTCATCTCTTGATATTAGCAATTATAGAGGCAATGCACAACGTGGATATGAAACAGACCATTTCCCATGTTTCTGGGATCAGATAACTGCAACTTTCTTATGTGAACTTAGGGAGAGGAGAAGTTTGTACAGAGTGATTGACACTCTTGTTTACATTGAAAAGAAAGAACTCTGAAAAAGTTTATTTTAAAAAAGTAAGGGTAGGTGACATTTTCTTTTCCTGAAGGATTCTGGAGAGAATTCACATTAACTACACTTATTTTGAATCTTACACAGCACATGAAGTCTAGAAGAGGATTGGAAGAATCACAGAAAATTCATTTTTCAAAGAAATTATTAGAAACAATTTATGAATTCACACATCACATTAGATTCCTAATCTTTGCACAGTGAAAAATAGTTGTCAGTTATTAAGGTAAAAGTTTGAACAACAATAAGCACATACAAAGATTTCTGCTTTTCAATTCACTTAAAATGATTTATATTTAACTACAAAAATTGTACCCTGATATCTTGGAGTATTTTGTTGTATTGAAGTCATCAATCTTTTTATTGTTTTGGTTTCCAAATCTTCATCTATCTCCTCTCCCATATTTTTATCTATTTTATTTCTGTAATCTAAATGGTAGCTGAAAGTATGTGGAAAAGTAAAGTATTTTATTTCTGAATTGTTCTTTTTATATTGGCAAACACTTTTATACTCCTTAGCTATAGGTTAACAGCACATACTTCAGACATCCCACCCTGGCTTAGCAGAGGCACTCTAGTAATCTATGCTCAGGCTATTCTTTATAATGACATCTTCTCCACTGGAAACCAGCATAAAGAGATGGAAAATAATGTATTGTTTACATTATAATGTTTATGATTTTAGTTTTATTTATTAAAAAAAGTTTGCTATGATAGACAAGTAATAAATTAAAATGTCAGTTTGTCTTTTTCTTTCCATTTATAAATGGATAAATGGAAAATTGTAGTACAATAGTATTTCATGGTATTCATGAATTTCTGTAGAACTGAAGGAAATCATATAAATAAATATAAAACAAGGTAATTTACCATACCATTAGCTGTGGTATTTAACAATAAAGATCAATATTTAAGCCTATCTGATATACTGCATTAGCTTCTTATAGGAAATGTATTAGCCTTGCCCATCTTACAGGATTCTATTACATGCTTATCATATTATTTTTCACATTCTTGATGCTTTAAAAAACACTAATAACTAACAGCACTATCAAAGGAAAAGAAAATATTGGAGAAAAGAAACAAATTCTAGTAGTTTTTCTTATTGAAATGAAGGTATTTAATATTCTGAACACAGAAGTCTTTATCTATTGAAATGTTTAAAGATGTATTCTTTTGAAGTTTCAAGCTTTAGTACATTTTGAAAAAATAGTTATGTAGTTTTATCTGCATCTTTGGCTTTGCTTACCTATAAAATTTCCCAGATTAATTTGATTAAAATTGTGTAGAGCTTTTGAATTGTTATTATATTTCTTTCTAGGATATACTTGAAATGCCAAAATAAACTTACAGTACAGGATAACCACATTATTTGAAATAATAAAGAAAGCCAATTTTAAATTTGTGAAGTTTGTTTTTTCATTGTTCCATGACAGTAAAAGGCAAACAATAAATGATTATTCTAACAGTACCATCATCAGTTCAAATTTCTTTAGCTTTAATAACTGAATAACACTACTCCATACTGAGCATTATTTATCCAGAAATAATAGCTTTAATTTTGTTTGTTTCTAAATAAGGTAAGTTTTTCAAGTCTTCCTTAATAATCTTGTCAATCTCATTTTTTTTGAAATATTTTGCTCTAAAATGCAATTGTTAAAGATAAAATTCAATGTATTCTTATCTTTAAAATCAAAATTTTCAAATTAATGAAGGAAAATTAATTTCATCCAATTGAAAATAAACTAATATATGTTTACTATAGACACTCACGGGTTAGGAAATAAGGAATTTAACAATAAGGAACTTGATATAGTTCAAAAGCTTACAGGGGAGAATTTATGAATTCATGATCAACAATTATATAGTAAAATGCTATATATGCAATATAAGCTATGAATATTGTGTTATAGTGGTGTTAATGTGAACTAAATTTAAAAATCTAGTAGTACAAAATGGAATGCTGCAAGAAAAAATATTGTGAGAAGCTGAAAGCATGAGCAGTGTTTCTGCAGGAAGATATTTGCAATTAGGATAACTCTAGAAGGAAAAGAAAACGAAAAAAAGAAATGGAAACCTGAGAACATGGACAATTTTCAAAATTTGAATTAATCAGAATGATGAGATCTTGCTCTCTTTCAGGTGGGGAGGTTGTTGACATAAATAGCAGGAAGAATTAACAAAAAGACAAAAGTAGGCACTTTATAGACCTTATATACATACTACACAATTTGAACATTATTGTATTATTAAATTATTCTGAGGTGAATCATCAGTTATTTATGGAAATAGTGTATGCTTTAGAAATACAGCTGTGGTGGCAATGTAGAAGAAAGATTGGAGTATTTAAACACTTAACAGTTAAAAACAGTATCTACAATGAGGTGCTTGTATAGGTAAAGGTGAGTAATGCTATCTGCTGAAGTAAACACATCCGCAAATCTCAGTGGCTTGACAAAAAGTGAATTTCTTGCTCACTCAAATTCTGTTGCCCATAGGTGAAGAAGTAGGCTTTTATATCATCATTCAGGGATGTTTTGTACCTGTGTTCAGCAAGAATATTAGCCTATCACTTTTTTTTCTTGTCCTGTCCTTTTCTGGCTTTGGTATTTGTAGGTGATCTCTTCTATTTTTTGGAAAAGTTTGAGAAGAATTGGCATTAATTCTTCTTTAAATGTTTGATAACATTCACCAGTCAAACCATCTGGTCCCTGGATTTTCTTTGTTGTGAGATTTTGATTACTGGTTCAATTTTCTTACTCATTGTTATTCTATTCAGATTTTCTATTTCTTCATGATAATGTCTTGGTAGGTTGTATGTTTCCAGGATGTACATCATTTGTTCTCTTTTCCCGCTGCACTTCTGGGTGTGTTGCTCTGCTAGCCTGGAGGGAGAGCAATTGTATTCAGAATGAAACTGCTGCTCTATCTCTTTTAATGTGATCCTTCTCAGTTTCTGTCATCCAAGAGATGCTTCAGCCTCACTTCTGGGTTCTGGGATTTTCACAATATTGTCTTGTCTATGGATAGTTGTTAGTTGGTTTTCTTGTGCAAAGGACTAAAATTGGTATTGATTTAAGTTGCCATCTTGATGATGTCACCTCCCACTCTGCTTATTTAAAAATCACTACAATAAAATCGTATGAGTTTCTTTATAACTTAAGACATTTTGATTTCATTAATTTATCTGAGAATCTGCTAATAAAGGTAAAATGTCTCTTTAAAAATTGAGAAATCAGAAAATTCTCTCCCACCAGAGGAACTTTTCCCACCTATTTTGGGAATGATAAAATATTAGGTGATTTTAGAATTTAGATAAAGCCATGATATTTTTTAAGGAGAAAAGATTCGCTTGAAGAAAATTTCAGAAACATTCTTGTTTACAGAAAAGAAAGAATTAAAATTGTTAAGAAAAGATAAGCCAGGATTTACAAACACACGCACACACACACAATGCTGCTAAATGAAGATGAGAAGTCAAGTAAACTTTGTAGTGAAGATAAAACATAGCACGTGATAAATAATAAATAATTGGTGACAATTGAGGCAAAATATTAATTAGTACGGTGTTCTTAGAAATCAGATTATGGTGGGTTTTTGAAGGGATGGGAGGTGAGAAAATAAGGTAGTAATGTCAATATTCAATAACATTGGTTTTTGTTCAAACTTTATAATGCTTCTCCTACTGCTTCTGTGTATATGAGTTCACACTGATGTCTCCAGTTCTAATCCATTACCATTTTGGATCCATCTAGCTTTCTGTTGTCTCTAATTTGTAACTTCTAACTCCAACAGTGAGAAACACAGATCCTACTTTCCATCATATATTTATGTAACCATTCATTTTCAATGTAGATATATAGTAGTATCAAAGCTGATAACATATACTCCTTTGGGAAATAACTTCATCAAGTACAATATAGTGTTTCTTTTGCCTTTAGTCTTTCAGACTCCACTCATTTCTAAAGTAACTTAGGTCAGTGCCTTATCTCTCGACCCCTTTTGTGAGTTGTTTCATACCTTTGTAATATAGTTATATTGTTTTGTCAAAGCCTATATTCCATTGTGAAATTACACCTAACTTCCATGTGTGTGTGTTAATTTCATATATTGAGTTTCACTCATAGTACTGGAAAGTTCTATGAGTTTTTAAAATTCCATTATTGATGACTTTTATTGTGTCAGTGAAGTAGATTGCATCATGTGCTAAGAGTGAGAATTAATTGGGATAGAGATAGGCTTGGAGATTTGAAGTTAACATTTCACAGTTTGGAATGTTCACTACATGGATAATGAAGGGGATTAACAAGGGAAGCTCAAAAAAGTTACTGAGTTGCTTAGGGCTTATGCAAAGCAACAATCATAATGTATAATGGATATAATTACAAAGATTATGAGGTGTTCTTCAGCAGCACTTCCCAGCCTTGGAAAAAGAGAAATGGTTGGATTAGCCAATAGTTGGGCACTGCCAAGGAGGGGTTAGCTGTAGAAGGTATAGGTCAAGGAGTGGGGAGAAATTCATTGAAATTATTAACCATGAGATTGGTCCAGGATGGCCTAGAAAGGAAATAAAGCCAGAAAACTTTTACTTAATAATAGACTAAAAAGAGTTCAAGTGATTGGAGGTCAGAGATGAGAGAAAGAGCAAGTCTGGCTGAGTGAAAGAGTTGAAAATATAACGAAGTGGTTGGTTAAAGGGTAATTTCTGAAGTCAGGAATATGATTCATTAAGGTGTATATTCAACCCACTAAACATATTAAGAAGGAAAAACATATGCACACATAATAATGAGAAAAATAGAACATCCTAACCTTCATCACAATTGCATATGGAAAACATAAACTTGATTTATCTTTCATTTTATTTTCACTGTAGTAAAATGTTAAGCTAAAAAGCTGTAAATCAACGTACTGAGTAGAATCATTAGTGGTCATGCAATTAATTAAACTTAATCCAAATGTAATTTATAAAATAATATTTATATTTAAAATTACAATTATAATTTATAAAAGTTATCAGGGGTTAAAACTCATATTTAAACCAGGGTATTAAATAATGCATAGTTTATGGTCATATATAAATTCTTCTGGGTTCTAAATGTAGACAGAACCATAAGTATGCCAGTCATATGCACGCTGACATGTTTCAAATCTTAAGTCTTACAAAGTGTTACGCTTTGATTCCTTGAATTCTGCTAAGAAGTGTAAAGAATGTTACAAAGAACACATACTAAATCTGAGAAAAAAATCAGCTAAACATTTTCTAACCTTAAGATAACTGAATTATTACTTATTAAAAGTAAAAAATATATAGTAATAATTGTTCCTGGAAGTCCCAATTGCAAAATAAAGGAAGTCACAGAAAACAAAGCTCTTCAAAAACTTCATCAAATATCCTACTAAGCTCCTTAAAAAATGTGTAGCATCTTTATCTGTGATTACAGTTGCAGTTATGCCTTAATATGTATGAAATTCTATTTAGTAATTCATATTAATTTAGGTCCCTTCAATCAGTTATTCTTTTTTTTTTTTAAATAGCTTCTTTGGATTTAAATAATATTCAGCAGACACTCATTTACTTTTGGATGATGATAATAATGATGAGTTGTAACAACTAAAAATGAAACCTTTCCAATTATAATTATATATTACTATGGATATATGTAAAACCTAGGCATTGTAAACATTAGTGCATTACAGCATACATTGTGTTTTAAACTACATTTTTAAAGGCTTGCTTGCACTTTGATGTTTTTGTGCATTGGAGTTCTTATCTTTGAAATCACCAATAAAATCTGAAATAGTGATAATACTATAAAGTATAATTGGAAGCTATTGGCAGAACTATCTTCATATAGTTCTATAGAGTCAAAGTTTTTCCACATGGATGATAGTTTCATAAACTAGCCTCAGTCTAAATATAGATGTTAATTAATTGTCTTGTATTTTCAGATTCTAGATTAATTTGCAAATATGTTAATCATGTTGACTAACAAGATTATAATTTATAAAGTGTTTTCTGAATGAAACCCATTAGTGTTTTTTTATGCAAGCATGTTGTGATGTTAATGATATTTGAGATTAAATAATTGATGTTGCTAGCTTTAGGAGATGGAGATTCTATTTATACTATTCTCATTGTTTAAACAAGAATGGATGCTTCTCTGTCACAATGTATGTCACCAAACTCAAGATATTTGGTTCAAGACCAACATTTTCAGAGAGGGAGAAAGAATATTAAAATAGAACATGAAAGGACTTCAAAGGATAGCACAAAGAGACAAATATAAGGACTGTAAAATAATGTCATATGTGGGGTGATGTTATTTCTTGGTGTTTTATTTAAACTGTTTAAGTTGCATCATTAGTTAGGAATTCCACAGAACTTTTCCCTAATTTTAAAAGTGAAGTATTGCCTTATAAGAAAGATTTGGCTCAAAAGACTTTTAATTTAAGCAAATTTGAACAGGAAATTCCATAAAAGACTTGTGAGAGTCGTGCTTCCACTATTCAGGAACCAGTCTTGGAGAACAGGTTTCAAGGTAGCAGCCATCAACAAAAAATGTGTTTAGGCATATAGCATGTGCTATTTATAGATCTGTTAGATCTTGGAACTTAGTCATTTGAATAACTAAAGAAAGCTGTAAACAGATTATTTAAACCTTGAAAATGATAGATGTGGGAGAAACCAATGGATGCAGGGAAGATCTTTAGGGGACCACTGAAGTTTTTGAGTTTGTAGATTCAATTTGGTGGCTTAATATTGTGTGTCTAAGAATTTCTGGTCCAGAAAATAAGGTCAATAATAAAGTAATTGGTCACTTAACAATGATTGCCTTTTAATATGTATATAAAATGTATGAAACTCTCAAATAGAAATTGTATTGTTTCCATCAGTAATTAAAACTCGTTTCCTAGTAGCATTCACAACAATAAACTCTCAACTGACTGAAACCACAATTTCCAGGAACTACATTTCATGAGATTTCTCAGCACCCAGCTTTAGGATAGTCATACAGATCAAAAGAAAATATGAGTAGTTCAAAAACTGTTTCATGTTTAACTGTCTTCAGACACATGTAGCTCTACAAGCAAATCTACATGGACATTGGTATATAATGAAAGAAACTGCTCAAAATTAACACTCTCCCTTTTTCCTCACTTAAAGAGAAAATTGAAACATATTATACATGTCATAAAGATGACATGAAAAACAAAAATGCATAATCTTAAATATTTATGCACTTACTGTATGCAATACAGTGTGCTAAATATTCTGAGGAGTCCAAAACTGAACAAAACACAGGTGTTTTTCTCAAGAAACTTAGACATGAAAGAGGCAGGGAAAAAAGAAAATATGTTAATAATTATAACTTAAGGTCAAAATCAATAGGTACTATAAATGGTAAAGATAAAGTATCAAATTTCTGACATATAAAATGTTGTTTATAAAGTGTGAAGAGAGGCTTCATATGCCAACTCTCATTTGTCATGACCTTCAAATAAGTATTATTTGGATATATGGTGATATATGGTGACCAGAAAAAATTATCCTGGGAAGCGTAAATAGTGAGAGAAAAGACATAAAAAAATGTGGAGCACTATATGGACATACATTACAATTGGTTAAATTAATGCTTTGTTGAGTTGGACAGATCAGGATTCAAGTATCCCTTTCCACATTTACTAGCTGTTTAACCTTTCATCATTTATTTACCCTCCTCATCTGCAAAAATGGAAATAACAATAACATTTTTATTAAGGCTTGCTTTGAAGAAAATGAGAAAATGCATATAAAGTTCCTGGTACATACTATTATTGTTATTATTTTAACATTTTTTATTATGGGGTCAGGGAAATGTTATAGTTTTACTCATATTGGAGTAATTATCTTGATGAAATGTGAAATAATTAGTGCTGATTTTATTTTAAAATTTCAATTGGTATACTCCTGTCTAATATGGAAGTTAGAAAACATAAAATTTATGTTTAAATTTCAGCATGTATACTTAGTAATAACTAATACTTATGGGTAACACTGTATATCACAATGTATTTTACATGTATTGGCTGAATAAATTTTTACTATAACCCTATCAGGTTGGTACCAATATATTCTCAGTTTACAAATGAGAATAAGAAAGTGAGTTTATGATTCTGGATCCACTGATGAAAATAATAAGTAATCCTAAGAAGAAGGAACATAAAATGTATTGGGTTGGCCAAAAGGTTCGTTTGTTTGTTTTTTTAATAAAATGGCTCTATTAGCACTTGGTTGTCTTTAACTTCATTTGAAACAATTTGTTAGTTTGTATAGTGACAGCTGTCATATTAGCATGCATTTTAAAAAAAACATCAAAATTGGTGAATTTTTGTGTAGCAATTTTAATATTGAAGATGGAAGAAAAAAAAACATTTCTGGCATATTATGCTTTATTAGTTCAAGAAATGTAAAAATGCAACCGAAATGCAAAAAAAAAAAAGATTTGTGCAGTGTATGGAGAAGTGTTGTGACTGATCGAACATGTCAAAAGTGCTTTGCGAAGTTTTGTGTTGTAGATTTCTTGCTGGATGATGCTCCATGGTCGGGTAAACCAGATGAAGTTGATAGCAATCAAATCAACACTAACTGAGAAATCAACGTTCTATCACGTGGGAGATAGGTGACATATTCAAAATATTTAAATCAGTTGTTGAAAATCATTTGCAACAGCTTGGTTATGTTCATCACTTTGATGTTTGGGTTCCACATAAGTTAAGCAAAAAAAAAAAAAAAAAAACCTTCTTTACCGTATTTCTGCATGTGATTCTCTACTGAAACGTAATGAAAATGTTCCCTTTTTTTTTCCCCCTGTGGTACGCTGGCCTCTCACTGTTGTGGCCTCTCCTGTTGTGGAGCACAGGCTCTGGACGCGCAGGCCCAGCAGCCATGGCTCACCAGCCTAGCCGCTCTGTGACATGTGGGATCCTCCTGGACTGGGGCACGAACCCGCATCCCCTGCATCAGCAGGCGGACTCTCAACCACTGCGCCACCAGGGAAGCCCGAAAATGTTCCATTTTTAAAACAAACTGTGATGGGTGATGAAAAGTGGATATTATACAATAATGTTGAATGGAAGAGATCATGGGGCAAGCGAAATGAACCACCACCAACCACACCAAAAGCTGTCCTTCATCCAAAGTAGGTGATGTTGTGTATATGGTGGGATTAGAAGGGAGTCCTCTATTATGAGCTCCTTCCGGAAAACCAAATGATTAATTCCAAGAAGTACTGCTCCCAGTTAGACCAATTGAAATCAGCACTCAATGAAAAGCATCTGGAATTAATCAACAGAAAACGTATAATCTTCCATCAGGATAATGCAAGACCGCATGTTTCTTTGACGACCAGGCAAAATTGTTACAGCTTGGCTGGGAAGTTCTGATTTATCCACCATATTCACCAGACATTGTAACTTTGATTTCCATTTATTTCAGGCTTTATAAAATTCTCTTAATGGAAACAAATTCAATTCCCTGGAAGACTGTAAAATGCACCTGGAATAGTTCTTTGCTCAAAAAGATAAAAAGTTTGGGGAAGA
Organism: Grampus griseus; assembly: GCF_964374135.1. Taxonomy (NCBI): domain Eukaryota; kingdom Metazoa; phylum Chordata; class Mammalia; order Artiodactyla; family Delphinidae; genus Grampus; species Grampus griseus. The sequence continues at coordinate 34,736,538 of NC_139014.1, read as the reverse complement.
CAGAATAATGAAATTGCCTGGAAAATGGCAGAAGGTAGTGGAACAAAAAGGTGAATACGTTGTTCAATAAAGTTCTTGGTGAAAATGAAAAATGTGTCTTTCATTTTTACTTTAAAAACAAAGAAACTTTTTGGCCAACTTAATACCTAGATTTACTACACAAAAGGAAATTTTTAGGAAGATGCAGAATTAGTAGATGTCATGTATTCAAAGAAAACAAAAATACGAATTTAAAAGGATACATGTACCCCAGTGTTGTTCATAGCAGTGTTATTTACAATAGCCAATGTATGGAAGCAACCTAAGTGTCCATCAACAGATGAATGAATAATGAAGATGATATATACATATATATATATATATATATATATATATATATATGGAATGTTACTCAGCCATAAAAACGAATGAAATTTTGTCATTTGCAACAACTTGGAAGGAACTAAAGACTATTTTGATAAGTGAAGTAAGTCATACAGAGAAAGACAATTACTCTATGTTATCACTATAGGTGGAATCTAAAAAATAAAACAAATGAATGCATACAACAAAAGAGAAACTGACTTGCAGATATAGAAAACAAACTAGTGGTTACCAGTGAGGAGAAGAAAAGGGGAGGGGTTGATAGGAGTATGAGATTAAGAGACACAAACTACTATATATAAAATAAATAAGCAACAAGGATATATTTTACAGCACAGGGAAATATAGCCATTATTTTTTAACAACTTTAAATGGGGTATAATCTATTAAAATATTTAATCACTATATTGTACACCTGAAACTAATATAATATTGTAAATCTATACTTCAGAAAAGGATACACAACATGAAAAAATTAATCTAATATAAATATGCTACAGCTTGAATGACTTTTGAAAAATTATGCTGAGTGAAAGACTGCATACTGCATGATTTCATCCAAATGAAATGTTAGAATTGGCAAATCTGTAGAAACAGAATGTGCATTAATTGTTGCCTAATTCTTTGGGCAGGGAGCATGGAGACTGACTATTAATGAGTATAAGATTTCTTCTCCAAATGATGAAAATATTCTAATGTTTTCTACCACTTAGACTGTGGTAACGGTTGCACAGTTTTCTGAGTATACTAAAAATAACATTGACGTATACATGAATTTTATGATGCATGAATTATATCTCAATAAAACTTTAAAAGAATAGATCCATGTGAGAAAACATATTTTAAAAATAAAACAAATCAATCTCCAGTCATTAAACAATGTATTGTTTTCCTAAAGAGCAGAGTAATAGAGATGAAATAGCTAAATTACAATGAGGAATGTAAATATATTAAAATAAAAGCTTATATGTTATAGTGTCCCATAATGAGCAAGAAAGAAGTAAGGATAATATGGATTTTGCTTAGTGTTAATCATGGAAGACTGAAGGAAGAAGGATCATATCTGAGTTAAACCTTAGATAACTGGGAGAAGAACATCTTAATTAAAGGGACCAGAATTATCTAAAGTGTGGAATATTAATGAAATGGTTACTATAGAAAAATGTAAAGATAGACATGGCTGTCATTGTAAACAGAGGGATCTTGGAGGCTTTTGAAAACCTTGATAAATCTGAGATTATCCTACAGGCAATCATGATAGAATAAAAAGATAACTGTGACACATCTAAATATAAATATTCTTTATATTGTATAGTGGTAACTGTCATGGAGTTACAAATGACTGAAAAAAAGAAGATTGTGAGAAACATTTCAGGCACTATTTCACAAATCAAGAAGAGAGATGATGAGGAATTGGTCCTGGAAATGGCTTTGGGAATGAAAAGAATGTGATGAAGTCAACAGAATTTGCTGCTTCAACTAAGTTTAGGGAGTGATGGAGCATTAGACTCTACAGTGACACTGAATATATTAAAACCTTGTAACTTGGAGGAAAATGGTCAAACAAGAAGCACAGGAGGTGTGAGTTGTATGAGGATAATAATAACAGGGTAATGTCATTTATTTTATTAAATATATATGTCTATAAAGTATACTTATGCATTTTTATCTGTATAAAATGGAAAAGATGAATGCAAACAATTATGAATAAACCAGATCATCTTGAAAAAGAACAGGAATTAAGCTAAGATCAAGGAAGACTGATAGGCATTAGTGAACACATGAAAACCAGATAAAAAGAGTGCCAACACCATTCTGATAAGTGATGAATAAGCCAGAAGTTTCAACTGAACCCTACTTACTGAGAGATAAAATTTCTATCTATTATGAGATGCTGAGACAAGTAAAATAAGTAGTAAACTAGTGTGAAACATTTAGTAATAAGGACTTAATGGAAAATGGAGGGTACTGGCTGAGGAGTTATAGGCCAGAGACTCTGTTTTGTTTAAATTAGACTCCCAAGATTATTTTTGAGTCTAAGATAGACTGCACCTGGTGATGAACTCTCTTGGAAGATAAGGACACTCAAGGTGGAGTAAAATAAAAGCAGTTCCTGACTCTTATTTCCAGTTATTGCTAAGAAGATGGCATATGAGGAGACTAGAAAATAATTAATCCAGAATTAATTAATCATGAATAATGTTAATAATATGCTAATGACAGGTACCTGGCAGAGTTCTCTGTGCATCAAAGACATCATATCATGTATTCATTATGAAAACCTTAAGAGGTAATAAATCAGTGTACAGTTGTGTAATTGTAGTCATCACATCCTCAGCCAGTATTGGAGGACCTTAAATTCAAAAAATAAAAAGTAAGGTTAAAGTTTGATGCTTTGTAATTTTTGCCAGAGAGCTTATAGATGAAATCATATGTTAAACGAGTAAATAATAGTAAGGAAAAATCAGGTGCAGAGGCAGAGCCTTGACGAATTTTTAATTTTTCTGAAGCTTTTAGGAAACACTGTAGACAACAATTAGGTTTCTACTCTTAAATGTATATAGCCTGTTGTGATGACAAGTTCAGAGTTGTTCATCCACTACTGATGAAAACTTGGCTTATATAAACATTAACTTAGCCTTCTGAAGTTCTTGAGCAGATGTTATGCCAACTTCAGTAATTTTCTTGACAACTTCCTGGTTGACACTAAGGTTGGTTAAATGATGTGGTCACAGGAAGTGGAAGCAAGAGACTAAAGAACTTCCAGAAAGGTTTGAGGAGGCTAGGAGAGGACCAGCATCCCAAAGCTGATAACCAGTTTCAAATATTACGAAGAAGTCAAGAAGACTGAGGATTAAGAAAAGATTTTTAGACCTTTCAAGAGAACATATTCTGTGGAGTGGTGGAGGATGAAGCTAAGCAACAACAGATGTGAGAGTGAATCATCTAGAGGATCGTCAGGAATTACAGACAATGTGTGATTACCTATGGCATTTTTTTTTGTTTTTTGACAAGTTTTTGAGAGAACTGATTCTTATCGATCCTTCGACAGGAAGAGTGAAGTTGTTGCTCACAGATTTAGAGTTTCTTAGATCAAGACCAAAAAGAATAAAAGAGAGAGAGAGCAAGAAAACTAACACTCTCATCCACATCTAACACCAAATCCATGATATCTGGCTCAAAACAAGAGTTGTCAGCATTCTCTTTGACTAGGAAGAAAAGTGAGGGGAACATTTACTAAAGAGCTCTCCATCCCTTTGTATCCCTCACATATCTTCCCTACTATCCTTTATCATACTAAAAGGGAATACCTGTCTGTATACTTTACATTTCTATTTAGTTTTTGGGTGGTAATGAAGGAAGAAGAGGATACAAACAATAAAAATACAAAACTGTAACACTCCAAAAAAAATAATACTTAAAAGGAGTAGGGAGAATTTTCTAAGTTCAGGAAATGTTATGAAATTCTATAGTTGTAACAAGGTAGGTATGCATTAACATACCCACCGTTATCATATAATTAAATACAAGATGACTAGAGTACAGAATTATGAAGTGAGCAGACATATATTCCACTTGGCTCACTTCCAGCTAAGCAAATGTTTCTCTTGGATTGAACACAGACCTTCATTTATTTTCATTGTGAATCATTTTCCTGTAAGTCACTGTTGTGTAAATGGTGCTTCCCTGACTCCTGATTAACCCAGATAGCCAGAATCAGTAAGTGTGCAAATGAGCTCATAAGCAAGTTTCTTTTCCAAGAAATTTATTTGTCTATTTTCTCATTGTGGACTGTGTGATGGTCTTTCTGTGAGGATCCCCAGACAGTAGCCATTGTATTAAGCCTGAAAATCCTTCAGTACTCTGTTCACTGCTCACATAACTGTATTCTAGACCTCCCTAGAATCTGGAGGGAATTACTCATTCACCCTGAGATCTGACAGCTGGTGTTTTCCTTCTGCTCTTCCCACCCAGTGGCAGAACCTGGAGAGGCACAAAAGAACTTCTAGAAATATGCAGAAAAAAAATTAAAAACCATTACAAAACCTTGGGGACCAGATACAGCTACTTATATAACCAAAAAAAAAAAAAGGATTTTATTATGAAAATATCTTGTAAAATATTAGGCTGGACAAAAAATTATTTAGGGTTTTCATAACATCTTACGGAAAAACCCAAACAAATTTTTTGGCCAACCCAATATCGTTTTCTGTAAGATTATGGGAGAAAACCGAACAAACAAAAAAAGTTAAAATGTTGATTACTTATCTCTGGAATATATCATTAAAGGTAACCGTTATTTTCCCTTTTTGTAAGCATTGGTAGTGTCTAAAATTTCTGCAGTGATCAATAATTTGACTATAACTTTTTTTTTTTGACTTTTTTTTTTGACTATAACTTTTAAAAACCATTTTAAAAATCAACTTTACATAGGAAGTATAAACATGTGAATTACTGATTCATTGGATCAAGGAACATTAGGTCTGAAAGGAGCTTCAGAGATCATGTCTTAATCTTATTATTTTATAGATGAAGAAAATGAGTTCCAAGGCTGGGTGAAATGACTTGTCCACTGTCAGATACTCACGTTACTTGAGGTAATTACATATCTCTTACCTTAAAGATAACCTCCAGCTTAGAAATCTCTCTATTCTGATTGAGTTCAAGGCTCAGTTCCACTGTAAGAGTGAAATACTGACCTGGAAAGTCCACTAGTCAGAGAATCACTTAAATATTTACCAGATTGTCTGACACGTAATTGGTGCCTCATGCCTAGGATAAGTTAGTGATAAATGGATGAATGATAATAAAAGTTGTTCAAAGGGAACACTAGGGATCACTGTCACACAATGTATTTGTCCAAGACAGGGATCCTTATATTACAGCAAAATAGTGGGGAGGGGCATCACTTTGGAAACTGAGGACTCACGCCTTTTTTTTCAACCTGCTGCCTGGGATAAATGAGGTTACCTCAAAATGGAAAAAAAAAAAAAACAGAAAAAATTAAAGAAAGAAAAATATCACCGGTCATAAATAAAAGAGACTGCTACCAAATTAGTAATTATGTCAAGCAAATAAAGCTGTCCAGTATTATGCTTCAGCCACATTTGACCCATTTAGAAAAACTAAAGAGGAAAAAATAAGCACAGAATGAAGTAATATATTACCCTACAGAGACCTTTCTAGCTCTGAATATACATCTAATTCTGTTTTTACAAAGTTTCCAACATAAACTGCCTCTTTCAGCATATTGGAGGGTGAAGCCACATGCTAATACCAATAAATTGGATTTGTGTTTGGGAAATTTATGTGTGCATACATAAAAAATTTGCATGCAGTCCCAGACGGAGGAGCTTTAGCTGTTAAGGTAACAGTGTATACATTACACTGGAAGATGCAATTTATGTGTAAAACTATTCAACCACTGATTATGAGAGTGACACATTCTGGAATGATATGCCTTTAAATATGGCATTAAACATGAATATGGGGTGCCTACGTTTTGCCAGCACAATATTCCACCTGTCTGGTTTATTTTCACATACAGCTTCTTAAGGCACTCAGGGTATATTTTATTTACTGATTGTTCATCAAATTTAAAAGAATAAAACCCACACAAGATATTTATAGAGTATTTTTTTTTAACAATTAAAAAAAAACTTTATTTTGGAAATTTGCAAGCATAAGAAAGCAGAGAGACTAGTACAATGAACTTCCATGGGCCCATAAAGCAGATTTAATAGTTATCAACATACGGCCAATCTTCTTTCATTCCTACCCTCTCGCACCCTCCTTCCCTACCTTCCAAACCCAACTCACTGGTAGATTATTTATTTTATTTTTTTGTTTGATTTTGTTTATTTTAACATCTTTATTGGAGTATAATTGCTTTACAATGTTGTGTTAGTTTCTACTGTATAACAAAGTGAATCAGCTGTATGTATACATATATCCCCGTATCCTTTCCCTCTTGCGCCTCCCTCCCACCCTCCCTATCCCACCCCCCTTGGTGGTCACAAAGCACAGAGCTGATCTTCCTGTGCTATGTGGCTACTTTCCACTAGCTATCTATTTTACCAAATGGTAGTATATATATGTAAATGCTAGTCTCTCACTTCGTCCCAGCTTATGCTTCACCCTCCCCATGTCTTCAAGTACATTCTCTACGTCTGCATCTTTATTCCTGTCCTGCTCCTGGGTTCATGAGAATCATTTTTTTTAGAATGCATATATATGTGTTAGCATACGGTATTTGTTTTTCCCTTTCTGACTTACTTCACTCTGTATGACAGACTCTAGGTCCATCCCCCTCACTACAAATAACTCAATTTTGTTTCTCTTTATGGCTGAGTAATATTCCATTGTATATATGTGCCACATCTTCCTTATCCATTCATCTGTCAATGGACACTTAGCTTGCTTCCATGTCCTCGCTATTGTAAATAGTGCTGCAGTGAACATTCTGGTACATGTCTATTTTTGAATTATGGTTTTCTCAGGGTATATGCCTAATAGTGGGATTGCTTGGTCATATGGTAGTTCTATTTTTAGTTTTTTAAGGAACCTCCATACTGTTCTCCATAGTGGCTGTATCAATTTACATTCCCAACAAGAGTGCAAGAGGGTTTCCTTTTCTCCACACCCTCTCCAGCATTTATTGTTTGTAGATTTTTTTTAACATCTTTATTGGGGTATAATTGCTTTACAATGGTGTGTTAGTTTCTGCTTTATAACAAAGTGAATCAGTTATACATATACATATGTTCCCATATCTCTTCCCTCTTGCGTCTCCCTCCCTCCCACCCTCCCTATCCCACCTCTCCAGGTGGTCACAAAGCACCGAGCTGATCTCCCTGTGCTATGTGGCTACTTCCCACTAGCTATCTACCTTACGTTTGGTAGTGTATATATGTCTATGCCTCTCTCCCACTTTGTCACAGCTCACTCTTCCCCCTCCCCATTTCCTCAAGTCCGTTCTCTAGTAGGTCTGTCTCTTTATTCCTGTCTTACCCCTAGTCATGACATTTTTTTCCCCTAAATTCCATACATATGTGTTAGCATATATTTGTCTTTCTCTTTCTGACTTACTTCACTCTGTATGACAGACTCTAGGTCTATCCACCTCATTACAAAGAACTCAATTTCATTTCTTTATATGGCTGAGTAATATTCCATTGTATATATGTGCCACATCTTCCTTATCCATTCATCTGTCGATGGACACTTAGCTTGCTTCCATGTCCTCGCTATTGTAAATAGTGCTGCAATGAACATTCTGGTACATGTCTATTTTTGAATTATGGTTTTCTCAGGGTATATGCCTAATAGTGGAATTGCTTGGTCATATGGTAGTTCTATTTTTAGTTTTTTAAGGAACCTCCATACTGTTCTCCATAGTGGCTGTATCAATTTACATTCCCACGATGAGTGCAAGAGAGTCCACTTTTCTCCACACACTCTCCAGCATTTATTGTTTGTAGATTTTTTGATGATTGCCATTCTGACCAGTGTGAGGTGATACCTTGTGGTAGTTTTGATTTGCATTTCTCTAATGATTAGTATCCTTTCATGTGTTTGTTGGCAATCTCTATATCTTCTTTGGAGAAATGCCTGTTTAGGTGTTCTGCCCATTTTTGGATTGGGTTGTTTGTTTTTGTTGTTGTTATTGAGCTGCATGAGCTGCTTGTATATTTTGAAGATTAATCCTTTGTCAGTTGCTTCATTTGCAAATATTTTCTCCTATTTTCAGGGTTGTCTTTTTGTCTTGTTTATTGTTTCCTTTCCTGTGCAAAAGCTTTCAAGTTTCATTAGGTCCCATTTGCTTTTTTTTTGTTTTTATTTCCATTTCTCTAGGAGGTGGGTCAAAAAGGATCTTGCTGTGATTTATGAAATAGAGGGTTCTGCCTATGTTTTACTCTAAGCGTATGATAGTGTCTGGCCTTAGATTTAGGTCTTTAATCCATTTTGAGCTTATTTTGTGCATGGTGTTAGGGAGTGTTCTAATTTCATTCTTTTACATGTAGCTGTTCAGTTTTCCCAGCACCAATTATTGAAGAGGCTGTCTTTTCTCCATTGTATATTTTTGCCTCCTATAGCAAAGATAAGGTGACCATGTGTGCATGGGTTTATCTCTGGGCTTACTATACTTTTCTTTTGATCTGTATTTCTGTTTTTGTGCCAGTATCATACTGTCTTGATTACTGTAGCTTTGTAGTATAGTCTGAAGTCTGGGAGCCTGATTCCTCCAGCTGTTTTTCTTTCTCAAGATTGCTTTAGCCCTTTGGGGTCTTTTGTGTTGCCATATAAATTGTGAATATTTTTATCTAGTTCTGTGAAAAATGCCATTGATAGTTTGATAGGGATTGTATTTAATCTGTACATTGCTTTTGGTAGTATATTCATTTTCACAATGTTGATTCTTCCAATCCAAAAACATGGTGTACCTCTCCATCTGTTTGTATCATCTTTAATTTCTTTCATCAGTGTCTTATAGTTTTTCTGCATACAGGTCTTTTGTCTCCTTAGGTAAGTTTACTCCTAGGTATTTTACTCTTTGTTGCAGTGGTAAATAGGAGTGTTTCCTTAATCTCTCTTTCAGATTTTTTGTCATTAGTGCATAGGAATGCAAGAGATTTCTGTGCATTAGTTTTGTATCCTTCTACTTTACCAAATTCATTGATTAGATGTAGTAGTTTTGTGGTAGCATCTTTGGGATTCTCTATGTATAATATCAAGTCATCTCCAAACAGTGACAGCTTTACTTCTTCTTTTCCGATTTGGATTCCTTTTATTCCTTTTTATTCTCTGATTTCCATGGCTAAGACTTCCAAAAATATGTTGAATAAGAGTGGTGAGGGTGGGCAACCTTGTCTTGTTCCTGATCTTAGAGGAAATAGTTTCAGTTTTTCACCACTGAGAACAATGTTGGCTGTGTGTTTGTCATATATGGCCTTTATTATGTTGAGATAGGTTCCATCTATGCTTACTTTCTTGAGAGTTTTTATCATAAATGTGTTTTAAGTGCCCTATGGACTGTGCTACATGAAAAAAAAATGGCAAAAGCAGAATGCAAAATTGTTAAGGATCAACTAGCAAATTAAAGCTTCTAGGTATGTGCTACGTTCTAATAATGCAACCTTAGCAATTTATTTATTTCAGGACAGTTACATCAGTTTCATAATTTGTACAGTAGACATCACATTACTACTTATTTCATTATCTGTGAGGATCTAATCAGATAATGTATATAAAGAACTCAGTATAGAATTTAGCAAATGGTAAGCTCTGAATAATCATTATTTTTTATCCTTTTCTAAAAAACAGACATTTTAAGATCAAAGGTCTCTCTGAAACTGTGCTTACATATTCAGAATACGGTATTAAGCATTCCTTTAATAGTGAATGTCACTGGCAATTACAGTAGGAGAGATGGTGTGGATAGTTTGAAATGAAACTGATTGTTCAGAAGGCTGAAAGTTACTAATGACAGAAATAGTAAGTATGAACTTTGTGTAGGAGGAACACAGATAAAAATCAATTTGAAGGAGAGACTTATATTTCACAAAAATATTTCTTAAGAAAAGATCCTGGGGAGAGGATTTGGGCCAGTTTTAAAACCATAGGGTCAGAAAATGACTTTTTTGTTGCTTGTTTGTTTTCTCACCTGAATATAGCCCGGGCCTTTAGTTAATGTTGTCACTGGCCCAGCCCCCACCCATGTAATTGCATTTTTGGCTTTGGTAGAATGAAGACAAGAGGTCAAAAAGGAAGTCACCATGTTACATAAAACTCCTTAAGACTCTTAGGCACAAACAGCACTGCTTCTGTACCTCCTTTATAGAACCAATTAGAAAAGGGAGAAAGACATAGATCTGTCCTTTTGCCATTGACTCTGTGCACCCTTGGCATTTGAAAGGCATCCACATATTAGTGGTCTGACCACTCCCCAGGGAGGTGACAGAGAGACTGTGGTGCTTGGTGGGCAAAGGTAGATGGGAATAGGAGAGGCAGTGGCAGTACCCAGAAGGAGTGCTAAGAGTGTCAAGCAAATAGTAAGCTCTCAAGAAATATTTGTTTAATGGCTTCATGTTCTCTACTGAGCTGAGCTGTGTTCAGAAATGTATGTTTAAGTCCTAAGCCCTGATAACTATGAATGTAATCTTATTTGGAAATAGAGCCTTTGACAAGGCCATGTAGTTAAAGTAAGGTCATACTGGATTAGGATACACCTTAATCCAATTATTGATATCCTTATAAGAAGGAAATCTGGACAGAAATGTATACAAAAGGAGAATGTCACATGACTATAGAAACAGAGATTAGACTGATGCACCTACAAGCGAAAGGGTGCCAAAGATTGCCAACTACTGCCAAAAGCTAGGGACACACATGGAAGGATTCTCTTTAGGGCATTCAGAGAGAGCACAACCCTACTAATATCTTCATTTCAGACTTCTGGCCTATAGAACAGGAAGAGAATAATTTTTGTTTTTTAAGGAACTTAGTTTATGTCAGCCTTAGGAAAATAACACAGTCCCCAAAGAAGATGTATTTTGCCAAGAGCTAGCAAAGTCAATGGTGCTTAGTGGGGAGCTAAAACACCTACTAGAAGGATCTACATTGCCTGGTAAAATGGCAATAGTAGAGCAGAGCTTAGCAGAATCTACAAAAACTCTCTGTTGTTGGCAGGTGAGGGTTGCTCACACTACTTAAAATGCACTTGCAAAGATGACCATCAAGGGGCTGTCAATAGAACTTGAATAAAAAAGGCAAAAGGGAAAGAACTGTAGGGATCTGGTGTTTATGGGCAGGTAAAGGCAAAATCCATTTCCTAATGGCCTCATTTTTAGCTCCACACTTGGGAGGTCTGAGAAAACATAGGCTATAATATAGAACAGTTTCCTTTTGATTATATGAAGAAATGCATTAGATGTCTTTTCCTATATGTAGATATCTTTCAGTTTTAAATGTTGGGTCACTTATTACCCAGAAATGTGTTTTTCGCTAGAATGATTATGCCAACTGTTCCACTTAAAAGGCTCTTGATCAGTGAACACAGTGAAAAGTAGTTCAGAAATGCTGACTCTGGAGAAATGTTTTGATAACAAAAGTTGTGTAGGCAAGCCAGAATGAAAGCATTTCTTAACTTCAGATTGAAAATATTTAAAAGAACCATAGTGAGGGGGTTGGAGCTTCAAGATGGCAGAAGAGTAAGACATGGAGATCACCTTCCTCCCCACAAATACTTCAGAAATACATCTACATGTGGAACAACTCCTACAGAACACCTACTGAATGCTGGCAGAAGACCTCAGACTTCCCAAAAGGCAGGAAACTACCCACATGACTGGGTAGGGCAAAATAAAAAAGAAAAAACAGAGACAAAAGAATAGGGACAGGACCTGCACCAGTGGAGGGAGCTGTGAAGGAGGAAAGGTTTCCACACACTAGGAAGCCCCTCCATGGGTGGAGACTGCAGGTGACAGAGGGGGGAAGATTCAGAACCACAGAGGAGAGTGCAGCAACAGGGCTGCAGAGGGCAAAGCGGAGAGATTCTCACAGAGTATCTGTACCAACCAGCACTCAACAGCCCAAGAGGCTTGTCTGCTCACATGCTGAGATAGGTGGGGGTTGGGACCTAAGGCTCTGGCTTTGGAGAACAGACCCCAGGGAGAGGGCTCAAGCTGGCTGCATGAACACAGCCTGAAGGGGGCTAGTGCACCACAGCTAGCTGGGTGGGAGTCCGGGAAAAAGTCTGGAGCTGCCGAAGAGACAAGATACTTTTTCTTGCCACTTTGTTTCCTGGTGCGTGAGGAGAGGGGATTAAGAGCGTGGCTTACAGGAGCTCCAGAGATGGGCGTGAGCTGTAGCTGTCAGGAAAGACACCAGAGACGGGCATGAAGCTCTAACACTGCTGCTGCAGCCACCAAGAAGCCTGTGTGCAAGCACAGGTCACTATCCACACCTCCCCTCCCAGGAGCCTGTGCAGCCCGCCACTGCCAGGGTCCCGAGATGAAGCAACAACTTCCCCGAGAGAACACACTGCATGCCTCAGGCTGGTGCAACGTCAAGCTTGCCTCTGCCACCACAGGCTCACCCTGCATTCCGTACCATTCCCTCCTCTCAGCCTGAGTTAACCAGAGCCCCCATATCAGCTGCTCCTTTAACCCAGTCCTGTCTGAGTGAAGAACAGACGCCCTCCGGGAACCTACACACAGAGGTGGGTCCAAAGCCAAAGATGAACACCAGGAGCTGTGTGAACAAAGGAGAGAAAGGGAAATCTCTCCCAGTAGCCTCAGGAGCAGCAGACTAAATCTCCACAATCAACTTGATGTACCCTGCAACAGTGGAATACCTGAATAAACAATGAATCATCACAAATTGAGGAGATGGACTTTGGGAGCAATAATATATGCATTTTTCCCCATTTTTCTCATTTTGTGAGTGTGTATGTGTATGCTTCTGTGTGTGATTTTATCTGTATAGCTTTGCTTTTACAACTTGTCTTAGGGTTCTGTCTGTTTTTTTCTTTCTTTCTTTCTTTTTATTTTTTTAGTATAATTTTTAGCACGTGTTATCATTCGTGAATCTATTTTTTCATTTGGTTGCTCTCTTTTTTCTCTCTTTCTTTTTTATGACCTAAAAAATGTCTAATAATTATTTTTTATTTTATTTATTTTATTTTACTTTATTTTAATTTTATCTTCTTTCCTTCTTTTCTCCCTTTTATTCTGAGCCATGTGGATGACAGGCTCTGGATGTTCAAGCCAGGTGCCAGGGCTGTGCCTCTGGTCCACAATAGACCTCCCAGCTCCATGGAATATCAAATGGCAAAAATTTCCCAGAGATCTCCATCTCAATGCCAAGACACAGCTCCACTGAATGACCAGCAAGCTACAGCGCTGGACAACCTATACCAAACAACTAGCAAGACAGGAACACAACCCCACACTTTAGCAGACAAGCTGTTGCCCGTTAAAAGAGAGGCTGTCTAAAATCATAATAAGGTCACAGAAACCCCAAAACACACCACCAGTTGTGGATTCACCCACCAGAAAGACAAGATCCAGCCTCATCCACCAGAACTCAGGAGCCAGTCCCCTCCAACAAGAAGCCTACACAACCCACTGTAGCAACCTTAGCCACTGGGGACAGACACTAAAAACTAAGGGAGCAATGAACCTGTGGCCTGCAAAAAAGAGAGCCCAAACACAGTAAGTTAAGGAAAATGAGAAGACAGAGAAACACACAGCAGATGAAGGAGCAAGGCAAAAACTCAGTAGACCTAAAAAATGAAGAGGAAATAGGCAGTATACCTGAAAAACAATTCAGAATAATGATAGTAAAGGTGATCCAAAATCTTGGAAATAGAATGGAGAAAATACAAGAAACGTTTAACAGTTACCTAGAAGAACTAAAGAGCAAAAAACAGTGATAAACAACACACTAAGTGAAATTAAAATTCTCTAGAAGGGATCAGAAGCAGAATAACTGAGGCAGAAGAATGGATAAGCCACCTGGAAGATAAAATAGTGAAAATAACTACTGCAGAGAATGATAAAGAAAAATAATTGAGGACAGTTTGAGAGACGTCTGGGACAATATTAAATGCAAAACATTTGAATTATATGGGTCCCAGAAGAAGAGAAAAAGAAAGGGACTGAGAAAATCTTTCAAGAGATGATAGTTGAAAACTTCCCTAATAAATATGGGAAAGGAAATAGTTAATCAAGTCCCGGAAGCACAGAGATCTCACACAGGATAAATCCAAGGAGAACCATGCCAAGACACATATTAATCAAACTATCAAAAATTAAATACAAAAAAAAGATATTAAAGGCAGCAAGGGAAAACCAACAAATAACACAATGAATCCACATAAGGTTCACAGCTGATCTTTCATCAGAAGCTCTGCAAGCCAGAAGGGAGTGGCAGGAAATATTTAAAGTGATGAAGGAGAAACCTACAACCAAGATTACTCTACCCAGCAAGGATCTCATTCAGGTTTGATGGAGAAATTAAAACCTTTACAGACAAGCAAAAGCTAAGAGTATTCAGCACCACCAAGCCAGGTTTACAACAAAGGCTAAAGGAACTTCTCTAGGGAGGAAAGGCAAGAGAAGGAAAAGACCTACAATAACAAACACAAAACAATTAAGAAAATGGTAATAGGAAGATACATATTGATAATGACCTTAAATGTAAATGGATTAAATGCTCCAACCAAAACACATAGACTGGCTGAATGGATACAAATATGTATATGCTGTATATATGCTGTCTACAAAAGACCCACTTCAGACCTAGGGAAACATACTGCCTGAAAGTGAGGGCATGGAAATGATATTCCATGCAAATGGAAATCAAAAGAAAGCTGGGGAAGCAATTCTCATATCAGACAAAATAGACTTTAAAACAAAGACTGTTACAAGAGACAAAGTAGGACACTACATGATGATCAAGGGATCAATCCAAAAGAAGATATAACAACTGTAAATATTTATGCACCCAACATAGGAGCACCTCAATACATAAGACACATACTTACAGCCATAGAACAGGAAATCAACAGTAACACAATCATAGTTGGGGACTTTAACACCCCACTTTCACCAATGCACAGATCATCCAAAATGAAAATAAAAAATGTAACCCAAGCTTTAAATGATACATTAAACAACATGGAATTTTCGAGGAGAGATCATATCTTGGGTCACAAATCAAGCCTTGGTAAATTTAAGAAAATTGAAATTGCATCAAGTGTCTTTTCCGACCACAACACTGTGACATTAGATATCAATTACAGGAAAAAAACTGTAAAAAATACAAACACATGGAGGCTAAACAATACACTACTTAATAAGCAAGAGATCACTGAAGAAATCAAAGACGAAATCTAAAAATATCCAGAAACAAATGGCAATGAAAACACAACAATCCCAAACTTATGGGATGTACTAAAAGCAGTTCTAAGAGGGAAGTATATAGCAATACAATCCTACCTTAAGAAACAAGAAACATCTCAAATAAACAACCTATCCTTACACCTAAAGCAATTAGAGAAAGAAGAACAAAAAAACCTCAAAGTTAGCAGAAGGAAAGAAATCATAATGATCAGATCAGATATAAATGAAAAAGAAATGAAAGAAATGATAGCAAAGATCAATAAAGCTAAAAGCTCGTTCTATAAGAAGATAAGCAAAATTGATAAACCATTAGCCAGACTTATCAAGAAAAAAAAGGTGAAGACTCAAATCAATAGAATTAGAAATGAAAAAGAAGTAACAACTGAAACTGCAGAAATGCAAAGGATCATGAGAGATTACTACAAACAACTATATTGCCAATAATATGGAAAATTGGGAAGAAATTGACAAATTCTTAGAAATGCACAACCTTCTGAGACTGAACCAGGAAGACAGAAAATATGAACAGACCAATCAGAAGCCCTGAAATTGAAACTGTGATTAAAAATCTTCCAACAAACAAAAGTCCAGGACCAGATCGCTTCACAGGCAAATTCTATCAAATATTTAGAGAAGATCTAACTCATATCCTTCTCAAACTCTTCCGAAATATTACAGAAGGAGGAACACTCCAAGCTCATTCTACGAGGCCACCATCACCCTGATACCAAAACCAGACAAAGATGTCAGAAAGAAAGAATACTACAGGCCAATATCACTGATGAACATAGATGCAAAAATCCTCAACAAAATACTAGCAAACAGAATCCAACACATTAAAAGGATCATACACCATGATCAAGTGAGCTTTATCCCAGGAATGCAAGGAGTCTTCAATATATGCAAATCAATCAATGTGATACACCATATTAACAACTGAAGGAGAAAAACAATATGATCATCTCAGTAGATGCACAGAAAGTTTTCAACAAAATTCAACACCCATTTATGATCAAAACCCTCCAGAAAGTAGGAATAGATGGAACTTTCCTCAACATAATAAAGGCCATATATGACAAACCCACAGCCAACATTGTCCTCAATGGTGGAAAACTGAAAGCATTTCCACAAAGATCAGGAACAAGACAAGGTTGCCGACTCTCACCACTATTTTTCAACATAGTTTTGGAAGTTTAGCCACAGCAATCAGAGAAGAAAAAGAAATAAAAGGAATCTAAATCCGGAAAGAAGAAGTAAAGCTGTCACTGTTTGCAGATGACATGATGCTATACAGAGAGAATCCTAAATATGCTACCAGGAATTTATTAGAGCTAATCAATGAATTTGTTAAGTAGCAAGATACAAAATTAATGCACAGAAATCTCTGGCATTCCTATACACTAAGGATGAACAATCTGAAAGTGAAATTAAGAAAACAATCCCATTTACCATTGCAACAAAAAGAATAAAATACCTGGGAATAAAACTATCTAAGGAGACAAAAGACCTGTACGCAGAAAATTATAAGACACTGATGAATGAAATTAGATGGTACAAATAGATGGAGAGATATACCATGTTCTTGGATTGGAAGAATCAACATTGTGAAAATGACTATACTAGCCAAAGCAATCTATGGATTCAATGCAATCCCTATGAAATTACCACTAGCCTTTTTCACAGAACTAGAAAAAAAATTTTCACTCTTTGTATGGAAACACAAAAGACCCCGAATAGCAAAAGCAATCTTGAGAAAGAAAAATGGAGCTGGCAGAATCAGGCTCCCTGACTTCAGACTATACTACAAAGCTACAGTATTCAAGAGAGTATGGTACTGGCACAGAAACAGAAATATAGATCAGTGGAACAGGATAGAAAACCCAAAGATAAACCCACGTACATATGGTCACCTTATCTTTGATAAAGGAGGCAAGAATATACAATGGAGAAAAGACAGCCTTTTCAATAAGTGGTGCTGGGAAAACTGGACAGCTACATGTAAAAGAATGAAATTAGAACACTCCCTAACACCATGCACAAAATAAGCTCAAAATGGATTAAAGACCTAAATCTAAGGCCAGACACTATCATACGCTTAGAGTAAAACATAGGCAGAACCCTCTATTTCATAAATCACAGCAAGATCCTTTTTGACCCACCTCCTAGAGAAATGGAAATAAAAACAAAAATAAAAAATGGGACCTAATGAAATTTAGAAGCTTTTGAACAGCAAAGGAAACCATAAACAAGATGAAAAGACAACCCTCATAATGGGAGAAAATATTTGTAAATGAAGCAACTGACAGAGGATTAATCTCCAAAATTTACAAGCAGCACATACAGCTCAATATCAAAAAAACAAACAACCCCATCCAACAATGGGCAGAAGACCTAAATAGATATTTCTCCAAAGAAGATATACAGACTGCCAACAAACACATGAAAGAATGCTCAACATCATTAATCATTAGAGAAATGAAAATCAAAACTACAATGAGATATCATCTCACACCAGTCAGAATGGCCATCATAAAAAAATCTACAAACAATAAATGCTGGAGAGGACGTGGAGAAAAGGGAACAGTCTTGCACTGTTGGTGGGATCATAAATTGATACAGCTACTGTGGAGAACATAGTAAATTTTGTAATTAGTTAGTAATTTAGTTTTTTAGTTAAAAAACTAAAAATAGAACTACCATATGACCCGGTAATCCCACTACTGGACATATACCCTGAGAAAACCATAATTCAAAAAAAGTCACATACCAAAATGTTCATTGCAGCTCTATTTACAATAGCCAGGACATGGAAGCAACCTAAGTGTCCATCAACAGATGAATGGATAAAGGAGATGTGGCACATACGTACAATGGAATATTACTCAGCCATAAAAGGAAACGAAATTGAGGTATTTATCGTGAGGTGGATGGACCTAGCGTCTGTCATACAGAGTGAAGTAAATCAGGAAGAGAATAACAAATACTGTATTCTAACACATATATATGGAATCTAAAAAAAAATTGAAAAGGTCATTAAGAACCCAGGGGCAAGAGGGGAATAAATACACAGACCTACAGAGAATGGACTTGAGGACTTGAGGAGGGGGAAGGGTAAGCTGGGAAGAAGTGAGGGAGTGGCATGGACATATATACACTACGAAATGTAAAATAGATAGCTAGTGTGAAGCAGCCGTATAGCACAGGTAAATCAGCTCGGTGCTTTGTGACCACGTAGAGGGTTGGGATAAGGCAGGTGGGAGGGATGGAGATGCAAAAGGGAAGAGATTTGGGGACATATGTATATGTATAACTGAATCACTTTGTTATAAAGCAGAAACTAACACACCATTGTAAGCAATTATACTCCAATAAAGATGTTAAAAAAATGAAAATGATCCTAAAAAAATTTTTAAAAAAACATAGTGAAAAATAGTAATAATGAACCTTCAAAACTGCTATATGATAAACATATATTAGTAGTTATAATTAAATGAGTTTTGTCTAAACAATATTCATGAAACAACTAGTACAAGGTCTGAGTCCATTATAGTCATGGTTGACAGCCATAAGAGTATGATAAATATAAAATGATAAGTTTTATATATTGTTCTTAAAATTGTCTATGATAAGTGATTGTAATAAATACTTAGTCAGCTAAGACCAAAATCATTACAAAAATATGAAGGCAGCCTTTGTAGGGTTGTCAGAAAAGTTACATGTTAAGCGGATGTCTTCTAAATAATTGCTGTACACACTGTATTGATTCCAGCAATTTCTATGTAAACCCACGTATATTGTTTAGGAAGAAAGCTTGTGGGTACAAAAATAACCATAGAGTATACTAAAACTAACATTATTATTTTAGTTCTTCCATGAAGAAGGGCCAGGTCTATATCTTTTAAATATATTGACTCGGCAAGTTTATGTACCACAAAACCCAGTGGCACACAGAGTTTAGTAAAGTGGGGCTGCAAGTTCGAGCTGCGTACTGTAGTTCTAGAGATCTGCTTTTAATCAGTACCTGTATCAGGGTGGAAACAGATCAAATGTCAGAGAAAGCAGGTAGTTTGTGTCATGGAGTCCTTCAAATGATGAAAATTAGAGGTCTTTGATGGCTTATGAAATATGTGGCATAAAGTGTGTTAGTATGTATATGTAGAGAGAAAAGTAGGCACATATTCATTTTCAAAACTGTTTGGAGGAAGGTGGTCTCTACTTATCTAAATGTTCAGAAAACTGTTTCTGGTCCTGGAGAAGACTGAGAAAATGAAGGAGGATCTTGATATTTTTGTGTCTTAATCAGTTTGATCTACTTAATGGAATACCATAGACTGGGTGCCTTAAACAATATACACTTGCTTCTCACAGTTCTGGAGGCTGGACAGTTCAAGATGAAAGTGCCAGCTGATTCAGTTCCTGGTGAGAGCTCTCTTCTTTATCTCATCTATATATATGAGAGAGACAGAGAGAGAGAGAGAGAGAGAGAGAGAGATTTATTTTAAAGAACTGGCTTATGCAGTTATGAAGGCTGGCAAGTCCAAATTTCATGCTGTAGATGGGTTCCAAAGGCAGTCTTCAGAAATAACTCTTTTCCGTGGGGCAACTCAGTCTGTTTTCTCTAGAGGCCTTCAACTGATTAGATGAGGCCAACCCACACTATGGAGAATAATCTGCTTTACTCAAAGTTGACTGATTTAAATGTTAATCTCATCTAAAAATATCTTCATACCAATATCCAAAGTGTTGTTTGACCAAATATCTGGGAACTATGGGTTAGCCAAGTTGACACACAAAATTAAACATCACACCCACCTATCCTAAAGCTCCATGACGGTAGAGATTATAACTGCATTGTACATTGGTCTATCTCTGTCCTCTACACACTGTGTCTAGTATAGTGCCAGGAGTATAAAAGCCCCAGTATTTCTTGAAAGATGCTTTAGAAGATTGAAGCTAAATGGTCCACAACCCAGAATATCACATAATACAAAGCAGCAGTTGTGGCAGACAAAGACACAAGAGGAGGCTTGGTCAGAGGGCAGGCACTATTTGTCTGATGTCACTTGGAGGAGATATTGTGTGTACAAGTAATTCATTAATGAGAAAAGACAGCTGGAGGCCTACAGGTCACCTCTATTCCTGATCAATATAATGGCCAAATTGCTGGTACACTTGGATATTTTTAGAATTATAGTAAATAAAACTAGGTTAACAATTTACTTCTGTTATATGAAAAAAAATCAGAAGCCTGTGTGAGCTTGAGTCATACTATCTCTCATGCTGGGGAATATTCCAATGTGTAGACGTAGTGTGATGGATTTTCAAGGTCAAGGGTACATGTAGGTATTTGAGCTGAGATTTAAATACTTCACATCTCTGCTTTGTCATTGCTATACATATAAATGAAAATATTTTCTTGGAAAACAAGTCAGAATTTCATGTTAACCTTTATTTAGATGCAATTAATATTAAGCATTGCTAACACAAATGCAATTTTTCTATCTTTGTCCTGATTTCTAACTCTCTTTTGTCCTGGGATCCATGACCTTTCTAAAAATCATGGTAGTGAAATCATCTCTATCTATTTTGAGAAAATAGAGTTCTGGTGCACTCTGTATTCTGACTCACAACTTGAGGTTATGTGGAAATAGGCTTTTGAGTCTTTAATTCTCATCCCTTCTGCTTCTGCAGCATTTGAGAAAGTTTTTCACAATGTACTTCTTTAATGCTAAGCTTTTGCTTTGTTTGGTTTCTTTTGCTACATAGTGCTAGAAACTACATGAGCTACTGGACGGTCAAGTAGGCTTAAGCAGGGTTAAGGAGAACTTGTTTACAATTTCGGATCATGTTTTCTTTCCTCTATCTTTTTCTTTTGGACTACCACCAAACTTGTGTTGTTGTTTTCACCAGAAAAATACCTTTATTCTTGTTTCTAAATATAAAAATTATATCCATCTAGTAAGAAAAAAAAAACTACTCTGAAAAGTATAACGGAAGTAAAATTCATTTCAAATCTCACTTTACCATAGTTAATAACCATAGTTAATACTTTGATAAATATAATGAGGACAGGCAAATATCTCCCTTTCTCTTGTTTGTGTATGTGTGTGCACACGTGTGTATACACACACTATGTTGGATATCCTCTTTGTGTTTCTCCATATCCCTACTTTACCCCAAAAGGCTACTCTCAATAGGTTTCCTTAGCTCTGGCTTCTAATTTGGTTGGGCCAATCAGAAGCTCCAGAAAGAAGTCAGAAGTAGGGATGAGAATGAAGGGTGAAGACATTTATCTAGTCCCCTCCCTTTTGACTTGCTTGAAGCAGGCTTTGTTCTTCTATGAGTCCTCTCTCAAGACAGACACCTCTATAAGTCTCTTCATTTCTAGATTCTGGTAGCTCCTTCCTGCTGCCTCTCAGGAAGTTTACAGGTTGTAAGTGTTCCACTGAAACTAGCCCCAGAACACTTACTATTCCTTGTGCCCCTGTACCGTGCTCACTGCTTTAAAAAGATCTATTATCAAACAGTCCTCAAATTATCCTAATTTGAATGTGCCACCTGTTTCCTGACAACTTCCCTTATACAGCACAACACACCTTATATTACTGAAATAGGATGGATGGTGATTTCTACTCAAACATTTTTTTTTATTATGTACCATAATTTGTTTTTCTAGTCTCATCTTGATGGATATTTAGAGTATTCCATTGTTTCATACCATTAGCACTGAAGCCGTTAACAACCCCATTTACATATTTTGCTAAATTTTTGCAACGTGATTTTATAGTAAACTCCTAACAATAGAGTTTCTTTGTCAAAGGGTATGTGTCTTTTCAAATTTGATAGAAACCATTTTTCTTTCTTCTAGGTTGTTGCACCAATTTGGATCAGAATGAACATTTCTGTCTCCTCTACACACTCATTAGTACTCTATTTTAACAAACATTTTAATATTTACCAATGTGAAATACAAGAAATATCACTAGCATTTTAATTTTTATTTCTTTAATGATGAGCAATATTGATCTTTTCATGTATTTATTTAACCATTTGCATTTCTTTTCCTGGGAACTTCCTATTCACACCCTTTGCCCATATCAATTATAATACTTATTTTCAAGACAAAGAGTATGGTCTACAGTGGAAAAAAAATATGTAACCTTAGAGCCTTCCTAGTTTCATCCTAAAAGATGTTTTAACGTCCATATTATTCCATTGTATTTTTTCTTTAGGTTTCTAAGTTATGTTTTTGTAAATTTAATGTGATTGGAGTTCCAAGATGGGGAGTCACATTTTATAGGCCCTCTGAATGGTGAGGGCTGCCTTGTTGATTCACAGATTGTGTGATGACCTAAACTTTAAATACTAGGAATAGTTTTATTTGTGCTCCCTTCCTCACATTGAGCTTCAGACATTTGTCTTACATTTCTTCTATTTTTCATTTTTGAAGTGAAATTTAATGGATAAAGTTTGTCACCATCTTTTATTGTCCCTATCTGTTCATTTTAGTGGTGTATCTATATAGTACAAGTAAGAAGTGGCATAGAATACACATCTATGCATGTGAACAGTGAGGTCTCTATTCAGAAATACATAGGAACGTTTGCAAACAAACAAACAAACAAACAAAAAGAATATATATATATGCTTTAATCAATCTGAGTAGGTTTGAATTGTATCCAGATTTTCATTTGAAGTAACTTATGGACTGGAGCACAAGGAATAAGATTATGCCTTTACTGATGTTTAGAGCTTGATTGGAAAGAAAAGTCAAATTCTTGGAAGCATGTTAGGGAGGATTTAGGAAATCCTGTTTGGCAGTTGATTTATTAGACTATGATTAAAAGATAATTAAATGCTAAATATACACATACACATATAGTATATTATGGTTTCTCTATTTTATCCAGAGAATTTCAACTTAGAGTTACTAATTGTGCTACTCCATGGTTACATTAGAAAGTGTGCTGCTTCTTCTAGAAGACTAGATTTGCCCATGCTGGTGGTGGTGGCTTCCTAGTGGGAAAGGAAGAACAGGAAGTGAAGTTAGTTGGATACCTGTGAAGCACTGGTGAGTCATTCTGTTATTTGTTGTCAAGGCATTCCATTTAATATTCTTACTACCCTCTGTGATAAAAATTTCCATCTCCATTTTTTGAAGTCAAGCAACATCCTCAAGGTCACATGACATTAGGGATATGGTGTGGGATTTGAAATTAGGCCTTTCTGATTCCAGACTCCATGTTGCTGCTGCTATACCAGTGTTTCTCAAACTATCTGTGATACAGAGTGTTTTGTTTCATTTTGTTTTGTTTTGTTTTCTGTCATAGATCTATACATGGTCCAACTATGAATGACTAGTATGAAGCTCCTGTTCTATGGAACTCATATCCAAGTTCAACAACATCCAAATTGCTCTAGACTCTTTTTAATGAGAAGGGTCTGCTGACCACAGACTTAGATGTCATGATAATGTCAATTGCTAGAAAAGTTTTTAAAACTTGTAATCTTTGTGCTTACTACATTCTGGTAACAAATATCTTGCAAAGCAGCCACGTCTGCAGACCCTACTCTGTGTTGCACAGCTCTAGAAAATACTGCTAATGCCTAATTTATCATCTGCTTTTTAAAGATCACACATTATTATTGAAATAAAAGTATGGAAGTTAAAATTCTGTTTTTATGGTGAAGTAAATCTAATACAAAATTGTAATTCAAAGCTTTAATAAGAATAAATTATTCCCTGAGGAATGTACTTGATAAGTTACAAACATGGAAAGCCATTGTTTGTTCCCCATTAGGCAGAGGGAAATTAATTTCACAGTTTGTTTTAGCTGAATGTTTGGCATTTGTTATCTTTATTCATATTCTATGTTGTGGATATTTAATCTTTCCCTTGGAAAATTACTTTTTGTTTAATGAGATATTTTTCTCAGTCTTTTGTAAATAAAGAAACCATATTCAAATAATTCTGATTCCTGTTGTTCTCATTTTATATCTGATTTCCTTCCTGGCTGATCTGCCTGTCTACATGGCTTGATTATTTTCCTAAATGATCTTGCCAGGAGTACTCCACAAAGTCTTTCCTATGGAAACTATATTAAACTTTTAATAACTCAGCAATTTTGTTACTATCACTCCTTCTCCAAAGTACACTTATCTGGAAGACATTCTTCCATGAAGAGCATAAAGAAAATCACTCTAGTATCAGCATAAGTGGTATAGGAATGATAACTGGGTATTTAAAGAAATGCCTTTAACTAATTAGGAGGGTGTTTTAATATTTGTCTCCAAATTGTTTCTCTTCAATGTGTTTTGACCTAAACAACATACACGTATATAAATGTGTTCTTGCTTTAAAAATTAATCTATTTTTTAAAGAAAACAACTCACATTTCCCTTCTTTTGCGTGTTTTTTCTGTTGGTTGTAAAGAACAAGAAAGAGAGTTTATTATAACAGCATCTCTTTATTGAGATAATGTCTAACTTTTGTAAATAGTGTAATAATTGCTCTTTTTTGGTGATCACCAGAGCCATTAATTTTTAATCCATTGTGAAAGTTCTCAATTTGGAGGTCAGGATGCAGTTAGCCTTTTTTTTTTTTTTTTTTTTTGAGAAAATAGTAATAAAATACTTTGAATTTGCTTAAATCATCGTTTGGACTAATAAGAGACTAAAAATGTAATCAAGAAAAATGTCTGAAAACATCATCTATTTGGTAAAAAGGATAAAAACTAAAACATAAATAAAGGGAAAACATTCAAGACTAACCCAATTCCTCACACTCTTCATAAGAGAAGTGCTGTGATCTCTACCTTTGTGGGATATATGTCATGTTTGCAGTTGTCACCCTAGAGTTGGTGGCCTCTGGGTGGTTGGGAACCACATCTCTTTGAGTGATTCGACATAACCAAGGAGAGTTCTGAAAGCTAGTCCCCCACTGATTTCTACTATTTGTATCTAACTTTTAAGTCTGTATTTGTTTCCTAGAGCTGCCATAACAAAGTGCCAACAGACATTTTAAAAAATAACAGACATTTATTCTTTCACAGTTTCGGAAGCTAGAAGTCAAAATCAAGGTATCAACAGGTCCATGCACCCTCTGTAACCTGTAAGGAGAATTCTTCCTTGTGTCTTTCTAGCTTCTGGTTGCTTCCCAGAAATCTCTGGTATTCTTTGGTTTGTAGCTGGATCACTGCCAATTTCTGCGTTTATTGCCACATGGTATTCTATGACCATCTTCCACTAAAGACATAACTCATACTGGATTAGGGGTTCACCCTACTCCAGTATGACCTCATCTTAACTAATTACATCTGTAATGACCCTATTTTTAATTAAGGTCACCTTCTGAAGTAATGAGGGTTGGAACTTAAACACATCTTTTTTGAGGGGACATAATTCAATCCATAACAAGGCCTGAATGATAATTTTGTAATTTCAAATAAATATTCTGACTAAAGCAATGTTTTCTCCTGTCAAGCAAGTATTTGGTAAAGCCTACAGAATTTCCTGAATGCCAGATACTGTAACACCACCTCCCTCACCACACACACACACACACACACACACACACACACACACACACACACCACACACACGGACACACACACACACACACACACTCTCTCATTAGAGCATTACCACCCTACTTGTTCTTAATTTTTCTATTCAAAAATCATAAATGTCACAACATTGTTAATCGACTATACTCCAATATAAAATAAAGTTTAAACTTTTTTTTTAAAAAGTTAAAAAAAAGAAATCATAAACGTTCTTGATAAAGTTTGAATGATTTTCCCAAGGTAGAATTTTGGGCTGGGGATTAGGATAGAGCTTCCATCACACATTTCTACGTGCTGAGCACTGTGCTGGCCACATTCATTATCCTATGTTTTTTCTCACAAAAATACTAGAAAGTAGCATAATAATCAAATTCTGTAAACAAGGAAAACATGACCCAGAGATAATAAATTAACTTGTCCTAGAAAGGTATATGAATAAGCCAGTATTCAGACTATAACACACAACGTTCTAAATTCTCTGGGACCAGGGAAAAATTGTTGACAGTAGTTGAAGAAATTATACATGACATGATAGGTAGTTTTTCTCAGCAAAGTCTACAGTGTTATAACCACCAAAGTGAGTAACTTCATAGTTTTCTTAATATTGCCCAGGGCATGGTAACTGCCACATTTTCTTGATTTATCTTTGGAACATTTGGTAACTTTTATTTGCATAGTAATAAATTGCCTTAATTTAACCTCTAATATAGAATTGAATAAGGTTAACTGAGGTCCCAGAGCACATATAAAAATTTGGAGACTTAAACAAAAAAAAACATTTACCCCACCCAAATCAATGAACATATAACAGAACCAATGATAAGATAATGATCATTGTATTATAACAACTGTATATTAGTAATTATTTTAGTGTCTTTATTGACCGTCTAATCAGAAACTAACAATATGTCAAAAGTTGGTTGTACTGTATAGCCTTCATAGTAGGCTAGCTGATACTACAATCTTTATAATTACTGTTGTGGTTGTAGTAAAGGATCAACACAGCCCTTGATCTCAAAACACTTTGTCTCTCACCTAACCTCACTGCATATTGCATGCACATATTACATGCTACAACATACTCTGGGTTATTCCTATTTCTCCACAGCAAAAGAGTTAACCGTGCATTTCTCAACTATATGAACAACCCAATTTCAGAATCCCATTTAAGGATCCATTTGTTGGGGGCAACAATAACACCATTTACTGTATTTTGTCATTACTGTAGTGGGAAGCAGCTAACTCAAAGTTGGCAATTTGAAAAAGTTATTTGCAAAGCTATGGACAGGGTGTAGGGAAACCACAAGGTAGAATACAATACCCTAGGACTAGAGCATCATGACCATGCCTAGGCTTGAAATAACACAAGCAAAGAGCAGTTAACAAAACATAGAAAGTAAAAGAATTGTGTAGAAGGCCACGTAACAGATCTTTAGGGGATTTTTAGTTAAGGAATACAGTAGTGCACACAGAACCCAAGGGGAGAATAAGAGGGAAAGTAAATATTGTGTCCTCATTCTCCTCTTCCCCTCCAATCTCCTGTTGACCAAACCCAACCTGAAGCTGGAGTACATAGGATGCTGTTTACATAACTCAGCGACCCAGGACAAAGAACAGGGTACAGAAAGATGGAAAATAGATCTACAGAGGCAAAAGGAAGATACATAGTGCACACCTTCCAACAAGGCAAAGCATTTCCATTGGTATCAGTGGAAGTCAAGGACACAGACTCTGTAGGGAAACATTTTCTGTCCCCATGTCAGATTTCCCCCAAACTTAGACCTTATATCTCAGAGCCCAGAAGTAAGAGTTTATGTCTATATTTCTTCATCTTAGTTTATGCTTCCAGACCCTTATTTATTTATCTCCCTCCTCCTCAAAAATGCTTCTTAGAAGCAACTACCACCAAGTATTCCTCACTAATAGTATCAGTCATCCCTCATTAATGCAGATTTATACTAACCTTTGTGTCACCCTTATTGAAGATTTTAGTACGAACCTTGCTATACTTGTGTCAATACTACTGCTGTTATTATTTTTGACTTAAATATTTAACACTTTGTCCTCTCGCTTTCTTAACCTCCTTAGTCCCAATCATCTTTTTTCTGCTGTTATAACTAGTCTTTCATCACTGATCACTACATAATTTCCAATATATAAATCATGCCAATTTCAAGTGTCTTGCTCTCCAACTGAGCCTTTCTATATGTCCAGCTCATCTTCTCTAATACTTCAGTTCCTGCAATTCTTCAACCTCACTAGGACTTTCAACCCACTTATCTACTATGTGAGCTCCCTTGTATTTTGCATATTGTACCTTATCACCATAATACTTCCTTGCACACACTCTCACTACCTTGACCATCTATCCTCACATTGTACTTGTGCAAAATAATCTTTACCCTGATTGCACGTATTTCTCTATATTCACACTATATCTCTATCCAAACATCTAAATATGACTAGAATAGAATATACAGCATGCTGATAAATATCACTTTAGATTTATGACCTCAAATCTCAAGTAGACTCTCAGCACTGCTTAGCAATCCTATCATACTATCTTAGTGAAATTACTTTCCCACTCTGTAAGACTATTACTTCATACCTTTTACTCTTCCTTCAATCTCCAACACCCTCTCTTTCTTTCTGAACATCAGCTGATGGCTTTGGATCTTTTTAAATAAAATATTGAAACAATAGGAAAAGAATCTCCTATGATTTCCCCTCTAAATCAATATCCAAACTTCATCTGCACTCATATATTCTGCCTTCAGTCTTATAATTGCTGAAGTGTCCCTGCAACTACCTAAATCCAACTCCTTCTTCTGTGCTTTGAATTCCATCTCCTCGTGCCTACTCAAAAACATTTTTTCCGTAATCATCTCCCTTCTTCATTTTAAACGTTTCCTTTTTTATGGAATTTAAAGGAAATAAATACCTTCTGTGGTTTCTGACCTCTTCTAACTACTGCTTCTCTTCCCTGATCCTTTTTATAATAGAATAACTCAGAAGGAGTTGCCTAGATTGACTGTCTTCATTCCCTTACCTCACTTTTCCTCTTGAATCCATGCTAGCTAAGCAGTCTCCCATATCTCTCCACTTAAACTTTCCTTGTCAACATCAGCATCACTCTCTACAATGCTAAATTCAATGATCCTTTCATAATTTCTATCATACACATCCTCTCACTGGCATCTGATCACTTACCTTCTGGGACAACAGAATCTCCTGGATTTCCTCTGACTGCAGGAGTTACTTCTCAGGACCTTCTTCCTTGACCTTTTAATGTTGCATTTACACTAGAACTCATCCTCAGACCCCCTTTTTATTGATCCAAATTTATTCTTTAGATTATTTCATCCATTCCTGTGGCTTTAAACACCATATATTCACTGATGGTTCTTAGGTGTGTACATCACCAACCAGAATCTGTAGCCTGGTTATACAAAACAAAACTGTTGATGCCTTCCTTTCTCATCCTCTAAACTGCTCTCCACCAATCTACCCAATCTTTGAAAACATCACCACCATGCATCTAGTTGCCTAGGCCAAATACTTCTCTTCTCCCAGGACCCACATCTAAACTATTAGCAAGCTTTTAGATGTGGCTTAAAAATTTTCCAGATGTGACCATTTATTGACACTTATATGGCCTTCAAGTAGTAAAATTTACCAGCATCCCTCACCTGGGTTATTGAAGTTGATAGTTTACTGGTTTTCTTACATTTATTCCTCATTCCCTATATTCTACTCTCTACCCAGTAGCTGGAATATTCTTCTTAAAACATCCTCAGATCTTGTCACTTTCGCATTCAAACTCTCCAAGTGTTTCCAATCATATTTATGGTAAAATATAAATGCCTTACCTAACAGTCAATCTTACCTATAACCTGTCTCCCCTAGCTCACCGTGCTTTTTGGAATTTTTGCTGCTATTGTACATCCCAATTTCTTCCCTGCCTCACAGACTTTAACTTAGCATTCCCTTTCTTGGGACTATTGTTTCTTAGATATTCACTTGATGTATTTTCTCCCCATATTCAGAACACTGCTCCAGTATTCTTCTTAAGAGAGAACTTCCCAAACCACTCTACTAATATAGAGCCATCTTCTCAACTTATAAAAATTAAAATCAAGGGTATTTTGTTGTTGTTATGTTCTTGACCTAAAGTAATAATGGTGCTCAGTTCTAACTATCCAAGAAAAGTAAAGTAAATCCAAGTAAATAACAAGGATTATGACATTGAAGTACAATAATGTCTTATTCTGAGAAATTTCATATCAATTTCATATCTAATTGTCATACTTCACAACACCACATGAAGAACTGAGGGGCATGCATTACAATAATCAATGTAATCATATTACAAAATAATTATAAAAAAAGATTATGCTATAAATTCTGTGGAATCAAATATTTTATACGAGGTAAAATACGATTATCACACTTCAATTGTTGTGAATTTTAAGGTATGTTTCCATTGATTTGAATTTTGCTGTTATAGACCTGAGCCATGTTTCAAAGAATATTTCTCCTTGAGTATTAGTTTTACTTTCAAAGACAATCAAAGTACTGGAGCATTTATAAATGGATTTGGAGTATCAAGCTTCAATCATTGTCAGAATCTTATCAACTAGAAAACTAATTCCCCAAAAAACATATTTTTTGTTGAAATACTGTTAGAATTGAGTCATATCAAAATAGCAGACATGAAAAATATGTCCACTTTTGAAACTGTAGGAACACAAGCAATGCATCTTACTCTGCAATTGCACTAACCATTGATTCAGATGCTGGATGAAAGGTTCAATTAATCTGGGAATGCTTAGTGCAAAAATAATGAAGCTATTACTTTTTAAGCTTTGCCTCCAATCCAAATAAAGAGAATATTATTTTCCACTGTCAGGTGTCTCGTTATTAGATCACTAACATTTTCAAAACATTTCTGCGTAAAGATGAGGTTAAAGCAATTCATACATAGCCACAAAACGTTCCAGTTATAATATATGAGGGACAATAATGAAAGTTTAACAGAAGCATTTTCTTCCCCCATTTTGATGTCAGTTTTCTCACTTCATGACTCCATCTAGTCAGAGTTATTGTAATAGAAATAAACCTGCTCTTTAAAGGAAGAAATAAAAATATACACAACCTGTATCAGAGGTTCCTGAGTAGAAAATAAGAAAAACAGATTTTGGAAATATAAGGTTTACATAGCTCCAGGTTAGGGAAAGGAAGAATAGTCTAGCAGGTAAGAATGTATATTTAAATCATTTTGTACATCAGAAAATGTCACCTAACACAAAGCTATGGGACAGAACTTTGCTAAATCTATTCTTTTAACTTTTTTCAATCACAGATTTGGGACTAAAACACTTTTCTTACAGATCTGAGTATATGAATGATCACTGTAATAAATGACCTTCTGTGCTGTGGGTTCTTATTCTGTCCTTTACTTCAGGCAGTACATGCCGAGCATATGATGTGTACTCAACAACAGCTTGTCAATCACCTTATATTTTTTCACCCAAAATACATTTCAACAACAAAAGGTGATTGAGTAGGTCATTGTTTCTCTAGGTGCAATTCACAAAGCACTAGTGACACATTAGGAAATTTTATATGGTATGCTGACCAACTATTTTTGTTTCATTTTAGAAATTCTCATGTTTTTAAATGTATTAAAATATGTATTAATCCTCTTATTTCATGGACATTAAATTGATGTATATTTATTAAATACCAAAAGAGAGTCATGGAAAAAGATTAAAGTTTATTAAAGATTATACAAGTATGCATTAATGGAACAAACATAAACCATCCTCCCTCTCTTTACTGCCCCAGTGTTGGTCAGTGTTGAATTATATTCAAATCAAGTCATTTACTAGTCATTTTGTGAGCTCCTAATACTTGTAAGTTATTGTGCTACTTGCAAAGCTGTACTTGCACTTGTACTTAAGGAGCTTAGAGTCTAAGACAGAAAATAAGGTAAGTACATATTTGAGTATATCAAGAGTTCTAATGTGATCAAACACAATTCAGTGGTAGTTCAGAAGAACTATAAATCACATTCAATTGGAGGACCTTAAAGAAAGGCTTTATTGGGTAGGTAGCAGTGAAGGGAAACTTGAAACATAAATTCTCACCGTTTGGGATAAGATGAGGAAGTTGTATTCCTGGCAACAAATGGCATAAACAAAGAATTTGGAGTCATTCTCAAAGAGGGGAAATTCATCTTTAAATACTACATAGGGTCAAGAGGGCTTAAATGTAGTTATATTTCTAGAGAGGGCCAAAAAATGGCACTTCACTTATTAGAACAGAATTTTTCTTAACTGAGACTTTACACTGGCATTGTTTTACTTATTTGGCATCTCATTTGACTACAGAGAATTTTTTTTTTAAATGAGTGACTCATTTGAAATCTATACTTAGAAATGTCATATTTCCTAAGACTCAACAGGGATTACTACATTTTAAAAAAATGAATTTTTAGGAGAAAGTGTTTTTATATATAAAATTTAATCCCTTGGGTCTTCCCTGGTGGCGCCGTGGTTGAGAGTCCGCCTGCCGATGCAGGGAACACAGGTTCGTGCCCTGGTCCGGGAAGATCCCACATGCCACGGAGCGGCTAGGCCCATGAGCCATGGCCGCTGAGCTTGCACATCCGGAAAAAATTTAATCCCTTGACATACTACACAAATATAAAATTCCTTTAGTATCCATGATGCTTATTTGTACATTTGACATTTTTACCTTTTAAGGTGGCTTCCTTAATCAGAGTACAGTAAATGTCTTCAGTTAATCACCAAGTAATTTTTAATTACAGGTGAGTTAAGAAAACTCTTCTAACATTCAGCTGCAGAGTTTATGCCAAAGATCTTTGACAATGAACTGCCAATTGATGGATTTATCTTTTACCTTGATGTCATTTTTCTATAACAGTGTCCTAAGTAGGTAGGGAAATTATGCATATCCTAAAATAAATTGCAATCCATTAAAAATAGATTTAATCTGTTTGTAATCATCTCTTATCAATGTGATACATTAGATATATTGAGAGCATGGATTTTTCCAAGAAAATGTATTGATAAACTGAAATTCTCCTGGGATTTTTTTCTACTTAGATACCACATCAGCAACTGTCAACAGGGAGTGACTCAGAATTGTTTTACAAAGCTTGAAATATTGAGTAGAATTGAGTGTCTCAAATTAATCCCTTTTACAGCTGGTTTTCCTGAAACTACATATTCTTGCCCAAATTGTGTTTTGAGGAGCACTGGTTCTTAACAATGCTAATCAGAATTTTAAATAATTTGGGGTAAATATTGCACATGATATTTTTCTTTTACAAATTTCATATATAAATTAACTTATTTAAGGAGCTAAGAATTTCTAAAGTTTATTATATCATTACTTCTTTCATATATACAGAGGAAGGTACATATTAAAATCCTCATTCTATATTCCCTCGATAAAGTTTTGTATTAGTATTATTAATATTTTAAAGTGTATCCTCCATCCCTTAAACCAATTTGCAAAGAAGACTACTAACCTATTTAACTGACTGTAGTTTTTCATTCATCTTAAGATTTAGAAATCAGTCAACAGGAATAACCAGCAAATCAAAACCTAAGTGTAATGTAACTGTTTGTTTTAAGAGTTTGTGTCTCTTAAATAATTTTTAAGCTCTATTAAAGACAGAACAAGATTAAGATAAAATATGATTTGAAAATTCAAGATTACTGGATAATAGTAATTCAAATAAAGTGAACATAGCAATAACTATTGCGAGTAGTTTTAAATGATATTGCAAAATTTTCTACTTTTGTGTAAGGAAGGGAGGAATATGAGTATATATTTGATTTCCCTCATATTTGCACAAAGAAAAACTGACAACATACACATATAAGTAGTAAAATTGTTACCTATAGGGAGCCAGGGGTAGGACAGAGGAAAGGGACAAGGGTTAGAACAAAGCTTCTCAAAGTACAGATTTTATAGTATTTTGATATTTAAATTACATGAATGTTTCAAATTAAACTTAATTTTTTCAAAAAAAATCCACTATTTCATTTTTAAATGGAAACAGAGAGTTTTTAGTTGATGAGACAGTTCAAAATTGCAATATATAATGGTACATAAGTGTTCAGAATTTCTTTTCTTCATAGCTAAGAGAGCAATATGTTAAAAGAGGGAAAGAAAAGAGGAGAAACTGGTACAGTGTTTGTGGAATAAACATTACTGAGTTGGGGGGACTGATAATACAAATTTCTGTTGACTATATGAGAGTTTGCAGTGGTTCACTGTGAATGGACAGTCACACACAGGCATAGCAGATAATACAACGAATAAAGAGGACAGACTGATAGAATCTATTCCCCTTTTTTCAAACATTTAGGCATTTAAATTTTTGAAATGATATATCCTTTAAAGAATCTGACGTAAAAGATAAATGCTCTTCCCACAGTGGAAAGTGCACTTAAACACATACACAAAATTGTGCATGTAATTTAGAAGTTAACACTGAAGTCCATGGATATCAGGAGACAAGCCTCCATATTTTAATAGGTAAAAGTAGACACTTTAAGCCAAAGAGAATTTGGATTAATTCTCACCTTTGTCACTCATGGTTAAGTGACCTTGGAAAAATTACTTAATCTCTGTGAGCCTCAGTCTCCTCATCTTCAAAATGGAGTTGCTGAGTCTGTTACTACAGGCAAATAGGAAAAATTCAACAATTATTAAATGTTATTATTGTTACTATAATATGATGGCTGTCAAAATAGAATTAGGAATTCCACAGCTGAATGTAAAGATAGTTTCCCAGATCACATCAGACTAGCTGACATGTCCTATTTCAACAACTTGGTAAAAAACCAAGATTTCTTTTGATATTCAGATATGAGTACTCTGTCATAGAATGTCTTTTTGTTTCCCCACCCAGGTATCTTTCTTCTCAAATACTTTCAGGGAAACTAGACAGCATCCTTAATCTATTGGTGTCTGTCCTGGCTTCACTTGTTTCAAGGAGAGGAAGCTGTACAGTTCATTCAATGAGGAAAGGCATTCCATGTTCTTGGGCTTTGTTTCTATTGCAGTCTTATGGAGCGGTTGATGGTCTTACAATCTAATTGGATTCTTGAGGCCCATTCCAGCTTTGAGAATTAAGAAGTAGTTTCTAAGTGTGCAAAGAACAGTTTAGGTTGAGAACATTTGTTGAGGCAGTGGTATTTTGAGTAATATAAATCATATAATTATGATTATATGAAATCATAATTTCTGTGTCACTGGTAGCTTCAAGATATAGGGTGTACTACCAAAAGACAGTGTGCTAAGGTGTTCTTTATTTGAAATAGAGAGAGGGAAAAATCATGTCCCTTTGGAATAATGCAAAGATTAATAAAAAAGCTGCCACTTTTCCTGAATGTTTTAAATTATCAGCGTATTTTTTTTCATTTTATCATTAAGATAATATCCATTTTAACAAAGATTTAGAAAAGCCTACTAAGCATTAATCTATCAATACCTTTGCAGTCTTCCAACCACTTTGTATAATTATACAAAGAGAAAATAAAGATAAGTTGATAAATCAAGCTCAGCATAAGCCTGAGCATTTGCTTCTTGATTAGGAATTAGGAATTTTATTCTCGTTGTTCTTTTGATCGCATCCTACTTCCTTGGTGGTTTTCAAAGATGAACTAAAATGATTAAACTTAATATTTAACGGCTTCAATTGTGAGGATTCCTGAAAAGACATGAGTAATAAGCATACTTTCATTCATTTTCTGTTCTGCCATACTATTCGTCATCAAAAAAAGAAAAATAAAAGGTTTGAGATTTAAATGACAAGTAACAAATTGATGACATGTACTCCTGACTAATTAGGTGAAGCCCTCATTCTCTATGCTTTTGACCTTTGATAGCTGTAATAATATCAGCATCATATCAATAACCTGCTATTATGCATTCAAAGTGTCCACTTCACTGCCATTGAATATAACAATTAAGAGGAAAGGGCCTAATGATAAGAATGTTTCAGTGACATAAACCTTTCAAATCTATTCATCATCACCTCTCCCCTTCCTGAGAATGGCCTTTTTAGGTATCAATTCACTCTTTTAAAAGCTTAGTGGCCTTCAAACTTACTTTATTCTGTTAGTTCTGTATAACAATAATCATATCCAATGTTATTTTTAGAATACAGTTCAAAATTTTGCTTCCTCACCCTTAAGCTGCTGTCTCAATGTAATGGCCATCACATAAAAATTACTAGGTGAGAAGGCTATACTCTGAGTTTGATATTTTTCCTAAAACAAAGCCTTTTAGCCCATTTTTAATAATTTGAGACCTCAAAACATTTTTTAAAATATTTTAGGCTCTTGAATTTATAGAATGACTATGGACTTTCATTTCTGCATGCATCCCTGCCAACCGTCTCCTAGATCATCTCTTTTAGATAACACTTTGCTGAATCCTTCCAGTAGCAACTAGTCCATGTTACTAAGGTTTGGTTTTTAACCTCTTCCCTGGTGCTATTGCATGAGGAAGAGCACAATCTGCCTTCCAAACTACTGCAAACAAAAGTTTTATCAAATGTTTTGCTACTATATGATATGAAACTTCATCTTTTCAGTCTCCAATGTTAGTTATTTTTCACTAGGCCAACTTTGTATATTTTAGCTTTTATTACTGTAGCATTCTACTTCCAGAACAAATTTCTCTTCTTGTCAGGTTAGGTTAGGCTATGCTGAGATAACTGAAAATTCAGTAATTAAATGCATTAAAATTGTTCCATGCTACCCTATGTCCCAACAGGTTGGGGCAGGGCTCTGCTACACAAAGTTACTTGGTCATCCAGGGTAAACAAGCTTTGCCATGTCACAGTTGTGCACCATCTGAAACAGCTTCTTTGGGATTCTCACCAGAAGAGCCCAGAACATAGGAAACTGACACTGATTTTCTGTGACTCAGCCCATAAATGACACATTCACTTCTGCTCATGGCCCATTAGTCTCTTGATCCTGTGTAAATAAAAGAAGGCTGAACTATGTAGGACTATTCATTGAGCAGTAAAACCTACTGACCAATTACTTTGTAACTATTTCATGTTTTCTTTGACCTCCTAGTTTTCATTAGGTGATTGTAATTCCTTTGATATTTCATTAAAATTCTATCTGAATTTTCAAACTTCCTTATAAGCCTCATATCCATACATATTTTACTACTTTCATTGATTAAAGTCTAAACTTCATCACTCTGATCATTTTAAAAATGGTTTAATATCGGTAGTTATATAAGAAAATATCTGATAAAAGACAAAATGTTAGATACATGTAAGTAAATATATATATATATCTATATATATATATATATATAAATGAAGCAATAGTTTCTAAGCCCTGAAGCTCTGAGATGACAACAGCTGGAATATGTCATACTTTTAAAAATATGAGCAAAAAGCGTTTCCCTTGTGGGGCAGTGGTTGAGAGTCAGCCTGCCGATGCAGGGGACACGAGTTTGTGCCCCGGTCTGGGAAGATCCCACGTGCCGCGGAGTGGCTGGGCCCGTGGGCCATGGCTGCGGAGCCTGTGCGTCCGGAGCCTGTGCTCTGCAATGGGAGAGGCCACAACAGTGAGAAGTCTGCATACCGCAAAAAAAAAAAAAAAAAAAAATGAGCAAAAAGAAATGCATAAAGACAAGGTCATGGATGTTTCATGTTAATAATAGATTACAATATATTTTTTAAAGTTTTAAACTTTTCCCTGTCAACTAAAAACATTGAAGTAAAATACTAAGGATATAGCCACCTCTACAATCTATACATAATTAATAATTATGACGTATATTACAGTCATGCACATGCTATAGATGAATACAGATGGGATTCATTTTTCAATCTGAATGTATGAAAGAAATCTTACCAGAAAGAGAAAGATGTTCATGATAATATTGCCCAGAGCTGGAAGATGACTGAATTTACTGCCCAAGTCTAATATCTCAAAGACTGACATAGAAGGAGCATAATAATAGCCTTAATATTCAGCAGCTATGAAGAATAAGAAGCTCAGAATAATCAACTCTTTGGGTTCATATGTTCACCATGGTATTATGTGTAGAATGTCAGTTTTTAAAGAATTAGGTTAAGATAGAACCTAATTTTTATTTAAGTAATGTAAAATAATTTAATATTTCTTTGATGGTTCAGAAAACACTTGAGGATCCCACAGAATCCACACAATATATATTGGTCATTATTCTGAGGATTTAGATAAATGCTGGTTGACAGACCAACTCTAGTTAATAAAAGGTATTATTTTGGAAGTAATGCAGGCCACAGTGCTCATGCTAATCCTGTCTTTTACTCACCCTATATCCTTAAGCAATGTTTTCTCTCTGAGGAAATTTTCTTGTCATTACAATTAATTACAATTTTGTAAAATTATCTGAAATACTGTTTGATAGAGCGAATTCCATGCTTATATTAGAGTAATGATTAGATTGTTCATCTTTTAATACTAAATTATTCTGTGTTATTCTATTTAATCTACTCTGGGTATTTTCTTATACCAGGAAGTGAATAGCCAGGTTCAGCAGATCTAGTCCAGAGTCATAACATTTAAGATCAGTTATATTCTGACTTACATCTCTACTCCTTAGAACTCATCTAGACTCCCCACTTGAAGAAATGAGACAGATTTTTACTGTTAACATGTTCCATGCTTCCTCAAATTCATATCTTTGTTTCTCAAAGTACTTCCTTTCAACTGGATTTCTTCCTTTCCTAAGCC
This sequence comes from Grampus griseus, assembly GCF_964374135.1. Classification (NCBI taxonomy): domain Eukaryota; kingdom Metazoa; phylum Chordata; class Mammalia; order Artiodactyla; family Delphinidae; genus Grampus; species Grampus griseus. The sequence goes on along the minus strand of NC_139014.1, from coordinate 34,697,910 downwards.
AGTCTTCCTCACCTCATTAAGTTCTATGCATATTTCAAGGTCAATTTATAACATCAGGTCCTCCATGATCCTGTTCTCATTAGACTGTTGAGTGCATGCAGTGTACTGTACTGTTCCAGGTACAGTATCAAGATGTGAAATAGCAAGGTGAATAAGACAAGGTTCTTTCCTTAGGGAAACCTATAGTATGGTGGAGGAGACACACAGAGATGATTTCAACATGAGAGAGTAAGTCCTGTGGTAGAAGTGTGCAAACATGTTATCCATTACTTATTTGAAGTCCCAAAGCAGGTTGCTGGTATATTTCTTATGGCATTACTCTTATTCATTAGCAAAATAAGGTGGAAAGAGAAATTTAATTAAACTGAATTTTAATCCCCAAATTTTTACTTATTGAGCCACATGTTTAAATAGTTAAATTAGTATTTTTTGTATTTCTAATTGTGGTAAATGTACATAACATAAAATTTACCATTTTAAAATATTTGAACTGTACAGTCAGTAGTGTTAAGTATATTCATATTATTATTCAACTAAATAAATCTCCAGTGCTCTTTTCATTTGGCAACCTTAGCATTTTTAATGAAGGAAATAATAACAGTTACAGATTTGTCCAAAAATTGAATAAGATAACATACATGCAATACCTGGTTCAGAACCTGGCACATAGATAATATTTAAAGGACAGTTTTGTTTTGTTTTTTTTCTTTTTCTGTACTTGCTCTATAAAGAGACAATATGTTTTCTGAGTAGACCTATTTCAGATATAGATATAATCTAATCTAAGTACTTTGTCTGATGTATTTGTGCCTTGTGGATAATCTAATAGATGAGTGAATAGATGATTGTTTAGGTAACAGACTGAATGGATAAATAAAGGTATGGATTTGAAGAATATTCAAAAAGAAGTTCCAAACCAGTAGTTTTGCTAATAAAAAAAGATCAGTGAGAAATACATTAGAAAACAGGCTTATTGCACAGATTTTGAAACTGAAGTGTGATGAATTAAACTTTGAAACCAGGCCTTACTTTACTATTATACCTCCCTTAAAACACACAAACACATACACACACACACACACACACAAATCATTAAATCACAGATATACGAGGAGTTAATTAAAAAAGGTCACATAATACTATCAATATTGAAACACAGCTTTGCTTATTTCTAGAATTATCTCATAACTTTGCCTCTTCCTATGAAACATTAAATTTTGTATTATTCATAAAAGTCACAATCTTGACTTCTTTTTACATATTACTATTAAAGTCATCTAAAAGGAATGCTACTAATCATTGTCATTTCCTCTCTACAGAATTTTATTAAATATAAAGGAAACAGCAAACACAAGTAATTAATTCTTCCTTTTCCTTTCTTCATATTACCATGGAGAGTAAAGCAAAGAGAAATGCTTTTAGGAAATCCCTTGACTTAAAATGCTTCACAGAACTCCAAGTAAGACTTAACACATGGGGACGATTCAACTTCTGCCTAAATTATTTAATTGTATCTCAGGGCCTTGATGTATTAAAAAATGTAACAAGGAGGTGAAGATGTATCATAAAATCTGTATTTTAAAGAAATCTCTAAATCAGAGTAAAAGAGGGGAACTGCAAATCAATTACACTTGGGTATGAATTTGAATAAATGAAAATGCCAGAATGATTGAAGCTTATATATTCAGGATGGTGGAATGAGTGTGATAGTGGGTGACTGCACCTTAATAATATGAATACATGAAGAAAACAACAGCAATATAAAAGAATATATAGAAAGATGGAGAGGATAAAAGTTACTCATGCCATAAATATTTTGAAATGAAAAATTACAGTGCAATTATACAAAAGATGTTATGAATGAAAAAGCTGGGATCACCTATAAAGGAGAATAGAAAGTCCATTTGAATTTTCTGGGCTAGCACAGAAACACTAAAAATGAACACCATGGCACATTTTAAGACACTTTTTTAAGGAGATATGTTTATACATTAACATCATGAACAATAGCTTAAATGAAGGTGGGCAATAATGTATTATCAAACTAATAGGCCAGTTCATAAAAAATTGAAAAGTAATTATCTCCTATATATTTATTTTTATTTACATCTCCATAAACTTACAAAAAGGCATCATTGACAGTTACTTACATACACATGCATGCACTCTAACATGTCTATTTACTCACATGCACATATACACGCACATGTAGTTTGACTTATATGTGTTTATCAATATTTATGCATATATGTTCTTATTGGTAAAAAAAAAAAGCTTTCTTAAATGCTTCTTCAGAGAATTAAATGATATCATACATGTAATGGGCTGAGAGAATACATGTGAATTGGCAAGACATTTGTAAGCAGAAAGTTAAAGAGGGTATTTGAACAATATACCGGAGGACATTTTTGAGTTATATCAAATGTAGTACTCTTACTGTATTTGAGATAAACTTACTTCTGGGATTCCTGAGGACCAAGGCCAGAGGAAAATTATGAGGAATAAACTTGCTTCCATGTGCTAATCAAGAGGAGCTTAGCAAACATTTTCTATTATAAGCTGTATGAAAATGTATTATTTTTACTATACAAAGGGGTTTAAACAAGATAATATCATCCATAATACACTTATAAAAATACACTTGAAACACATATAGTTGGACATAAAAGTTAAAGAGAAAAAAATAGCAAAATGGTTATTGGATCATTTTGCGCAGAGCTAGGGTAGGCTGAGGAGATGGAAATAATGTGATACTGCACCTAAATCTTATGGTAACTGAAGTGTTTTGGGGAATAATGGAAATAGAGTTCTTGATGTTCTTTGCATATTGAAGGTAGTCTTTGTATTTTTACTTACATTTTAACTTTAGAATAAATTCTATAGAAGTAGACAAAAGAATCTGCAATATTGTGATTTATAATAAAAATACATATTTGGTCATTCAAATGACCAAAATACATTTCCCGTATATATTTGGTCTTCCTCCATGGTTCCTTACTCACAGCTCCCCAAATTCTTGGAGTTACCTAAATTTGGAGAGTGATAAAAAATATCTTTTGTTATGTTAATGAGGTGGGCCTTGGACCTCACCTAAGGATGGGAGCTGTTTGCCAGTGGAGCCAACTGTGTTATTAGAGGGTTGGAATTTTCAGTTCCACCCTTTGACCTCCAGGGAGGGGAAAGGGACTAGAAATTGAGTTCAAACATCAGTGGTCAGTGATTTAATCAACCACACTTATGTAATGAAGTCTCCATAAAAACCCGAAGAAAACAGGGTTTGGAGAGCTTCCAGGCTGGTAAACAAGTCGAGATCTGGAAAGAGTGGAGTGCTTGGAGACAACATGAAAGCTTGGCACCTTTTCCCCATACCTTGCTCTATGCATCCCTTCCATCTGGCTATTCCTAAGTTATAACCTTTTATAGGAAAGTGGCAATCTAAAGAGTAAATGGGTTTCTTGAGTTCTGTGAGTTAACTGAACCCAAGGACTGTTGTGGGAACCTCTGATGGATAGCACAGAAGCACAGGTGACAACCTGGGATTGTGGTTAGCATCTGATGTGGGATGGAGGCAATCTTGTAGGATTGAGTCATTAACATGTAGGATCTGAGGCTATCCCTGGGTAACTAGTGTCAGAATTGGATTCAATTGTAGGATATCCAGCTTGGGGTGTTGTGGGTTGGGGGGGGGACCTCCTCACATATATTGGAAATTTGGGTCCTAGAGCACCTTAAGATAAGTATTCCTAAGAGAATGCTAAAGTTTGCAGAGCATACAGAATATGGCAGCCATAGAACAAAGCAGGGAGGTTCTGCCATGAAATATTTGGAAAGTTTTCTGCTAAGAAACCAGAGTACTTGGGCAATATGCTGTCACTTACAAGGGATTACAGTGTGTAACTCACTAGGGATCAACATGGCAGCTCCTAGGATAAGAAGTCTATCTGTCCTTTTCCTCTCCAATGTCCATGTGTCTTATGAAGATGTGCAGATAGAATAATAATGGTACTCTATGATTTAGCCTTGATGTATAATCTGCAGATGCAAAGTTCTTTACATGTTTTTTCAATTAATTAAATTGCCACCTTTAAACTTAAAGTGCTCATAAAATGGCCGGAGGAAGGGCAGGGAAGGGTAAGCCAAAGTTTTACTATAGTAGATATTTTTAAGAGTATTAGAGCTATTCTAATACAGTATCATGGCAACAAAAAATAAAATGAAGATTACACGTGAAGATATTTTTTTACTGCTTCTACCATGTATTGCTAGAATACATTCAGTGTATTCATAATTACTTTATTCACCCAATAAATATTCATTGATTATCACTCTATGTCCACCATTTTTGTTGAAATTAGAGATACAAATGGGAGTAAAACAACAACAAAATCCTATTCTCATGAGTCTTTCATTCTAAAAGGGGAGACAGACAATAAACAAGGCAAACTCGCAAAATACATTAAATGGTAAATGTGAATAAACACAGGAAAAACGGAGGATAAGAAGTATTAGAGTATTTAGAAAAAGCTTATTTAAAAATGATGTCATTTAGGTTAAAACTTGATGAAAGGGAGAGAACAAGCCATGTTGATACTTGGGAGAAAAACATTCCAAGGAGAGGAACTAGCAAATTCAAAGTTCTGCTCACCTTACTATATAAAAAGCCCCATGAGAGTTTGGAATAGTGTGATATTTTATTCACTCCCCTCTACCACCAATGCCTAGCATTATATATGGCACATATTAGGTGTTTAATATGTATTTGTTTAAATAAAAATGGATTGATTTTGAATAAACATTTTCATCTTGCTAACTCCTAATTTTATCTCCATTCAAATATTACATACTTACAGAACCTTCACCAGCCTCCCTTATTGTGTTATATCTTTTGTCATATACACTTATAGCAGTGCATGTCCTTCCTTCAAGAATATGTATCACAATTAAAATTAAGTTGATCTAATGTGTGTTTATCAAACTTTACCAGAGATCTGGTTTTACACATCATGATATCTCCAGTGACTAATGCTTGATATATAGTAGGTGCCCAATAAATGTTTACTGACTAAATGCATGATAACAATGTTCTCATGCTTTCCTAAATATTTACATCTCCTATTCTGAATTATTAGTAAATAAACTTGCATCCAAATTTACATAGAAAATAGAAACCACATGATTGGAACTCTTCATCTGCATAGTACCTACACCCGCACCCATCCTCATTATTCTATCTTACAAAAACAAGCTTCTATTCACAGATTTTTTTCCTTAATGTAATGCTTACAATGGTGATGGCATTATTGATAAAAACACTTTTTTGGCACTCACAATGTACCAGTCTTTTCTCACTTTTTTAAGGAGACTTACATGATCTCTCATGTAATTATACACACTCCCTCAACTCAGTTTTTAAATGTTCTCATTTACCTCCCATTAAAAATAAAATAAAATCCTCATTTATTTGTTTGTTTGTTTTTTTTTGCGGTACGTGGGCCTCTCACTGTTGTGGCCTCTCCCGTTGTGGAGCACAGGCTCCGGACGCGCAGGCTCAGCGCCCATGGCTCACGGGCCCAGCCGCTCCGCGGCATGTGGGATCCCTCCGGACCAGGGCACGAATCCGTGTCCCCTGCATTGGCAGGTGGACTCTCAACCACTGCGCCACCAGGGAAGACCTAAAATCCTCATTTAAATTCATATACCTTTCAGATATTGCTTTATTTATTTTCATCCACAGCTAAATATCTCAAAAGAGTTTAAGGAGTAATTTTTTTTTTTTTTTTTTTTGCGGTACGCGGGCCTCTCACTGTTGTGGCCTCTCCCGTTGTGGAGCACAGCCTCCGGACATGCAGGCTCAGTGGCCATGGCTCACGGGCCCAGCTGCTCTGCGCATGTGGGATCCTCCCAGACCGGGGCATGAACGTGTGTTCCCTGCATCGGCAGGTGGACTCTCAACCACTGTGCCACCAGGGAAGCCCAAGGAGTAACCTTTTACTTCTCCAACTTCAATCCTTTCCAACATGGCTATCATCAGAAAATTCAGTTTAAGTCACCAATGGCTTTTATGGCATTGAAATAAAGGTATATATTTTTTTCCTATCTGTATCTTGCTTACTTTTTTGATGAATTATGTTCTCACCAAGAATGATGAAACTTTCCCTTCCTTTGTCTTCTATCAATATAACACAAAATTTTCTTGGTTTTCTTTTATCACTCAAGCCCCTCCCTCCCTGACTGTTTTGCACCAATTCAACCTGGCAATTAAAGTTGCAATGCTTCAGGAAAGACCCAGTTCATGGAAATATTTCTTCTTTATATTCTCTTCCAAATAAATTTTACCTATGTTCATTTTAGGTAATATTTATATACGAAAGGAAACAAAATTCTATCCATCGTCCAGACTTCTCTTTTGAGATCTATTTCAAACTCATATTTCAAACTTAATATCTCTACACAGATGACTTAATGTCACCTTAAAATTAGCATGTCCAAAATCCAACTCATATTTTTACACCAAAACTTGGTCTATTCACATATTTCTTATTTCATTGAATAGCAATATTATCCATCTAGTCATTCCAGACAGAAGCTAGAAATAACTAGTAGGATCTTAATTTTTCTTACTATGGCTTCTCAATACAACTTTCAAAATTTATCTTATATTGATCTATTTCTATCTACACCAAGGTAACTGTGCCTCTTGCCTGAAATGCTGAAATAGTCTATAAGCCAGAAAATCTCTTTTCACTTTCCTCCAATATGTTTTATAAATCACAAAAAAGTGATATTTATTATTGATAATTTTATCATTTCCCTGTTTAAAACACATTAATGATTTCCCATTGCTCTTAGCATAAAGGGAAAGTTCCTTAATATGCTTAACAGCCTTGCAAAGTGTGCATCCTACCTTGTATTCTAGCTCCACTCCATAACCTACACTCTCTCTGAATTTCACCTTTAACAATGTTGTCCTTCTTTCATGTTCTTTGATCTTTACTATCTCTGAACACTCGTACATACATTTCTAAGTGCATGAAACATTATTTTACCTTCTTCACTGTGATAGATTCTTACCTGGTAGTCACACATAAACCAGAGAGCTAAAATTCACATCCTTTTGTAACCCCTTCCCACACTGATTCTAGATGAATCATGCAGTTTTCTTTGACCAATGAGACATTGTCAAGCTAAGGTCTAATAAGTTCTTGCACATTAGAGCTTGTCCTCATAGAACACTCTCTGAGGAAGATAGCCACCATGCTGTAAAGAAGCTTGGGCTCGGTTATTGAATAGACAGATGTTATGTGATGGAGCACCACTGCACCTAACTTGTGAGTGAAGGCTTCTTAGAGCATTTATCCCAATCTAGGTGCCAACTAAATGCTGTCAGTTGATTGTCTCCAGTAAATATCATGCACAACAAATAATCTCCATAGCTATAATTCTTGACCTATAGAATCACAAAAAATAATAAATTATATTGCTTTAACCCACTATATTTTATTTTAATTAGGTGTCAGGAAAAGGTACATTGTTTTTATAAAGCAATAATAACTGATATTTACCAAGTTAACTCTTATTTCTCTTTCCGAGCTAAACCTAATCAGTGAAGCTTTCCCTGAGTTACTAGACAGTTAAATAATAATGTTAATAATAATAATAATACTCAGCACTAATTCAGTATCTACAATATACATGGCACAATTCTAAGTACTCTTTAGGTATTCCCTCATTTAATCTTGAAATGGTGGCAGGAATAATGACAGGGCTAGGGCTCTGGTCCAAGATGAAAATGTAGGAAGACCCGGAACTTAACTCTTCCCACAAATACACTCTATTTACACCTACATGTAAAGTAATTCCTCCTGAAGAAGAACTGAGGGCTGATTAAACAGCTTCAGCACAACAAACTATAGAGGCACCACATGGAGACAAGTAGGAGAGACAAAAACATGATATCAGTGGGAACTCCACCTCTGGTGACCTACATTAGAGAGGGGTATCACTGAGGGGCTCATGTGAAGACCTACTCCCAATGGGGCACAGCAAGAAACAGTGGCTTAAAGGGTACCTAGACAATACATGAAGAAAATCCATATACTAACCTTAGAACATCTGCCAGATGGGTGAGGAACTGCTGGAACTCTCTCTGGGGTCAGAGGCACCAGAGAACATTATTTTTTGCATTCTCCCTCCACCTTGATAGTGCAGGCAGGATCATAATCCAGGTGCTCTGGCCAGCCTGCCACAGCCAACCCAACAAACCCCAGCCCCTTGGCCCACATCAGCTCCAGCCACTCCCCAAAGGAGGGCCACCCAGCCTCACCTGACTCTTCTACAGCATTCCCACCAAGGCACCCTGGTGTGGTAGCACCAGGACCCCTGGCTTTGGCCTGTACCCACTCTAATTCTAGCCATCCCTCTAGTGCAGCCCTGACATGGCACACCATGGGACCCTCCCAGCCCAAGTCTGCTCCAGCTCCAGCTGTCCAGGTAAGTAGCCTTGATACAGTGCACCCCAGGATGCACCTGGTCTATACCTAATCCAGATCCAGTTGGCTTGCCAAGCCCCCTGGTACACACAGTTAAAACAGGGGTTGCTTACACAAGGCCACACCTTCAAGAACATGAGAGACAGAAATAAACACATATACATAGAAATAAGTACAGAAAGTCAAACAAAATGACAAGACAGAGGACTGTATTCCAAATAAAATAATAAGATAAGACTTTAAGAAAAGCCCTAATTAAAGAGAGGTAAGCAAATACAAGGCTTTAACCAGATAAGGAGGTCAAAATTGATCATAAAAGTGTTTACCAAACTTAGGAGAAGAATGGAGAAATACAATGAGAAGTTCAACGAAGAGCTAGAAAATATTAGAAAGAAACAGTCAGCACTGAAGAATACAATTACTGAAGTGAAAAATAAACTAGAGGGAATCAACAGCAGATTAGATGATACAGAGGAATGGATCAGTAATTTGGAAGACAGAATACTGGAAATCACCCAAACAGAATGACAAAAAGGAAAAAAAAATAATTGAGGATAATTTAAGGGATCTCTGAGATAATGTCAAGCTTACTAACATTTGCATACAGAGAGCCCAGAAGGAGAGCAAGTAAGGAGCAGAAAGCTTATTTGAAAAATTATGGCTGAAAAATTTTCTAAACTGGAGAAGAAAACAGATATCCAGGTCTAGGAATCACAGATAATCCCAAGCTGAACCCAAAGAGATACATACCAAGACAAATCACAATTAAAATGGCAAAAGTTAAGGAAAAAAATAATTTCAAGGCAGCAAGAGGAAAACAACTATTCACATACAAGAGAACCTCCATAAAACTATCAGATGATTTTTCATTGGAAACTTTGCAGTCCAGAAGGGAGTGGCATGATATATTTAAAGTGCTGAAGGAAACAAAAAACAAACAAAAAAAACTAACACACCAGAATACTCTACCTAGCAAGGTTATCATTCAGAATTAAAAAGAGAGAGAGTTTCCCAGACAATGAAAAATTAAAAGAGTCCATTAGGATTAAACTAGCCTTAGAATAAATGTTAAAGGGAAGAAATCCATCAATAAAAATAAGAAAATATATGAAAAAAACTCACTAGTAGAGGTAAATATATAGTGACATAATCTATCAGCCACTTAAAAAGCTAGCATGAAGGTTAAAAGACAAATTTTTTTTTAAAAATCAGCTGTAACTACAATAAATAGTTAAGGGATATATAAAATAAAAAATATGTAAAATATGTGAAAAACAAAACATGGGATGTGGGGAGTAAAAATGCAGTGCTTTTAGAATGTGTTCAAACTTAAGCAACTACCAGCTTAAAATACATACACACACACACACACACATACACACACACACACACACACACACGCATACATACCACATGGTAACCACAAACCAAAAACCTATAATAGATACACAAAAATAAACAGAAAATCATCAAACCACAAAGGAAGATACCAAGAGATGAAGAAAAGAGCAGAGAGAACTACAGAACCACCCAGAAAACAATTAACAAAATGGCAATACATACTTATCAATAACCACTTTAAATGTAAATGAACTAAGTGCTCCAATCAAAAGACATAGGGTTGTTGAATGGATTGAAAAAACAAGATCCATCTATATGCTGCCTATAAGAGAAGCACTTCAGATATAGAGACACACAGAGACTGAAAGTAAAAGGATGGAAAAATGGAAATGAAAACAAAAAGAAATCTAGGGTAGCAATACTCATATCAGACAAAATAGACTTTAAACAAAAATTGTAACAAAAGACAAAGAACATTACCTAATGATAAAGGAGTCAATCTAAGAAGGAGATACAACATTTATAAAGGTTTATGGACCCAACATAGAAACATCTAAATATTTAAAGTTATTATTAACAAAAATAAAGAAAATATTAACAGTAATATTATTAGGGATCTTTAACATATCACTTACATCAATTGGACAGATCATCCAGACAAAAAGTCAATAAGGAAACATTGGCCTTAAAGGAAACATTAAACCAGGTAGACTTAATAGGTATATAAAGAACATTCTACCCCTAAGTAGCAGAATATACATTCTTTTCAAGTGCAAATGGAACATTCTCCAGGACAGATCATATGTGAGGCCACAAAATAAGTCTCAATAAATTTAAGAAGACTGAAATCATACCAAGCATTTTTTTCCTGACAACAATAATTTGGAACTAGAAATCAATCACAAGAAAATTGGAAAAAACACTAGCACATGGAAACTAAGACATGTTACTAAATAACCAATGAGTCAAAAATAAATCAAAGAGTAATTCAAAAAATACTTTGAGACAAATGAAAATGGAAACACAACTTTCCTAAACCTATAGAATGCAGCAAAAGTATTCTAAGAGGGAAGTCATAGTGATACCAGCCTACCTGAAGAAGCAAGAAAAAATCTCAAGCAATCTAACTATAAAATAAAGGAACTAGAAAAAGAAAAGCAAAGCACAAAATTAGTATAAAGAAGGAAATAATAAAGATGATAGCAGAAATAATTAATATAGAAACTGAAAATTAAAAGGAAAGATCAATGAAACTAAGAACTGGTTTTTGAAAAGATAAACAAAATCAAAAATCCTTTAGCAGGATTCAGCAAGAAAAAAAGAGAAAGAGCTCAAAGTCAGAAATGAAAGAGGAGAAGTTACAACTGATACCACAGAAAAACAAAGAATCATAATAAACTACTATGAATAATAATTCTCCAACAAATTGTACAACCTAGAAGAAATGGATAAATTATTAAAAATATACAATCTTCCAAGACAAAATCAGGAAAAAATAGAAAGCACAAACAAACTGATTGCTAGTAATAAAATTGAATTGTAATCCAAAAACTCCCAACAAACAAAAAAGTCCGGGACCACACAGCTTTACAGGTGAATTCTGCCAAACATTTAAAGAAGAGTTAATGCCTATCCTTCTCAAACTCTTTTAAAAAATTGAAGGAAAGGAAGGCTTCCAAATTCACACCACCAGGCCAGAATTACCCTGATACCAACACCAAAGACACTACAAAAAAAGAGATAGAAATAAGCTAATATCCCTGATGAACATAGATGAAGAAATTGTCAATAAAATATTAGAAAACAAAATTCAATAGTACATTTATAGGATGATGTGCCATGATAAAGGGTGATTTATTCATGGGATGCAAAGATGGTTCAATATCTGCATATCAATCAGTGAGATACAACACATTATCAAAAATGAGGGATAAAAATCATATGATCATTTCAATAGATTCATAAAAAGTATTTCACAAAATTCAACATCCATTGAACACTTGACAAAATATTCAACATTTATGATAAATACTAAGAGAATTTAAGAAAGCAATTCCACTTACAATTGCATCAAAAAAATAAATAAATAAAATGCCTAGGAATAAATTTAACCAAGGTGATAAAAGATCTGTATTCTGAAAACATTGATGTATTCATAAAATATTGATGAAAGAAATTGAAGATGACACAAATAAATAAAAAAAATATTCCATGATCATGGATTGGAAGAATTAATACTGTTAAAATGTCCACACTACCCAAAACAGTCTACTAATTCAATGCAATCCCTATCAAAGTGCCCCATAGCATTTTATAGGACTAGAAAAAAATAATCTATAATTTGTATAGAACCACAAAAGACCTAGAATAGCCAAAGCAATCTTGAGAAAGAATAAAGCTGGATATATCACAGGCTTTGATTTCAATCTATGCTACAAAGCCATAGTAAAAAATAGTATGGTACTGGCACAAAAACAGAGACACATAACAATGGGCTAGAAAAGAGAGCCCTAAAATAATCCACACCTACGTGGTCAATTAATTTAAGACAAAGGAGGCAAGACTAAACAAGGGGGAAAAGACAGTCTCTTCAATAAATGGTATTGGGAAGATTGGACACCTGCATGCAGAAGAATGAAATTAGACCACATTCTTAGACCAAATACAAAAATAAAGTCAAAATGGATTAAAGTCTTAAATGTAAGAACTGAAACCATAAAACTCTTATAATAAAACATAGACACTATGCTCTTTGACACCAGTTTTTTGGATATGTCTCTTCAGGCATGAGCAACAAAAAGCAAAAACAAACAAATGGGCTACATCAAACTAAAAAGCTTTTTCACAGCAAAGGAAACCATCAACAAAACAAAAAAGGCAGCTTACTGAATAGGAAAAAAAATGCTGTAAATGAGACGTCCAATAAGTGGTTAATTGGATATTTTGGGTTAATATCCAAAATATTTGAAGAACTCATCCAACTCAATATCAAAAAATATCCTAACAATCCAATTCAAAATGGGCAGAGGGGGCTTTCCTGGTGGCACAGTGGTTGAGAGTCTGCCTGCCGATGCAGGGGACACAAGTTCATGCCCCAGTCCAGGAAGATCCCACATGCCATGGAGCAGCTGGGCCTGTGAGCCATGGCCACTGAGCCTGTGCGTCTGGAGCCTGTGCTCCACCATGGGGGAGAGGCCACAACAGTGAGAGGCCCGCATACTGCAAAAAAAAAAAAAAAAAAAAAAAAAAAAAAAAAAGGGCAGAGGACCTAAACAGACATTTTTCCCAATAAGACTTACAGAAGGCCATCAGACACATGAAGAAATGCCCAACATCACTAATCCTCACGGAAATGAAAAACAAAACCACAATGAGATACAACCTCACATCAGTCAGAGTAGCTATCATCAAGAAGACAACAAATAATATGTGTTGAAGAGAATGGGGAGAAAAATGCACACTTGTGCACTATTGGGATTATAAATTGGTGCAGCCACTATGGAAAACTATATGGAGGTTCCTTAAAAAATGAAAAATAGAATTTCCATATATATGATCTACCAATTTCACTTCTGGATATTTACCTGAAGAGAACAAAAACACTAATTCTAATTTAAAAAGATACATGCACCACTATATTCATTACAGCATTATTTACAACAGCAACATATGGAAACAACCTGTGTCCATTGATAAATGAATGAATGAATAGAGAAATTGTGGTGTATATGTATATACACACACACACACACACACATATATATAAATATAGAATGGAATATACATATATATATATATGAATATACAGTGGAATATTACTCAGCCATGCAAAGAATAATATCTTGCCTTTGTGACAACATGGATGGATCTAGAAGGTATTATGTTAAGTGAATTAAGTCAGATGGACAAACTCATATACTGGATTATTTCAGTTATATGTGGAATATTAAAAACAAAACAAACATGAAACAAACTCATAGATACAGAAAACACACTGGTGGTTGCCAGAGAGAAGGGTTCTGGGAGGATAGGCAAAACAGATGGAGGGGATTAAGCAGTACAAACTCCCAGTTACAAAATAAATAAGTCAAGAGTATGTAATGTACAGAAGGTGTCCCCAACCCCTGGACTGGGGACTGGTACCTATCTGCTGCTTGTTAGGAACCAGGCCACACAGTAGGAGATGAGTGGCAGGTGAGCAAGTGAAGCTTCATCTGTCACTCCCCATCACTCGCATTACTGCCTGAAGCAACCCACCTCACCCCCATTCGTGAAAAAATTATCTTCCATTAATCTGGCCCCTGATGCCAAAAATGTTGGGGACTGCTGATGTACAGCATAGAGAATATAGTCAATAATATTGTAGTAACTTTGTATGCTGATTGATGGTAATTAGACTTATTGGGGTGATCACTTTGTAATGTATAAAAATTGAATTTTTGAACTGAAAAATTCAATTTTTGGAAACTTGAATCAATATGCTTTACACCTGTAACTAATATAATATTATAAGTCAGTCTTACTTCAATTAAATAAAAAAGTGATAGGCATTAACATCAGCTTCATTTTACAGATAAGATAAAATGAAAAAGCTAAGCCTTCCCAGATAGTGGTGCTTTTCTTGTATTTCCTAACGTCTACGTGATCCCTAAAATGTCCTAAAACATTATATAATTTATGTGAAAATATAAATTATCATTATGGAAATATGGAGAATTAAAAACTTCCTGAAACACCACCTGTTGCAAAATATCTAGAATTACCAGTTGAACTATAACAAATATCCTTTTAATTACACACTCAGGCTAAAATAAAGAAAGAAAGGATAAAATAAAAATAGAAAAAAAGGAAGATAAAAGAAAATTTTTAAAAAATATCCAGAGAAAAGTTGATGGAGACACTTTAACTTCCCTGGGAGCATTACACCATCTTAAAAAACAAACAAACAAACAAACAAAAAACCAACAACAACAACAAAAAAGCTTTATTGGGATATGATTGATATACACAGAATTCTACATATTTCATGAGTACAATTTGACAAGTTTGGACATACGCAAATACCCATGATAGATACATCATCATAATCAAGATAATAGACATATTCCACTCTATCAACAGATAAATTGATAATGAAAGTTAGTATACACACACAATGGAATATTATTCAGCATTTTATTATCTTGATGAACAAAATGCTTGGTTATAGATGTTACAAGAGTGTCAAGAAATAAATCCATAGACCTGCACAAGGCATGGAATGGTCCAACATCTATGAAGAGAGAACTCATGAACTTTTGTGAAGTTATGTATTAGAAATATCTATCTGACAGTAGAAAGACACATGGAAATTTATCTGTCTCAAGCCTGGCTATCAGTTAGACTGTCATTTAGAATAAAATATCTCCCTTGGAAATCTGAATTCATATGCCTCCTCTTACCTGGATTTTGTGTTTTGATTTACAATCTCTGAAAGATATGGGAAATTCCATTCTAATAAAGAGCCATATAATAGTGATAGTATTACAGTAGCAAACACAAATACCCTCTAGAAGGACATATTTCCAATGAAGACAAAATAATATTCCCACAAATGAAGTCCCTCCAAATGTGAGTTTATAGAAAAACATTTAAAAAATACATACTGATTCATCAGAACCATTAAACAGGTGGCTCTGTCTCACCCTGGGGCCAAGGACACTGGCAGCAGAAGTTCTGGGAAGTGCTCCTTGGCATGAGCCCACCCAAAGTCTGTCATTAGCTCCACAAAAGAGCCCAGGTAGGTTCCAGTGTTGCATTGCCTTAGGCCAAACAACCAACAAGGAAGGAACGCAGCCCCACCCAGCAACAGTCAAGGGTATTAAACTTTTACTGAGCTCTGCCCACCAGAGCAACAGTCAGCTCTACCCACCACCAGATCCCTCCTATCAAGAAACTTCCACAAGCCTCTTAGATAGCTTCATCCCCCAGAGGGTAGACAGCAGAAGCAATAAGAACTACAATCCTGCAGCCTGTGGAACAAAAACAACATTCACAGAAAAATAGACAAAATGAAAAGGCAGAGGATTATGTAGCAGATGAAGGAACAAGATAAAACACCAGAAAAACAACTAAATGAAGTGGAGATAGGGAACCTTCCAGAAAAAGAATTCAGAATAATGATAGTGAAGATGATCCAGGACCTCGGAAAAAAAATGGAGGCAAAGATCGAGAAGATGCAAGAAATGTTTAACAAAGACCTAGAAGATTTAAATAACAAAGAAACAGACAGGTACAATATAGTAACTGAAATGAAGACTATGCTAGAAGGAATAAATAGCAGAATAACTGAGGCAGAAGAACAGATAAGTGACCTGGGAGACAGAATGGTGGAATTCACTGCTGCAGAACACAATAAGAAAAAAGAATGAAAAGAAATGAAGACAGCCTAAGAGACCTCTGGGGCAACATTAAACACAGCAACATTTGCATTATAGGGGTCACAGATGGAGAAGAGAAAGAGAAAGGACCTGAGATTTTTGAAGAGATTATAGTTGAAAACTTCCCTAACATGGGAAAGGAAATAGCCACCCAAGTCCAGGAAGGGCAGCAAGTCCCATACAGGATGAACCCAAGGAGAAACACGCCAAGACACATAGTAATCAAATTGCCAAAAAATAAAACAAAGAAAAATTATTGAAAGAAGCAAGGGAAAAATGACAAATAACATACAAGGGAACTCCCATAAGGTTAGCAGCTGATTTCTCAGCAGAAACTCTACAAGCCAGAAGGGAGTGGTATGATATACTTAAAGTGATGAAAGGTAAGAACCTACAACCAAGATTACTCTAGCCAGCAAAGATCTCATTCAGATTCGATGGAGAAATCAAAAGCTTTACAGACAAGCAAAAGCTAAGAGAATTCAGCACCATCAAACCAGCTCTACAACAAATGCTAAAGGATCTTCTCAAAGTGGGAAACACAAGAGAAAAAAAGGACTTACAAACCCAAAATAGTTAAAAAAAGTGGTCATACAAGCAAACATATTGGTAATTACCTTAAACGTGAATGGATTAAATGCTCCAACCAAAAGATACAGGCTTGTTGAATGGACACAAAAACAAGACCCATATATATGCTGTCTACAACACACCCACTTCAGACCTAGGGACACATATAGACTGAAAGTGAGGGGATGGAAAAAGATATTCCAAGCAAATGGAAGTCAAAAGAAAGCTGGAGTAACTATACTCATATCAGAAAAAATAGACTTTAAAGTAACGAATGTTACAAGAGACAAGGAAGGACAATACATAATGATCAAGGGATCAATCCACAAAGAACATATGACAATTATAAATATATGTGCACCCAACATAGGAGTACCTCAATACATAAGGCAACTGCTAACAGGTATAAAAGAGGAAATCAACAGTAATACAGTAAGAGTGGGGAAATTCGACACCTCACTCACACCAATGGACAGATCATCCAAAATGAAAATAAATAAGGAAATAGAAGCTTTAAATGACACAATAGACCAGATAGATTTAATTGATATTTATAGGACATTCCATCCAAAAACAGCACATTACACTTTCTTCTCAAGTGTGCATGGAACATTAACCAGGATAGATCACATCTTGGGTCACAAATCAAGCCTTGGTAAATTTAAGAAAATAGGAATCATATCAAACATCTTTTCTGACCACAACGTTATGAGATTAGAAATAAACTACAGGGGAAAAAAACATAAAAACACAAACACATGGAGGCTAAATAATATGTTACTAAATAACCAAGAGATCACTTAAAAAATCAAAGAGGAAATCAAAATATACCTAGAGAGAAATGACAATGAAAACACGATGATCCAAAACCTATAGGATGCAGCAAAAACAGTTATAAGAAATAAGTTTATAGCTATACAAGCTTACCTCAAAAAACAAGAAAAATCTCAAATACACAATCTAACCTTACACCTGAACAAATTAGAGAAATAAGAACAAAAAAACCCCCAAAGTTAGCAGAAGGAAAGAAATCATAAAGGTCAGAGCAGAAATAAATGAAATAGAAACATAAAAAACAATAGCAAAGATCAATAAAACTAAAAGTTGGTTCTTTGTGAAGATAAATAAAATTGATAAACCACTAGCTTGACTCATCACGAAATATAGGGAAAGGACTCAAAGCAATAAAATTAGAAATGAAAAAGGAGAAGTTACAACGGACACCACAGAAATACAAAGCACCCTAAGAGACTACTAAAAGCAACACTATGCCAATAAAATGGACAGCCTGGAAGAAATTGACAAATGCTTAGAAAGGTATAACCTTCCAAGACTGAACCAGGAAGAAATAGAAAATATGAATACACCAATCACAAGTAATGAAATTGATACTGTGATTAAAGTCTTCCAACAAACAAAAGTCCAAGACCAGATGGCTTCAAAGGTGAATTCTATCAAACATGTAGAGAAGAGCTAACACCCATCTTTCTCAAACTCTTCCAAAAATTTGCAGAGGAAGGACCACTCCAAAACTCATTCTATGAGGCCACCATCACCCTGATACCAAAATCCGACAAAGATACTAGAAAAAAAGAAAATCACAGACCAATATCACTGATGAATATAGATGCAAAAATCCTCAACTAAATACTAGCCAACAGAATTCAACAACACATTAAAAGGATCATACACCATGATCAAGTGGAATTTATCCCAAGGATGCAAGGATTCTTCAATATACACAAATAAGTCAATGTGATACACCAGATTAACAAATTGAAAAAAAAAACATATGATCATCTCAATAGATGCAGAAAAAGTTTTTGACAAAATTCAACAATGATTTATGAAAAAACAAACACTGTCCAGAAAGTGGGCATAGAGGGAACCTACCTCAACATAATAAAGGCCATATATGACAAACCCACAGCAAACATCATTCTCAATGGTGAAAAACTGAAAGAATTTCCTCTAAGATCAGGAACAAGACAAGGATGTCCACTATCTCCACTATTATTCAACATAGTTTTGGAAGTCCTAGCCACAGCAATCAGAGAAGAAAAAGAAATAAAACAAATATAAATTGCAAAAGAAGGAGTAAATCTGTCACTGTTTACAGATGACATGATACTATGCATAGAGAACCCTTAAAATGCCACCAGAAAACTACTAGAGCTATTCAATGAATTTGGTAAGGTTGCAGGATACAAAATTAATTTATAGAAATCTCTTGCATTCCTATAAACTAATGATGAAAAATCTGAAAGGCAAATTAAAGAAACACTCCAAATTACCATTGCATCAAAAAGAATAAAATACCTAGGAATAAACCTACCTAGGGAGACAAAAGACCTGTATGCAGAAAACTATAAGACACTGATGAAAGAAATTAAAGATGATACCAACAGATGGAGAGATATACCATGTTCTTGGATTGTAAGAATCAATATTGTGAAAATGACTATACTACCCAAAGTAATCTACCAATTCAATGCAATCCCTATCAAATTACCAATGGAATTTTTTTATGGAACTAGAACAAAAAATGTTAAAATTTCTATGGAGACACAACAGACCCCAAATAGCCAAAGCAGTCTTGAGGGAAAAGAATGGAGCTGGAGGAATCAGACTCCCTTACTTCAGACTATACTACAAAGCTACAGTAATCAAGACAATATGGTACTGACACAAAAACAGAAACATAGATCAGTGGAAAAAGATAGAAAGCCCAGAAATAAACCCACACACCTATGGTCAACTAATCTATGACAAAGGAGGCAAGGATATACAATGGAGAAAAGATAGTCTCTTCAATAAGTGGTTCTAGGAAAACTGGACAGCCACATGTAAAAGAATGAAATTAGAACACTCCCTAACACCATACACAAAAATAAACTCAAAATGGATTAGAGACCAAAATGTAAGACTGGACACTACAAAACTCTTAGAGGAAAAGATAGGAAGAACACTCTTTGACATAGATCATTGAAAGATCTTTTTTGATCCACCTCCTAGAGTATTAGAAATAACAAAAATAAACAAATGAGACCTTGTGAAACTTAAAAGCTTTGGCACAGCAAAGGAAACAATAAACAAGATGAAAAGACAACCTCAGAATGGGAGAAAATATTTGCAAATTATTCAATGGACAAGGAATTAATCTCCAAAATATATAAACAGCTCATGCAGTTCAATATTAAAAAAAAACAAACAACCCAATCCAAAAATGGGCAGAAGACATAAATAGACATTTCTCCAAAGAAGACATAGAGATGGCCAAGAAGCACATGAAAATCTGCTCAACATCACTAATTATTACAGAAATGCAAATCAAAACTACAATGAGGTATCATCTCACACCAGTTATAATGGGCATCATCAGAAAATCTACAAACAACAAATGCTGGAGAGGGTGTGGAGAAAAGGGAACCCTCTTGCACTGTTGGTGGGAATATAAATTGATACAGCCACTATGATGAACAGTATGGAAGTTCCTTAAAAAAGTAAAAATAGAATTACCATATGATCCAGCAATCTCACTACTGGGAATATACCAAGAGAAATCCATAATTCAAAAAGACACATGCACCCCAATATTCATTGCAGTACTATTTGCAATAGCCAGGTCATGGAAGCAACCTAAATGCCCATCAACAGTCAATGGATAAAGAAGATTTGGTACACTTATACAATGTAATATGACTCAGCCATCAAAAAGAACGAAATTGAGTCATTTGTTGATACATGGATGGATCTAGAGACTGTCAGTCAGAGTGAAGCAAGTCAGAAAGAGAAAAACAAATATTGTATATTAACACACGTATGTGAAACCTAGAGAAATGGTATATATGAGCCAGTTTGCAGGGCAGAAGTTGAGACACAGATGGAGAGAACAAACGTATGGACACCAAGGGGGAAAACCATGGGGTGTTGGGGATGGTGGTGTGCTGAATTGGGCGATTGGGATTAACATGTATATACTGATGTGTATAAAATTGATGACTAATAAAAACCTGCTGTATAAAACAAACAAAAAAGAAATTAAGACTAAACTTTCTTTGGGTTATTTATATGGAAATATGTTAATAGAAATGTTTCAGACATTACATGAAATTCCTAAAAATCTTATATGCTCTGGTATAATGTTATAAGTCATAATTCTAGTTATTACTTTAAAATGTATATCTCCAAAATAAAAATAAATAAATAAAATAAAAGTGGAAGAGTCAGATTAGAATAAGCAAACAGAAGAAATAGAAATTCTACAAATGAAACTTATTAGAATCAGGAGGTTCAAAGAAAAGACTGAGTACAGCTGAAAGAGAATAACTAAACTGAAAGATGGATATAGAAGAATTGTATATTACTGAGGATGTAGCACCTAGGATATCAGAGATAGAAAATAGGAAATAACAATTAAAATAGGTATATGACAAATTGTAAGCCTATTAAAAATTTCAGAGGAGAATATAAAAAATTTGTAAAGAAGCAATAATTTAGCAGATAATGGCTGAGAATTTTCCATAATTAAAGAATGGAATGGATCCTCTAATTCAGGAAATATAGAAAATTTAAGTGGGATAAATAAATCCATATGTAGACATATCATAGTTAAGAATAATGACAATGACAATTACTAGATCTCAAAAGCCTTAGAGGAGGGCTTCCCTGGTGACGCAGTGGTTGAGAGTCCGCCTGCCGATGCAGGGGACATGGGTTCGTGCCCCAGTCCGGGAAGATCCCACATGCTGTGGAGTGGCTAGGCCCATGAGCCATGGCTGCTGAGCCTGTGCATCTGGAGCCTGTGCTCTGCAACTGGAGAGGCCACAACAGTGAGAGGCCCTAGTACCACACAAAAAAAAAAAAATCCCTTAGAGGAAAAAAACGATAGATAACATACAAAGAAGATAATGTGCCTATCAAGTGATTTTTCTGGAAGCCAGAAGATAGCGTAATGAATTTTAAAAGAGATTCTTTGAGGAAAAGAAAGAAGAAAACAAAACAAAAGAATAAAAACCAAAAAGAAACCATAGAAAGAACTGAGATAGTAGAATGAATGATGGGGAAATACACTGATAAATATATAGACAAATCTAAACAAAAACTAATGATATAAATATTATAATAATGTATATTCTGTTGGTGGGGGAGAACTCAAGGTAGAGTGAAAACACTAGACAACAATAATGCAATACCGAAAGTGGGGATAAAAGATAAAGTATTTCAAGTTTCAAAATTTACAAACAACTCATGTGGCTCAATATCAAAAAATCAAACAACCAAATCAAAAAATGGGCAGAAGACCTAAATAGACATTTCTCCAAAGAAAACATATAGATGGCCAAGAAGCACATGAAAAGATGCTCAACATCACTAATTATTAGAGAAATGCAAATCAAAAATACAATGAGGTATCACCTCACACCAGTCAGAATGGCCATCATCAAAAATCTACAGATAATAAATGCTGGAGACGATGTAGAGAAAAGGAAGCCCTTCTACACTGTTAGTGGGAATGTAAATTGGTGCAGCCACTATGCAAAACAGTATGGAGGTTCCCTAAAAAACTAAAAATAGAGCTACCATATGATCCAGCAATCCCACTCCTAGGCATATATCCAGAGAAAAATCTGGCTTGAAAGGATACATGCACCCCAATGTTCACTGCAGCACTATTTACAATAGCCAAGACATGGAAGCAACCTAAATGTCCATCAATAGATGACTGGATAAAGAAGATATGGTACATATATACAATGGAATATTACTCAGCCATTAAAAAGAGTGAGATAATGCCATTTGCAGCAACATGGATGGACCTGGAGGTTATCATACTAAGTGAAGTAAGTCAGACAAAGACAATATCATATCACTTATATGTGGAATCTAAAAAAAAGAAATGATACAAATGAAGTTATTTACAAAAAAGAAAGAGACTCACAGACTTAGAGAATGAACTTATGGTTATCAGGGGAAAGGCTGGGGGGAGGGATAGACTGGGAGTTTGGTGTTGGTATGTACACATTCCTATATTTAAAAGTGATAACCAACAAGAACCTACTGTATAGCGGAGGGAACTCTGGTCAGTATTCTGTAATAACCTAAATGAGAAAACAATTTGAAAAAGAATAGATACATGTATATGTATAACTGAATCACTTTGCTGTACACATGAAATTAACACATTGTTAATCAACTGTGCTCTAATATAGAATAAAAAAATTTTAAGATATAAAATATTTCAAGTTCCTTCAATTATGCTGATAATGAACAAATTTTAATTATGCATGTTAGATTTTGAAGAGTTACTCTGAAAGAAGAGAAATGTATATATTCTTTATATACCTTGTGGGAAAAAATAATTTTAACAACATTAAATTTTTAAAAGTAGAAAAAAGTAAAGTAAAAAATATGTAGAAAAATCAGGATTAATGAAGAACAGAATGTGAAAACAATCTAAATATATTAGTAAATGATTTATTTAAACAAGTTCAGCTTTCTGGCTAAGAACCGGGAGTGATCATATTGATTAAAAATATATCCAACACCACACACTTTACAAGAGTATTTTAAAAAACACAGACATAGAAAATGTTTAGAAATAGACCCGCCAAAGTGTGAGCAGATTTTAATGACTTAAAAGAGTATCTTGCTGTTTTGAAGTAACCCTAGCAGTAGACACAAATTACTTCACATCAGGGTGAACTTGATTACTCCTTGTACTATGATATGTATTCGAAATCTCATATTTAAAAGTGTATATTTTATTTTTGTGTGTATTTTTTTCACATAAAATATAATGTTTTCCCAAATTCTTTCCTATTTCATTTTTATTCCCATTTGAGATATTAGTTGCTTTATTTATTTGTTTACTATCTATCTCACTCCAGTACAATGGAAGCTCTAAGAGGTCAGAAGTTTCTGTCTGGTTAATTTATTGCTACATCTCTAGGGCCCAGAAGAATGCCTGGCAGAAATTAGATATTTAACAAATTTACATTAATATGATTATTGGCTAATATATAAACCTGGTTACCAGTAATAAATAATTTCTAGGTGTTGTTACTTATTATGCAAATTTATGTATATTCAATCTTTGGAGCACAACTAAATTTCTGCATTATGGCATTTAAATAGATATTCATAAAGGAATGATGGAAGGTTATGTGTGCAATCTGCATTTAGTTTGTATATTCCCCTCTTATTCTGTGATAATTATCTGTACAAATACAGTACTGAACTCTTACCTAATAAGACATTTCTAAAGAGACAGAATATCTTGATGTTACAAAAAGAGATATGAGAAATACATTTCATATTGCTGTAGCCATTGTAATTTTAATTCCTCTTGATTTTAACAAGTATTACATTGCAATTTGCAGATATGACTCTGGCATTTAAAAATCTGGAAAATCTAATATATCTTAGGCAGCTCTAATAAAACTGAAACTCAGACAATAAATATGACTGATAAAACCTCTCCAGAATTCTAGCTCTGCTTTAGCATTTAATGCACTTTGTTCACAGTCCTGAAGTGCTTAGTATCTCATTTATACTCTTTGTATATTCAATTCCTATGTTAGAATAATTTATGAAGATTAAAAATCCAAATGTAATATAGTTTAGGAACTATTCACAACCAGGAGCCCACACCTGCATACATTAAAACTTAAAAACTATGGCATACATATTTTAAATAGAAGCTATCTTTCCTCAACACAATTAAAGCTATTAACTCAATGAATAAATTTTGTTTGATTTTGTCATTTTGACCTATAGCTGAATGCATACATGTATAACCAAGTAATAATTTAGTTATGCATTTTCTTAACCATTTCCTGGTTTATTATCTTTTTCTCTTATTGGCAAAATGAAGATTACAATGTGTGTTCAATGTCTTTGGCCAACTGTTTTATTTGAACACACTGTCAAATGAAAGTATTTAAACTGTAATAGCACGAGTTCTACATCTGCTATTTGGTCCTGAATAATTTCCATTCACTTTTACTTTAAGGAAGAGCCACTTGACTTTCTGTTGTGGGCCCACCAACCTCTACTTTGGGTTTTCATAATTGGGTAGGGGTGAGTACCACCCTCTGGCCACAGGGGTTTGCACAGGGCCGGGGCCTGGCCAGTTAGAGAACTGGCATCCCTGATCTGTTTCTGATTCAAACGTGGATGCATGATTCAAGATGAGCCAATGAAAGCCTTCTATCAACTTATGCTAGAGATATTTGGAAGTGGAAATTTTGTTTCCACTTAAATTATTAGTCAAATAGGAGATAGGTCTTTTGTTGTTGGTGGCTATGCTTGCAAAAATCTACCTGAAGATGGATGCAACACAGATGAAAACAGAGCAAAGAGATAGAGAAATAATGATATATGTAGCTTTCTTCTCTCACTCTGGTCCATCTACACTGCCTTTATTTTTATTCTTCTAACATGCAAGATATGGTCCTTCTTTAGGGCCCCTACACTTCCCAGTTCTCTGTCTATGATGCTATTCCATTAGATATCCATACGGCTATCCTCTCACATCTTCCAGGTCATTACTCATATATAAATAAATAAGTGGCTGTTACTGAGGCTGTTACACACATCATCACTTTCCCTGCCTTATTTTTCATCATAACATTTATTGTCATATAATAAATCACGGGTTTAAAAAAATTTATCTTGTTAATGGTTGGTTTCACCCAATAGAATGAAAACTACTTGAAGTCAAAATATGTCTAATTTTTAATTAGAGAAATAAAATGCTTAAATATGTTTAAAAGGAAACAGAGTGTACAATTTGGAAAAAAGTAAATAAGGTATGCCTTTACTCAGAAGGATTTTGCAATTTGGAGTCATATATATAGAAAACCCTGTGTAGAATATACTGAGGAAACAAAATGTGCTAGGTAAAGAGGTAGGTGATTAAGAGTAAATATGAGACTATAGTATGCTCTACATAAGAGAAACTTTTATATTCTATTGTAGAGAACTTAGTGGGTAAGTGTGGTGTAAGAAGGGGGCCGACATATTGATAATACGTGTACACACACACAGAGGAAATTATGAGCCATTTGAATGACTACATGAGTGTGCCATTCCTGTGTCACTTTTAGATTAGAGGCTCTTTTATATATAATATATATATATAATATATTATGTATATTACCACTGTAAAATTATCTACTGAGCTTTTCACTTGGGTAACATGACTTAAATTCATATACTATGTTAGTGATATTCAGAGCCTCATGATATTGCTGGAGGAACTTGTGAAGCACAACCTTGATTACAGTCTCAATGAAATTATATGACAAGCTGTTGAAGAATAGGGGCTAATTGAATTTCAAACTTACAGTATGAGGATATTTAACACTTTTGAATGAGTCAATGAATGATTGAATAGATCAATACATGAATATATACATTTGTATACTCTCATGGTTTAATCTTACTTACATTTATAAAAACAAATTGTAAAATCTATTAAAAATAAAGCCAACATTAATGACATTTCTGAGAGTAATGGATTTTGATGTATTGGTATATTTTCAGAGGTATCAAGATTCTTTTTTAGTTATCTTTAAACTTAATTTTTTAAAATAAAAATCTTAATCATATTCTAACAAGATTTTTTTTCTAGATAAGTTATAATCTTTCTATGATAAGAGACCGGGAACAAAATAGCATGTCTTGGTATACCAAAATATTGAACACATTGAAAAATAGGGGACTGTAATTTCAGCTAGCCACCTTATATGCCACACAGTACTTTAAACACATATTTTTATTCTCTTGGAATAGTTTCTTGTGGTTCTAAAAACAGAATTGATGTTTTACAAACTAGCTCTTCTAACTCCTAAATCCACTTGGATTTTTAAATACAATCTAAAATATAGGTAGGTAAATGCTTCCTTTCAGGAAAAATATTTTCAAAGAAAAAATAAAGAACTTAATAAAAGGAATGAATTGGCAACCATTTGAGGTTTTGTTTGTTTCAATTTGTTTTGTTTTCTTTTTAATAATGACATATTTAATACTATTCTAATAGGATATTTCAACAATATTCCTGCTTTAAAGATTTCCAATTAATTTGCTTACTTTGAGAATGGATTTTGAACCAGTTGACTAAACATAGAACCAATACACAGATACACATACACAGAGAAAGCATAGTCCTAGTGCTATGCTTCTCAAATTGAATGTGCACCTGAATCACCTCAGGATCTTGTTAAATGCAGATTCTGATTTAGTAGGTCTAGTTCAGGACCTGGATTCTTCATCCTTAACAAGCAATACCCATACTGCTGCTCCACGGACCTCACTTTGAGGACCTCACTTGGCTCAAAGTTAGGCCCAATATGTTTTCACCTCAAAGTTCTTTACATGATTTTTCTATTGTCCTCTTCTTTTTAATATTACAGAAGAAAAAGCTTAAAATGTTATGTTCCCCAATCTTCTTATTGTTCTTCCTGATTAATATTTTTCTTATGAAGAAAATATTAGGTTTCTTTATCTCAAAACCCTAAACTACTTCTACCTGTTAGTCAAATAGAGTTTTATCTATAGAATCAAAGCTTTCCAATTTTTCCTTAATACTTTTTGAATATTTTTTCTATTCTTTTTCAATATTCTGCAATTTCATTGGATTGTCAGGTACTGTCTTTCAGGTTGTTTGCCTTTTTTCTGTTGTTTTATTGTTAATTATTTTTCTTGAGTTCTAGGAGAATTGCAAAAATATGACTTTTCATTGAATCTTTTGCCATTCTGCATTTAGTAAATTTGTATTTTCTCCCTGCTCTCTTATTTTCTTCTTTGTAATTATCCTAGTACGGGGACTAGTGTCGGTTCGTTTTCAATAGATTAAAAATTTTTCATAAATGTGAGATTAAAACAAAAGAGCAAACACTATATATTTTATATATATTATTTATTAAATTTATTCAATCATTTGTATACATTCATTAATTATTTTATTTATGTAAACATTCATTGGATTGCACTTATTCTTCAACAGCTTATGGTATAACTGATTCCACAGGCAGAATAACTATTGAAATCCTGGGACTCCTGGGTAGATAGCCCCATTTACTTACCTTTGCTTGTTGATGCTACTGCCCCAGAGTCTTCTGTTTGTTGCAACTGCTGACTCTTAAAGAAGATA
Organism: Grampus griseus; assembly: GCF_964374135.1. Taxonomy (NCBI): domain Eukaryota; kingdom Metazoa; phylum Chordata; class Mammalia; order Artiodactyla; family Delphinidae; genus Grampus; species Grampus griseus. The sequence continues at coordinate 34,669,933 of NC_139014.1, read as the reverse complement.
CAATTTTCCAGCTTCTGATTATTAAAGCCTCCAATCAGGAGAGAACACCACTGATGTTTTTTGTTGTTGTTGTTTGTTATTTTGACTGCTACTTTGAAGAGTAGTTCCACAGATGTGATCTTCATATTCATACTAAAATCATGACATAAGAAAAAAACATACAGTGAATAGTTGTGGGGAGCTGGTGAGGCTCCATTCTTACTATCCAGCTGGGGGTCTGAACAGTTCAACTCTTTAATTCTGACCTATTGCTATTATATCTCATAAACATTTCTGAACATTCTAACAAGCTGATGACACCCTCCTTGGTTTCCATTTGTACCAAAAAGAAATTGCTCTTGCATTTATGTTTCATTGGTCACAATGATGAGAATCTGGGAGCAGGGCTGGGAAGCCTGAGTGCATTTTGCCATCTTAGTATGAAGTCTGTTCTGTCCCTGTACTGTTCCATGCAAGACTGTACCAGAGTGCTATAAATCCTGTGAAGACATATTCAACTGTTAAAGACATGAGTTCTGTATAAACATAGCCTGAGAACCACAGGGTGTACTTCTAATGCTTCAAGGATTACAAAAATATAAATAGCAATAAATATAGAAAATAAAAAGTATTTTGATTTGCTAGAATATCATCTCTTTGACTTTATGACCAAGCATGTGTCTTATGACAAATCAATTTCTGATCAATATATAAATTTCTGATTCATGAAGATAAGAAGTTGATAACTGAAACAAATATGCAAATATGTTGTTAAACCAAATTTTTAAAATTGTTTTTTAAATTGATAAAATAATCTCACAAAAGTATAAATAGCTACTTGGATATATGAAATAACAAAAAAACATTGCATAATTACTTTTTCATTAAATATACTAAAAATAAAAACCTGTGAATATAAATAAAAACTTTTAAAGAATATAAAATTTCTCAATAGCAGGAGTATAAAATACTAAATATTTGTTCATTTGTTGTCAATGACATCTGTGGTATGAATAATTTGCTTTTCTTTCTGCTTTCATCTCTTTTTTGTTTTAAGAAATACATATATATATTTCTATAACTTTGCATTCTCTTTAAAATATTTCAGTTTTTTAACATTTGTTGAGACATGTTTTACTTAACATATGGACTATCCTGGAGAATGTTCCATGTACAGTTGAGAAAACTATGTATTCTGTTGTTGATGTGTGCAGTGCCTTTTCCTTCTGGAGATCCCACTATTGGTATGATTCATGGTGTCCCACAGGTATCTTAGCTCTGTTTGTTTTTCTTCATTCTTTTATTATCTGCTCCTCAGACTAACTTCAATTGACCTATCTTCAAGTTTGTTGATATTTTCTTCTGCCTGCTCAAATCTGCTGTTGAAATTCTCTAATGAATTTTTATTTTATTGTACTCTTTGGCTCCAGAATTTCTGTTTGGTTCCTCTTTGTAATTTCTGCCTTTCTGTTGATATTTTCTAACTGTTTATATATTGTTCTATATTTTCTTTAGCTATTTGTACATGGTTTTCTTTAGCTTTTTGAGTGCAGTTAAGACCATTAATTTTAAGTCTTTTTCTTATAAGTCCAATATCTATGTTTCCTCAGGGACAGTTTCTGTTCATTTCTCCTGTGAATAGGCCATAGTTTCTTGTTTATTTTCATTTCATAATTTTTGTTGCAACATAAGAATTTTGAATATTATAATTCAGTTACTCTGGAAATCTTTTGCTTTTCCTTCCTCAGGGTTTATTTTTATTGCCTTATATGTGTTGTGGTTTTTTGTTTAGTGAGTTTTCTAAACTATTTTCATAAACTTTGTATTCTTTGTTGTGTGTGGTCTCTGAATTCACTGTTGCTTTACCTTATGGTCAACTAATGTTTTTACAGAGATTTCCTTGAGCAACTAAAACCAGAACATAGAAATAAAGAAAATAAAAGAGAAAAAAACCGCTCCTAATCTTAGGAAATTTGGCCTGTGTTGAGGCATTACTTTAATACTTAGGCAGGCATTTACAACTCTGCCTATGTCTTCTGTTCCTGCTTCTCTAAACCTAGGGATTAATTAGCCTGGGATAAAGGCTTAGGATATTTTCATGTCTTTTCTGAGCATGTGTCTGGCTCTGGCCTTGAATGTGGCTTTCTAAATTCCCTGGTATAAGCAGGTGTTTTTCAATTCTCTAATTTCCCAAAGAAACTCTTTCATCAGCTTTTCCTCCCAGGCTTCTACATGTCTATTGTTTGCCTCAACTATAATCTTCTTCATGTAGCAGTGGGTTGTTCGTTTGTTTTACAATGATTCCAAGGACTGTAGTTGTTTTTCTGTGCTGAAAGAATTCAGAGCTAGGTGAAATAAAGGCAGCACCTCTGTCATTCCTTCAGGTAGCCCCTGATAGAACAAAATAGACCACTACAATCCTTGTAGAATAATGCCTGCTTTGCTCCCTCAATAACCTAGAGTCAGAATCCCACACTCAGAGTGTAGGCTGTCTCTGAACCAGAGAGGTGGGTGTGGCATGGGAAAGTAAAACTATCATAAAGATTTTCTTATCATTTTTAAATTGCAATTTTTTGATTCAGCATTCCATTTGTTGCTGTAACCATTGAATATTTTCCAACATTCTGACAACTAGATCCATACAGCTTTTGCTTAAATTTTGGTGTTTCTATGGAGGGACAAGTCCTTGGAACTAACTATTTTGCCATTTTTTGCTGATGTCATTCCTCACTGAGTATTTTTGTAGATAGAATATTATTGGAACAAAACTACACTCTATTCTTTTTTTACATACTCTGTAGCTGCTTTTGAACTACAGCAGCAGAGTTGAGTATGTTCAATAGATACTTTCTGAACTGCAAAGAATAGAATATTTACTACCTGGCCCTTTATAGAAAATGTTAGCTTGCCTCTGCTCTAGGCTAAGGGAGTCCAGGGGTATATAACTTCTATCACAGAAGTGAGAGTGGTCTCTAGGAAAAAGCCTACAAAGTTTTGGCCACTGATAATAAAAAGAATCAGCCAGAGAAATACTGACTTTGTTTAATGTTGTATATAATATTTTCCACCTGGAGAATGGGATTAGAGTAGATTAGATTGGTGCTTTCACACTATGTAGTGTAGAATGCTATGGTTCTCCAGGTTTGTTGGGGTTGACAGCTGGTGTAAGGTTCTGTGAACCTCATTGTGTTTTAACCAGAACAGTCTCACTTTATTTGTCTTGTATTATATATCAGGTTGTGCATAAAATTTCATTTGTAAAGAAGGTTATTTTGCTTTAAAAAATTAAGAAAATCACTTATTTGATTAATTTTATCTTTAATCCATAAAATTTATATCTAATTACAGAATTGTAAACACTGAATTCATAATTGTTGTATCCTTATTTTACATTACTCTTCTGTGACCCCACAAATAATTTTCAAATTAGATACCAATCAATATATTGACATCTCATAGAAAAGAGTGTTTTGATCAAATATTTAAATTTCTGCTTATTTATACAATGATTTGTAAGTCTTCATAAAGTAGAGGCTTTCTCAGGTAAATATAAATTCAATTACTGCAATTCTGTAATTTGATACATGATAAATCTCATAGATTATTCCAAAAAGGATTTTTCAATTTATAATTGGCTATATACAGGGGGGGAAAAAAACAGGCACATATAGAGAAAGAGAGGGAGGGAAAGAGAGGGCTGTAATGGAAGAAAGTGTGACTGCTTTAAGTCAGGGTACTAAAGGGGGTTATTTTAGGAAAAAATGGTTGAACTTTCAATTTTATAGTCTTGTTATTTCAGCCTTAATGCTTTTAAGAACTTGGACTATTATTTTATATTTTTACAAAAGTTGGAAAAGAATATACAAGTGATCATATTTGGGGGAAAAACACATATATCTGCTCTCTAAAGAATTTTGGATCTGAACCAGGTAATTATGGGTCTTATTAAGAATTATTCACCATCAAAATGTCTACAATGTCTTGTTTGTCTTATTTGTGTGAAGACCCTTAATTTTGACAAAATTTTGTTGCTTTTCCCAAGCTTTTATGTTCATCACCTATTAAAAATTTTTAAATCCTAATGTCTCAAAAGGCTGTTTTGTGAAGTCAATGCTACATTGGTTTTTAGGAAAATGTCCTGAGAGTTTCCTCAAATTGTAGCCACACTATTTTCTTATTCTTCAATAATAAGCTTGCTATCTGGTGCATATAACATAAACATAAGCTAAGAAAATAAAAATCCAGCCCTCTAAAGCATGTAGATAAATGTTATCACAGAAATGGAGTGGTGATGTAAGCTCATGTAAAAGTCATTTAGAAGAACAATATGATCCCTAGTTCATTTATCTTTGACATATGAATGTACTAATGATCTTCTCACTTTTTTCAGTCTTTTCACAATTGCTACATATCCTAGACTGCCTGAGATGTTTTCAAGGTTCTAAATTTAAGAACTACAGTGAGTCCCTTACACAGGAATGAGTTCTATCCGGGAGTACATTTGTAGGTCCAATTTGTTTTTAAGTCCAACAAAGTTAGTCCAGGTACCCAACCAATACAACTGGCTATATAGTACTGTATTGTAATAGGTTTATACTTTTCACACAGATAATACATAAGAAACAAACAAAAAAAATACAGAAAACATTTTTAACGTTACAGTACAGTACATTGAAAAGTACAGTAGTACAGTACAACAGCTGGCATACAGTGAACAGGCAAGGAGAGTTACTAACTGGAGGAGGGAGAAGAGGTGGCAGATGGGGAGTTGAGGAAGATGGTGGAGGGTAAGATGTGGAGATCACCTTCCTCCCCACAGATACACCAGAGATACATCTACATGTGGAACAACTCCTACAGAACACTTACCAAATGCTGGCCGAAGACCTCAGACCTCCCAAAAGGCAAGAAACTCCCTTCGTAACTGGGTGGGGCAAAAGAAAAAAGAACAGAGACAAAAGAATAGGGACGGGACCTGCACAAGTGGGAGGGAGCCAAGAAGGAGGAAAGGTTTCCACACACTAGAAGCCCCTACGTAGGCAGAGACTGTGGGTGGCAGAGGGGGGATGCTTTGGAGCCACGGAGGAGAGTGCAGCAACAGGGGTTCAGAGGGCAAAGCAGAGAGATTTCCACACAGAGGATCGGTGCCAACCAACACTCACCATCCCAAGAGGTTTGTTTGCTCACCCAGGCGGAGCTGGGAGCTGAGGGTTGGGCTTCGGTCGGAGCACGGGGAGAGGACTGGTGGCGTGAACACAGCCTGAAGGGGTTAGTGCACCCCAGCTAGCCAAGAAGGAGTCCAGGAAAAAGTCTGGACCTGCCAAAGAGGCAAGAGACATTTTCTTCCCTCTTTGCTTCCTGGTGCGTGAGGAGAGTGGATTAAGAGCACTACTTAAAGGAGCTCCAAAGACGGGTGAGAGCCGCAGCTAACAGCGCAGACCCCAGAGATGGGCATGAGACACTAAAGCTGCTGCTGCCACCACCAAGAAGCCTGTGTGTGATCACAGGTCACTATCCACACCGCTCTTCTGGGGAGGCTGTGCAGCCCACCACTCCCAGGGTCCTGGGATCCAGGGACAACTTCCCCCGGGAGAACACATGGCATGCCTCAGGCTGGTGCTACATCACACTGACCTCTAGCACTGCAGGCTCGCCCTGCATTCCGTACCACTCCCTCAGCCCTGCCAGAGTGAGCCAGAGCCCCCGAATCAATGGCTCCTTTAACTCCGTCCTCTCTGAGCAAAGAACAGACGCCCTCCTGCAACCTACATGCAGAGGCAGGGTCAAATGCAAAGCTAAACCCCAGGAGCTGTGCGAACAAAGAAGAGAAAGGGAAATCTCTCCTAGCAGCCTCTGAAGCAGTGGATTAAATCTCCACAATCAACATGATGTACCCTGCATCTGTGGAATACCTGAATAGATAATGAATCATCCTAAATTGAAGAGGTGGACTTTGAGAGCAAGATTTATTATTTTTCCCCTTTTCCTCTTTTTGTGAGTGTATATGTGAATGCTTCTGTGTGAGATTTTGTTGGTATAGCTTTGCTTTCACCATTTGTCCTAGGGTTCCATCCATCCATTTTTTTGTTGTTTTCTTTTACTTTAAAAATTTTTTTCTTAAAAATTATTTTTTTATTTTAATAACTTTATTTTATTTTACCTTATTTTATTTTATCCTCTTTCTTTCTTTCTTCCTTTCTACTTTTTCTCCCTTTTATTATGAGCCATGTGGATGAAAGGCTTTTGGTGCTGCAGCAAGGAGTCACTGCTGTGCCTCTGAGTTGGGAGAGCCAAATTCAAGACACTGGTCCACAAGAGACCTCCCAGCTCCACATAATATCAAATGGCAAAAATGTCCCAGAGAGCTCCATCTCAACAGCAACACCCAGCTTCACTCAACGACCAGCAGGCTAAGGTGCTTGACACCCTATGCCAAACAACTAGCAAGACAGGAACACAAAACCACCCATTAGCAGAGAGGCTGCCTAAAATCATAATAAGGCCACAGACATCCCAAAACACACCACCAGATGTGGACTTGCCCACCAGAAAGACAAGATCCAGCCTCATCCACCAGAACACAGGCACTAGTCCCCTCCACCAGTAAGCCTATATAGCCCACTGAACCAATTTTAGCCACTGGGGACAGACACCAAAAACAACGGGAACTATGGACCTGCAGCCTGCAAAAAGCAGGCCCCAAACACAATAAGATAAGCAAAATGAGAAGACAGAAAATCACAGAGCAGATGAAGGAGCAAGATAAAAACCCACCAGACCTAACAAATGAAGAGGAAATAGCCTGTCTACCTGAAAAAGAATTCAGAATAATGATAGTAAAGATGATCCAAAATCTTGGAAATAGAATAGAGAAAATGCAAGAAACATTTAACAAGGTCCTAGAAGAACCAAAGATGAAACAAGCAATGATGAACAACAAAATGAATGAAATTAATAATACTCTAGAATGGATCAATAGCAGAATAACTGAGGCAGAAGAATGGATAAGTGACCTGGAGGATAAAAAATTGGAAATAACTACTACAGAGCAGAATAAAGAAAAAAGAATGAAAAGAACTGAGGACAGTCTCAGAGACATCTGGGACAATATTAAAAGCACCAACATTCGAATTATAGGGGTTCCAGAAGAAGAAGAGGAAAAGAAAGAGACTGAGAAAATATTTGAAGACATTATAGTTGAAAACTTCCCTAATATGGGAAAGGAAATAGTTAATCAAGTCCAGGAAGCACAGAGAACCCATACAGGATAAATCCAAGGAGAAAAATGCCAAGACACATTAATCAAACTGTCAAAAATTAAATACAAAGGAAACATATTAAAAGCAGCAAGGGAAAAACAACAAATAACACACAAGGGAATCCCAATAAGGTTAACAGCTGATCTTTCAGCAGAAACTCTGCAAGCCAGAAGGGACTGGCAGGGCATATTTAAAGAGAGGAAGGAGAAAAACCTACAACCAAGATTACTCTACCCAGCAAGTATCTCATTCAGATTTGATGGAGAAATTAAAACCTTTCCAGAGAGGCAAAAGCTGAGAGAGTTCAGCACCACAAAACCAGCTTTACAAAAAATGCTAAAGGATCTTCTCTAGGCAAGAAACACAATAGAAGGAACAGACATACAATAACAAACCCAAAACAATTAAGAAAATGGGAATAGGAACATACATATCGATAATTACCTTAAATGTAAATGGATTAAATGTTCCCACCAAAAGACACAGACTGGCTGAATGGATACAAAAACAAGACCCATCTATATAGTGTCTACAAGAGTCCCACTTCAGACATAGAGACACATAAAGACTGAAAGTGAGGGGATGGAAAATGATATTCCATGATAATGGACACCAAAAAAAGCTGGAGTAGCAATTCTCATATCAGACAAAATAGACTTTAAAATAAAGACTATTAGCAGAGACAAAGAAGGACACTACATAATTATCAGGGGATCAATCCAAGAAGAAGATATAACAATTGTAAATATTTATGCACCCAACATAGGAGCACGTCAATACATAAGGCAAATGCTAACAGCCATAAAAGGGGAAATCAAAAGTAACACACTCATAGTAGGGGACTTTAACACCCCACTTTCACCAATGGACAGATCATCCAAAATGAAAATAAATAAGGAAACCCAAGCTTTAAATGATACTTTAAACAAGACGGACATAATTGATATTTATAGGACTTTCCATCGAAAAACAAAAGAATACACATTTTTCCCAAGTGCTCATGGAACATTCGCCCGGATAGATCATATCTTGGGTTACAAATCAAGCCTTGGTAAATTTAAGAAAATTGAAATCATATCAAGTATCTTCTCTGACCCCAAAGCTATGAGACTAGATATCAATTACAGGAAAAGATCTGTAAAAATACAAACACATGGAGGATAAACAATACACTACTTAATAACGAAGTGACCACTGAAGAAAGCAAAAAATACCTAGAAAGAAATGACAATGGAATGACAACCCAAAACCTATGGGATGCAGCAAAAGCAGTTCTAAGAGGGAAGTTTATAGCAATACAATCCTACCTTAAGAAACAGGAAACATCTCGAATAAAGAACCTAACCTTGCACCTATAGCAATTAGAGAAAGAAGAACAAAAAAAAAAAAAAAAAAAAAAAACAAGCAGAAGGAAAGAAATCATAAAAATCAGATCAGAAATAAATGAAAAGGAAACTAAGGAAACAATAGCAAATATCAATAAAACTAAAAGCTGGTTCTTTGAGAAGATAAACAAAATTGATAAACCATTAGCCAGACTCATCAAGAAAAAAAGGGAGACGACTCAAATCAATAGAATTAGAAATGAAAAAGGAGAAGTAACAACTGACACTGCAGAAATACAAAAGATCATGAGAGATTACTACGAGCAACTCTATTCCAATAAAAGGGACAACCTGGAAGAAATGGACAAATTCTTAGAAATGCACAACCTGCCAAGACTGAATCAGGAAGAAACAGAAAATATGAGCAGACCAATTACAAGCACTGAAATTGAAACTGTGATTAAAATTCTTCCAACAAACAAAAGCCCAGGACTGGAGGGCTTCACAGGTGAATTCTATCAAACATTTAGAGAAGAGCTAACACCTATCCTTCTCAAACTCTTCTAAAATATAGCAGAGAGAGGAACACACCCAAACTCATTCTACGAGGCCACAATCACCCTGATACCAAAACCAGTCAAGGATGTCACAAAGAAAGAAAACTACAGGCCAATATCACTGATGAACATAGATGCAAAAATCCTCAACAAAATACTAGCAAACAGAATCCAACAGCACATTAAAAGGATCATACACCATGATCAAGTGGGGTATATTCCGGAAATGCAAGGATTCTTCAGTATACGTAATCAATCAATGTGATACACCATATTAACTAATTGAAGGAGAAAAACCATATGATCATCTCAATAGATGCAGAGAAAATTTCTTCAAAATTCAATACCAATTTATGATAAAAAGCCTGCAGAAAGTAGGCATAGAGGGAACTTTCCTCAACATAATAAAGGCCTTATATGACAAACACACAGCTAACATTGTCCTCAATGGTGAAAAACTGAAAGCATTTCCACTAAGATCAGGAAAAAGACCAAGTTGCCCACTCTCACCACTATTATTCAAAAATAGTTTTGGAAGTTTTAGCCACAGCAATCAGAGAATAAATGGAAATAAAAGGAATCCAAGTCGGAAAAGAAGAAGTAACGCTGTTACTGTTTGCAGATGACATGATACTATACATATAGAATCCTAAAGATGCTACCAGAAAACTGCTAGAGCTAATCAATGAATTTGGTAAAGTAGCAGGTTACAAAATTAATACCCAGAAATCTCTGGCATTCCTATACACTAATGATGAAAAACTGAAAGTGAAATCAAGAAAACTGTCCCATTTACCATTGCAACAAAAATAATAAAATATCTAGGAATAAATCTACCTAAGGAGATAAAAGACCTGTATGCAGAAAATTATAAGACAGCGATGAAAGAAATTAAAGATGATGCCAATAGATGGAGAGATATACAATGTTCTTAGATTGGAAGAATCAACATTGTGAAAATGAATCTGCTACTGAAAGCAATCTACAGATTCAATGCAATCCCTATCAAACTACCAATGGCATTTTTCACAGACTAGAACAAAACATTTCACAATTTTTATGGAAACACAAAAGACCCCGAATAGCCAAAGCAATCTTGAGAATGAAAAACGGAGCTGGAGGAATAAGGCTCCCTGACTTCAGACTATACTACAAAGCTACAGTATTCAAGAGAGTATGGTACTGGCACAAAAACAGAAATATAGATCAATGGAACAGGATAGAAAGCCCAGAGATAAACCCACCCACATATGGTCACCTTATCTTTGATAAAGGTGGCAGGAATGTACAGTGCAGAAAGGACAATCTCTTCAATAAGTGATGCTGGGGAAACTGGACAGGTACATGTAAAAGTATGAGATTAGATCACTCTAACATACACATACACAAAACTAAGCTCAAAATGGATTAAAGACCTAAATGTAAGGCCAGAAACTATCAAACTCTTTGAGGAAAACATAGGCAGAACACTCTATGCCATAAATCACAGCAAGATCCTTTTTGACCCACCTCCTAGAGAAATGGAAATAAAAACAGAAATAAACAATGGGACCTAATGAAACTTCAAAGCTTTTGCACAGCAAAGGAAACCATAAACAAGACCAAAAGACAACCCTCAGAATGGGAGAATATATGTGCAAATGAAGCAACTGACAAAGGATTAATCTCTAAAATTTACAAGTAGCTCATGCAGCTCAATAACAAAAAAACAAACAACCCAATCCAAAAATGGGCAGAAGACCTAAATAGACATTTCTCCAAAGAAGATATACAGACTGCCAACAAACACATGAAATAATGCTCAACATCATTAATCATTAGAGAAATGCAAATCAAAACTACAGTGAGGTATCATGTCACATCAGTCAGAATGGTCATCATCAAAAAATCTAGAAACAATAAATGCTGGAGAGGGTGTGGAGAAAAGGGAACGTTCTTTCACTGCTGGTGGGAATGTTAGTTGGTACAGCCACTATGGCGAACAGTATGGAGGTTCCTTAAAAACCTACAAATAGAACGACCATATGACCCTAGCAATCCAACTACTGGGCATATACCCCGAGAAAACGATAATTCAAAAAGAGTAATGTACCAAAATATTCATCGCAGCTCTATTTACAATAGTCAGGAGATGGAAACAACCTAAGTGTCCATCATTGGATGAACGGATAAAGAATATATGGTACATATATACAGTGGAATATTACTCAACCATTAAAAGAAACGAAATTGAGCTATTTGTAATGAGGTGGATGGACCTAGAGTCTGTCATACAGAGTGAAGTAAGTCAGAAAGAGAGAGACAAATACCGTATGCTAACACATATATATGGAATTCAAGAAAAAAATATGTCATGAAGAACCTAGGGGTAAGACAGGAATAAAGACATAGACCTACTAGAGAATGGACTTTAGGATATGAGGAGGGGGAAGGGTAAGCTTTGACAAAGTGAGAGAGTGGCATGGACATATATATACTATCAAGTGTAAACTCGATAGCTAGTTGGAAGCAGCCACATAGCACAGGGAGATCAGCTCAGTGCTTTGTGACCACCTGGAGGAGTGGGATAGGGAGGGTAGGAGGGAGGGAGATGCAAGAGGAAGAGATATGGGAACATGTATGTGTGTGGCTGATTTACTTTGTTATAAAGCAGAAACTAACACGACTGTGAAGCAATTATACTCCAATAAAGATGTAAAAAAACAATTATAGTTATTTTAAATTTTTGCCTACTCACTCAAATGTTTGAACCATTTGTTGATCTGTATCTATTTTTCTTTCCTCTCAGTTATTGGTTATGTATTCTTGTCTTTCCCATGTCTAGTGATTTTTTTATGCGTGTGATAGATGTTGTATGTAAACCAAAACTGTACTGGCTTCCCCTTTTCCTCTACTACTCAAATAGCTCATCTGAGTCAGGAATGGGACAAGGTTTCAGTAAAGGGCTCAGTTTATGCGTGGTTTGCTTCTAGAATGAGAGCCCAGCACTCTCTATCTTGTTGACACTAAAATAATTATGGGAGTTCTAGTTCTTTTTCTCAGAGGTTTCCGTATCAATATCTCATTGAGACCCCAGCAATCTCTATCTTCTGAGTCTAAAAGATTGTGGGACATCTAGCTTTTACTTTCAGAGATCCCCATCCAGCATTCTCGATTTTCTTGCCACGTAACTTCAGAATTCAGCAAGTATTTTGACAAAAGGTACAGCATTTTAATGAGAAAGTTCTAAATTAATTAAGTACCACAAGTTTGTAGGGCACCTCACTCTGCCTTCTGAATGTGTTTACTGTATTTATGAAGTGTCCTGCTCCAAACAGCTTCAAGATCTTGCAGTTGTCCAGAGAAGAAGGCCAGCAGTGTGCTTGAAGTAGATTTTTTTTTTCCTAAGCACTGGAAGACAGAGGGAGATTCACTCTGATTTTTAGAAGCTTTCAGTATCCCACAGGAATCTAGATTTCAGTAAATATCTTCTAGGGAAAACAGATTGTATGTTCACGTTTCCTCATTTTAAATTAGTTGCATTAACCACCAGCAACCTCTAAAAGTGCTATTGATTTCTCTTTCTTCCAAGCAGAGGATCTTTGTCTAATCAAGACCACCCCTTAGTCCATGTCCAATATTGGCAAAAGCCCCTGGAAGATGGTAAGCACATCTTTCCTCCTGGAGATTTCATTCATCTATTACTCATTGCTTCCACAGTTCCTTGATGAATGACAATATGATTTTTCTTTTAATGAACAAGACTCTTTCTATGTTTCAGTGGGATCATCAGCTTATCACTAGTACACACTAATCAGAAGTGCCAAAATTTTCTGGGGATTTTTTAAAGGGATCTATCTTTTCTTGAGGATCTATTTGTAGCATTTGATTTTAAATTCATGAAAACATTTAGTATTTATTTCAGTGAGAGTTAATTAAGTAGTTATTCATTTTACTTTTTTAAACTTTTTACTTTTTTTTACTTTTTTAAACTTATTGTTTAAAACTTATAGTTGTTCATTTTACTTTTTTAAACTTATTGTCTTTTTATCTTGTGTTGGTCTTTACTTTCAATCCTTAGCTAAGCAGAAACATTTCTGTGTGTTAATATGAATCAACTTAATACAACTACTTTGACTTATAAACTCCTATTTCCTTCTATCTGGACTGGAAGAAACCTCTACTTTGGGGATTCTGTTCCATTCTTAACATTATGAAAGCCATATAAATGTTCTGGGACATACAATACCAGGTTTCAGATGGATGTAAAGGATACATTCTTCCCTTCCTTGATTTAGAGATCTAAATATTTTACAAATTGTTTTCACTATTTTTGTGTGTTTTCTTTAAATCTGACTTGTTCCTGAGCTCCAGGCTTACATTCTGTGTGCTGGTTAATTTTACCCAAACATCCTTACATTTCCTTAAACTCTGTATTAGTCATATTACATAAATTACATATCACCTTTATTTCCAAACTTGTAGATTCCCCAAACTTTAACAATAATAAAAGTAACAGCAACAACAACACTTTTTCTGATCTGAACTCACCTCTCCAAAGCATAGGTTGGATATCCAGGCTTCATCTTTTGTTTCTGTCTTCTCTATTTGCCTGTATTAAATTATAGGCAAGAGCTATTCCTCTAGTTCTTAATAGCTCTGAGTCTGACACAATACTAATTTAGTTTTTCATTAGTACTTGGGCTGAAGTATTTTACTAGCTATCAACTTGTCTTTTAACCTTAATCTCTCTTCCCACCTCCAAAATTGTAATGTTCTACCAAATTATATATCTGAATATCAAATTTGATCATGAAAAGATCATTTCTCTCTGCTGGTCTTGGCTACTTTGGCTCAAGTCCAAATTACATCCTCAAAATTTCCTTTCTGAAATGTTTATCTCAGTGTTCCTATTCCCTCATCTTATGTTCCAGCCATTTGAAATTTCAGTGTTTCTACTCGGAGTTCCACACTTTCTGACCACAGTACAGAAAATCGTTTGACCTTGCTACTTGAAAAAGTATTCCCAGTACCTCCTTATCTATCTTCCCATCAGTCACAGATCCTTATTCTACCCAGTCTTCAATATCCCACTTGAATTCTTCTCTATGTAGTCTTCTTGAATTAACCCCTCTGAATCCCTACAGTTTAAATTTACTATAGTAATGTATCCATACTTCTCTGAGAGGACTTATACTGGCTACCTGATATTAACTTTGTATCTTATTTTCTATACTAGACCTTAAACATACAATGATAAAATAATAAAATCATAAAAATATTAAATAAATATATTTAAAAACATTTCACTGACTTAAAAACGAACATAAAGAAATTATGGAAGTTTCAGAAAAGCCATTGTATTCATTTACTGGGGCTGTCATAACAAAATGCCACAGACTGGGTGGCTTAAATAATAGAAATTTATTTTCTCACTGCTCTGGAATTTGGAAGTACAAATCAAGGTTCTGGCAGATTTAGATTCTCTGAGACCTCAGTCCTTGTTTTGCAGATGACCATCTTCTTGCTGTGCCCTCACATGGCCTTTTCTCTGTGCACCCATCCCTGGTGTCTCTTCCTGGTCTTATAAAGGCACCAATCCTATTGGATTGAAACCCCACTCTTATGACTTCATTTAGAATCAATTACCTCTTTAAAGGACCTGTCTCCAAACAGTCACTTTCTGAGGTATACTGGGGGTTAGGAATTCAATATATGAATTTCGAAGAGACACACCTTAGTCCATAACAGGTATGAAGAAAAAACAAATGTCATATGCAATCTCATCACAAAGAGAGAAGTCTATTCATTATAAGCATTCTGTATTAAGCAGTCTTATATTTGAACTTTGTGCACAAATTGCATTATTTTCTTCAGCCAGATGTCATATTGAGGAGAGTACAAAATTGGAAGATAACTTTTTTGAGGGCTATTGCAACATTTTGCAAATTGATCTGCAGAAAATATTTTTATCACTTTATTTCCATCCGAACATTGATAAACCAATATTGATTATTACAATTTTAACTCCTCTTGGCTAACTGATGAGAAAAAGTGATATCTTGTACTAACTTTAGTTCATTTACTTAATTTAAATGTTAACAGTTTTATTGATTTATTCCATAAATATTTACAAATATCTATTATGTTCTTGTTACTCTGCAGGAACTCAAGGTTCAATGCGGGATAAAACAGATGATAGTTCCTACTCACCAGAAACCTAAATCTAGGATAGCAAAAAAAAATTAAGATGACACAAAAAATGGTTTTGTAAATACAAAAAACAATACATGCTGCACAGTGTTAGGAAATTGTATAGGCAATTTTCCCTGAAATAATATTTATTCTTGTTAATTGGTTATTTAAACTTATTATTTGGGAACTAGTTTTTTGTTTCCTTTGCCTATTTTTTCAGTTGGGGTGTTTGTCTTTTTCTAATTGGCCACATTAAAGAAAACTTAAAAGAAAAATAAATCCAGCACAATGCCATAATCCAAAAGTTAGGGCTAAATTTTTTATTATGAATTGTTTTCCATTCAATGTATATATGTGTATTTTTTTAAGTATTTATTTAATATGGTAATACAATTTTAGACCCTGTTCTTTTCTCTAATAATAATAATCTGTAATTACTTAGTTTGATTAATTATTTCCCTGTTGCTTCTATTTTCTGTGTTTCTAACTCGAATGTAAGTACAAGAGTTCATGGCACTTTCTTGTCCATCTCATTCTATTTATTACTAATGCTTAGAACAATTTGGCTATTACTAAAATATACAATGGATAATAAAGCATAAATAATTTTAGTGAATACAGTTTTTATACTTAAGATTCTTGAAGATAGTGCAATATTACATAGATTGGATATTTTATTAATTATTCTAACCTTTCCATTTATTTGACAGTGCTTTCAAATATTACATAATTAATTAATATGTTAATCAACACCAGAATGCATATGGATTTTTTTCATTTTCTTCTTCATTGTCTCCATAATGTGGGAAAATTGATCCAAAGAGGATTTACCAAATTTTCCAAGCAGTTTGGCATCGAGGTTAAGCTTACAGACTTCAAAAGGACTGCTTCTAATTCTAGGCCCCATCACTTACCAACCTTGTGACCCTGTGCCTCTACTTCCTCATCTATGAAATGAGGGCTATAATAATACATACCTTACAAGGTCATTGGGAGAATTAAATGAGTTGTATGTTGTGTTTAAATACACATAATACACTTGATACACATAAAACAATATAAAATCATTCACTATTTTTGTTGTGGTGCTGTATTATTATATATAATGTAATATTTAATAATGGTGGCTTTTAAAACAAAATCATAATTTTATAAATTATTATAATTACTTATAAATTTATTCATAATTCTTTATAAATTATTTTTTTTTAAATAAAATGATTATAGCAGGCACTAGGTACTCGCAAAAAAGGATAAAGCTGTAAGAGGGGCTCTTGGAGCTGAGTATCCTGTATTAAAGTAATTTAGCAAAATGTAAATGAACAAACTCAAAACCAGAAAAAACCTAGGATAAAAAGTCAATTCTTAACTACATGAAAGAAATACCAGGGCATGGTAGTCAAGTTTGGGGGTAATAAATTAGAGCTAGGGAATGAGTTAGTATTACAAAAATGTATTGGAGACAGGGGCTTAGAGTGGGACCTTAGGTAAGGCAATGGGACTACACACAACCACAAGCAGACAGATTTTAAAGACAGTGAGTTCCCTTAAGATTTCTTTATGTTAACCTTCTGAGTATGTTAGCCATACATATGCATTGACACAAGATTATGCCATGTTGCTTTTAAAACAGATGTTCAAATTTAACTGTAAGATCCAGGAATTAATCTATATCTGATGTATGTTTAATACCCCACTGCTTTTCCCTTTGGTATTCATTAAGAAAGTGGTTCTGCTGTGAGACAAGATGCATAAACAATGTGACTTGGGTAAGATAATTTATCCCTTCAAACCTTGAAAACAAATTTTCATTTGAAAAAACGATGATGCTAAAAGTGCTGTCTTCATTGGATTGATATGAAGTTCAGTGAGAAAATCCATGCAAAATGTTTAACAGAGTGCTTGACAAATAAGCTGCCAGCTATTATTATATGAAAGAAAATATAGATGTTAAAATGCATTGACTTTATAGAGTTAAACTGCCTCCATTTAAATCCAGTTCACTCATTGACATGATGTGAAATTAGATAAGATACTTATCGAAGATTATGTTACTGTCCACTCATTTCCACTTCTCTCCTTGGATAGACAAAGAGGGTTATATTTCCCTTCCCCAATGAGACTGGGTTTGGCCAATTAGATTTTAGCAATAAAACGTGAATCACATGCATCATTTTGGGGCAAATGCCCTACTTGACCACTTATACCTCCCAGTGTTCTTTCCCTCAGATAGTGGTTCCTGTTTCAGCCGAGTTCCTGGAATGAAGATGATGCAAAGCAGAAGAAAAGAATAAGTGAGAAATTATTTGTTTGCCTGTCAGGTTGATCCAAAATTTAATCTCCATAGCCTTATTTTACTTATACATAAGAAAAGAATAATATTTTGTCCATTAAGGTTTTTGGTACCAAGCAAGTGAAACTGATAATTGTGTCTTAATAATTGGTCATTATCTCTTTGAAATATTTTCTTCACATGACTATTAAGAAACTACCTCCAATTTTCACTTTCTGAACTTCCCAAGTCCAGGTCACTAGTTTACAAAAGCTGCAGTGGTATGTCTGTATCTTAAATGGATTTCTTATGACACAACAAAAAGGAGCATAAAGAGATGGCTTTAATTTCCACCTGTCTGCATATAAATAACATGCGATCTGACACATGATTTTTGTTTTTTAACTTTTCTGGACTTTCATTTCCATGTCTATAAACTGGATTTAGTATTACTAACCTCTTGCAGTTATTGCAAGTTCTTAAAAAATGGTGTGTGAAGAAATGCCAACCATAGTTCTTGGCAGACTATATTCACTTAAGAAGTAGTTCTTCACTCCGATTCCACAATATTAATCCATCCTCTTTAGGGTGTGTACTTTAATGCAGTTCCTGGAGCACTGTGAGAGAATGTTTTACACAGACTGTGTATTTCAGCAAAAACATCAAATTTTCAGGACCCACAAGGTTTCTTCATATCCAGAACATGCTTAGACTCACCTGACCCCAGGTAGCATAAGAAGTTCATCCTAAGATAGAAATGAAGCCACTGTGACCTCCAGAAAAGGCAGATTCCACTAATTTATGCCAACATATTTCTTGGTAGTTTGAACTTACTTTTGAATATGTATGTTCATATTCTCCACTAACATTTCAAGATTTGTTGAGGTTTATGAGTTTGATGTGGGAAAACTTTTTTTTTATTTTATTTACTTTTTATACAGTAGGTTCTTATTAGTTATCCATTTTATACATATTAGTGTATATATCTCAATCCCAATATCTCAATTAATCACAGCACCACCACCCCCTCACCGCTTTCCCCCATTGCTGTCCATACGTTTGTTCTCTACATATGTGTCTCAATTTCTACACTGCAAACTGGTTCATCTGTACCATTTTTTAGGTTCCACATATATGCGTTAATATACGATGTTTGTTTTTCTCTTTCTGACATACTTCACTCTGTATGACAGATTCTAGATCTATCCACGTCTCTACAAAGGACCCAGTTTCGTTCCTTTTTAGGGCTGAGTAATATTCCATTGTATATATGTACCACATCTTCTTTATCCATCTGTCTGTCGATGGGCATTTAGGTTGTTTCCATGACCTGGCTATTGTAAATAGTGCTGTAATGAACATTGGGGTGCAGTGTCTTTTTTGAATTATGGTTTTCTCTGGCTATCTGTCAAGTAGTGGGATTGCTGGATCATATGGTAATTTTATTTTTAGTTTTTTAAGGAACTTCCATTGTGTTCTCCATAGTGGCTGTATCAATTTACATTCTCACCAACAGTGCAAGAGGGTTCCCTTTTCTCCACACCCTCTGAGCATTTGTTGTTTGTAGATTTTCTGATGATGCCCATTATAACTGGTGTGAGGTGATATCTCATCGTAGTTTTTGATTTGCATTTCTCTAATAATTAGTGATGCTGAGCAGCTTTTTATGTGCTTCTTGGACATCTGTATGTCTTCTTTGGAGAAATGTCTGCTTAGGTCTTCTGCCCATTTTTGGATTAGGTTGTTTGTTTTTTTAATATTGAGCTGCATGAGCTGTTTATATATTTTGGAGATTAATTCTTTGTCTGTTGATTGTTTGCAAATATTTTCTCCCATTCTGAGGGTTGTCTTTTCATCTTGTTTATGGTTTCCTTTGCTGTGCAAAAGTTTTGATGTTTCATTAGGTCCCATTTGTTTATTTTTGTTTTTATTTCCATTACTCTAGGAGGTGGATCAAAAAAGATCTTGTTGTGATTTATGTAAAAAAGTGTTCTTCCTATGTTTTCCTTTAAGAGTTTTATAGTGTCCCATCTTACATTTAAGTCTCTAATCTATTTTGAGCTTAGTTTTTTGTATGGTGTTAGGGAGTGTTCTAATTTCATTCTTTTATATGTAGCTGTCCTGTTTTCCCAGCACAATGTATTGAAGAGATCTATTGTATATCCTTGCTTCCTTTGTCATAGATTAGTTGACTGTAGGTGTGTGGGTTTATCTCTGGGCTTTCTATCCTGTTCCAATGATCTATATCTCTGTTTTTGTACCAGTACCATATTGTCTTCATTACTGTAGATCTGTAGTATAGTCTGAAGACAGGGAGTGTGATACCTCCAGCTCCGTTGTTTTTTTTTTTTCCTCAAACTGCTTTGGCTATTTGGGGTCTTTTGTGTCTCCATACAAATTTTAAGATTTTTTGATCTAGTTGTGTAAAAAATGCCATTGGTAATTTGATAGGGATTGCATTGAATCTGTAGAATGCTTTGGGTAGTATAGTCATTTTCACAATATTGATTCTTCCAATCCAAGAACATGGTATATCTCTCCATTTGCTTGTATCATCTTTAATTTATTTCAGCAGTGTCTTATACTTTTGTGCATGCAGGACTTTTATCTCCCTAGGTAGGTTTATTCCAAGGTATTTTATTCTTTGTGTTGCAGTGGTAAATGGAGTGTTTCCTTAACTTTTTTTCTGATTTTTCATCATTAATGTATTGGAATGCAAGAGATTTCTGTGTATTACTTTTGTATCCTGCAACTTTACCAAATTCATTGATTAGCTCTAGTAGTCTTCTGCTGGCATCTATAGGATTCTCTATGTAGTATCATGTCACCTGCAAACAGTGACAGTTTCATTTCTTGTTTTCCAATTTGTATTCCTTTTATTTCTTTTTCTTCTCTGATTGCCATGGCTAGGAGTTCCAAAACTATCTTGAATAATAGTGGTGAAAGTGGACATCCTTGTGTTGTTCCTGGTCTTAGAGGAAATTCTTTCAGGATTTCATCATTGAGAATGGTGGTTGTTGTGTGTTTGTTGCATATGGTCTTTATTATGTTGAGGTAATTTTGCTCTATGCCCACTTTCTGGAGAGTTTTTATTATAAATCATTGTTGAATTTTGTTGAAAGCTTTTTCTGCATCTATTGAGATGATCATATGTTTTTTATTCTTCAATTTGTTAACATGGTGTATCACATTTATTGATTTGCATATATTAAAGAATCCTTGCATCCCTGGGATAAATCCCACTTGATCATGTTGTATGATCCTTTTAATATTTTGTTGGATTGTTTTTGCTAGTATTTTGTTGAGGGTTTTTCATCTATATTCATCAGTGATATTGGTCTGTAATTTTCTTTATTTGTAGAATGTTTGTCTGGTTTTGGTATTGGGGTGATGGTGGCCTCATAGAATGAGTTTAGGAGTGTTCCTTCCTCTGCAATTTTGTGGAAGAGTTTGAGAAGAATGGGTGTTAGCTCTTCTCTAAGTGTTTGATAGAATTCACCTGTGAAGTCATCTGGTCCTGGACTTTTGTTTGTTGGTAAATTTTTAATCACAGTTTCAGTTTCATTACTTGTGAATTGTCTGTTCATATTTTCTATTTCTTCCTGGTTCATTCTTGGAAGGTTATACCTTTCTAAGAATTTGTCCATTTCTTCCAGGTAGTTGATTTTATTGTCATAGATTTGCTTGTAGTAGTCTCTTACGATTCTTTGTATTTCTGTGGTGTCTGTTGTAACTTCTCCTTTTTCATTTCTAATTTTATTGATTTGAGTCCTCTCTGCCTTTTTCTTGATGAGTCTGGCTAAAGGTTTATCAATTTTATTTATCTTCTCAAGGAACCAGGTTTTAGTTTTACTGATCTTTGCTATTGTTTTTTTTTTTTTTTTTCTATTTCATTTATTTCTGCTCTGATCTTTATGATTTATTTCCTTCTACTAACTTTGTGTTTTCTTTGTTCTTCTTTCTTTAGTTCTTTTAGTTGTAAGGTCAGATTGTTTATTTGTGATTTTTCTTGTTACTTGACGTAGGCTTGTATTGCTATAAACTTCCCTTGTAGAACTGATTTTGCTGCATCCCATAGGTTTTGAATCACCGTGTTTTCACTGTCATTTGTCTCTAGGTATTTCTTGATTCCCTCTTTGCTTTCTTCAGTGATCTCTTTGTTATTAAGTAACATATTGTTTAGCCTCCACATGTTTGTGTTTTGTACATTTTTTCCCTTGTAATTCATTTCTAATCTCATAGCGTTTTGGTCAGAAAAGCTGCTTGATATAATTTCAATATTCTTAAATTTACTGAGGCTTGATTTGTGATGCAAGATGTGATCTATCCTGGAGAATTTTCTGTGCACACTTGAGAAGACAGTGTAATCCGCTGGTTTTGGATGGAATGTTCTTTAAATATTAATTAAATCTCTCTGGTCTATTGTGTCATTTAAAGTTTTTGTTTCCTTAGTAATTTTCTGTTTAGATGATCTGTCCATTGGTGTAAGTGAGGTGTTAATGTCCCCTGCTATTATTGTGTTACTGTCGATTTCCTCTTTTATAGCTGTTAGCAGTTGCCTTATGTATTGTGGTGCTCCTATGTTGGGTGCATATATATTTATAATTGTTATATCTTCTTGGATTGATCCCTTGATCATTATGTAGTGTTCTTCCTTGTCTCTAGTAACATTCTTTATTTTAAAGTCTGTTTTATCTGATATGAGAATTGCTACTCCAGATTTCTTTAGATTTCCATTTGCATGGAATATATTTTTCCACCTGCTCACTTTCAATCTGTATGTGTCCCTAGGTCTGAAGTGGGTCTCTTGTAGACAGCATATATGTGGGTTATGTTTTTGTATCCATTCAGCAAGCCTGTGTCTTTTGGTTGGAGCATTTAATCAATTCATGTTTAAGGTAATTTTCCATATGTATGTTCCTATTACCATTTTCTTAATTGTTTTGAGTTTGTTTTTGTAGGTCCTTTTCTTCTCTTGTGTTTCCCACTTAAAGGAGTTCCTTTAGCATTTGTTGTAGAGCTGGTTTGGTGGTGCTGAATTCTCTTAGCTTTTGCTTGTCTGTAAAGCTTTTGATTTCTCCATCAAATCTGAATGAGATCCTTGCTTGGTAGAGTAATCTTGGTTGTAGGTTCTTCCCTTTCATTACTTTAAATATGTTATTACTCCTTCTGGCTTGTAGAGTTTCTGCTGAGAAATCAGTTGTGAACCTTATGGGAGTTCCCTTGTACGTTATTTGTCATTTTTCCCTTGCTGCTTTCAATAATTTTTCTTTGTCTTTAATTTTTGCCAATTTGATTACTATGTGTCTCAGCATGTTTCTCCTTGGGCTTATCCTGTATGGGACTCGCTGTGCTTCCTGGACTTGGATGGCTCTTTCCTTTCTCCTGTTAGGGAAGTTTTCAACTATAATCTCTTCAAATGTTTTCTTGGGAGCTTTCTCTCTCTCTTCTCCTTCTGGAAACCTTATAATAAGAATGTAGTTACGTTTAATGTTGTCCCACAGGTCTCTTAGGCTGTCTTCATTTCTTTTCATTCTTTTTTTCTTTATTCTGTTCCACAGCAGTGAATTCCACCATTCTGTCTTCCAGGTCACTTATCCGTTCTTCTGCCTCAGTTATTCTGCTATTGATTCCTTCTAGTGTAGTTTTCATTTCAGTTATTTTATTGCGCATCTCTGTTTGTTTGTTCTTTAATTCTTCTGGCCTTTGTTAAACATTATTTGCATCTCCTCAATCTTTGCCTCCATTCTTTTTCTGAGGTCCTGGATCATCTTCACTATCATTATTGTGAATTATTTTTCTGGAAGGTTGCCTATCTCCACTTCATTTATTTATTTTCCTGGGGTTTTGTCTTGTTCCTTCATCTGGTACATAGCCCTCTACCTTTCATCTTGTCTATCTTCCTGTGAATGTGGTTTTTGTTCCACAGGCTTCAGAATTGTAGTTCTTCTTGCTTCTGCTGTCTGCCGTCTGGTGGATGAGGCTATCTAAGAGGCTTGTGCAAGTTTCCTAATGGGAGGGACTGGTGGTGGGTAGAGCTGGCTGTTGCTCTGGTGGGCAGAACTCTGTAAAACTTTGATCCACTTGTCTGCTGGGGGGGAGGGCTGGGTTCCCTCCCTGTTGGTTGTTTGGCCTGAGGTGACCCAACCCTGGAGCCTACCTGGGCTCTTTGTTGGGGCTAAAAGCAGACTCTGGGAGGGTTCACACTAAGGAGTACTTCCCAGAATTTCTGCTGTTGGTGTCCTTGTCCTCATGGTGAGACACAGTCACCCCCCACCTCTGAAGGAGACCCTCCAACACTAGCAGGTTGGTCTGGTTCAGTCTCCTATGGGGTCACTGCTCCTTCCCCTGGGTCCGATGTGCACACTACTTTGTGTGTGCCCTCCAAGAGTGGAGTCTCTCTTTCTCCCCTTCAAGAGTGGAGTCTCTCTTTCTCCCCGTCCTGTCAAAGTTCTGCCATCAAATCCCGCTAGACTTCAAAGTCTGATTCTCTAGGAATTCCTCCTCGCATTACCAGCCTCCAGGTTGGGAAGCCTGATGTGTGGCTCAGAACCTTCACTCCACTGCATGAACATCTGTGGCATAAGTGTTCTCCAGTTTGTGAGTCAGCCACCCAGCAGTTATGGGATTTGATTTTATTGTGATTGGGCCCCTCCTACCGTCTTACTTTGACTTCTCCTTTGTTTTTGGAAGTGGGGTATAATTTTTGGTGAGTTCCAGTGTCTTCCTGTTGATGATTGCTCAGAAGTTAGCTGTGATTCCAGTGCTGTCACAAGAGAGAGTGAGAACACGTCCTTCACTCCACCATCTTGAACCAATCTAAAACTTCCTGTTTTTATTAAACACATTTTTATAATATAATACTTCATTGCTACTTAGCATAATCATCTTTTTTAAATATATGCATTTTGAATTGGTATAACACTGTAATAAGTATCCCATCATTAGCCTCAATAACACTTTATAGATGTAAAGGGTTCTACAAATCTGCCAAAAGTGGTTGGAATCATGACAACGATTAAACCCTGTACTCTTGATTTGTTATTAGCTTCTGCAGTAATCAGTTTCTGCAGCCGTCTTTGTGAATTCTGAATGTGTGGTAAAAGGCATTCTACTATAGCACCATTTTATGACTCTTTATCATAAAAGAACTACATGTGTATATTGTGCACTCTGTACTCATGGTTCCTGCCCAGTTTTGTTAACCTCCATATGTTGAACAATATTGTCTCAGATCTTAGTTTCTTTAGAATGTGCATGAGTTCTTCCTGGAAAGAATATTATGTATCACCTCTCATTTTATACAGTGTTGGATTTCTCTGTTCACATTTATTAATTTGTTGAATATTAGCTGAGTCTTACTATGTGTAAATCAATAGACTAAGTTCTAGAAATATCTGGTACAGAAATAGTTAAGACCCAGAGCTTATCAACTCTGCTTGAGTATGGCAAGTAAAGCTCTAGAGAACAGGATATCCTTGGGCTGAGTCTTACAGAGTGAGGTATTTTCAAATAAATGAAGGGGGATAGCTTTTCAAGGAGAGGGAATTATGTGTTAAAATAGATCAGACATGAGTATGGTGCATTTGGGGACTGTGAATTGATAAGAATGATAAAAGTGTGACTTGTATATTTGTAAGGAAATAGCTAGAACCAAAAATTGATAGCATCCAAGAGACAGGTTAAAGATTGCCTATATAAAATGATAGGAAATTTAGAATTCATGGTTTATGCAATATGAAGCTATTCAAGACTTTAAAAAACAGAAGTGCCATGAAGTTTTGTGTTTTAAATGATTATTCTGTAATAGTGTAAAATGTGTAATGAAGGGAGGAGGAAGAACAGATAAAAACTAGTTCTTTAATCCAGAAGAATCATGATGGCTGCACCATGCTTGGAGTAGAGAAGAAGACAGATACGGGAAACATGCATACAGAATTAGGGAGGTACAAATAAGGTTTGGTATAAAGGAAAGATGGAGAGGCAGGAGTAGTTTGACTCCTGTACTGAATGACTTAATGAATAGAGGAAGAATGAAGCAGGATAACATTGCAGAAGAAGCAATATTTTTGCAAGGTTTTTACTTTGTTTTGTTTGTCTTTATTTTATTTATCTTTTCCTTC